>NC_135962.1:42967410-43272232 GCF_053455715.1 Rhinoraja longicauda | reverse complement strand
TAAGAGCCAATCCAAGTTTTCACAAGCAACCAGCTTTACTTTCTTTCAAGGTGAACATACGTAATTATTTGATATTCATTTAATTATGTTACTAACAGGGGGAAAAAATACTAGTATGCTTTTGCATTTGATTGGAATATGAATGTTGGTGGTGATCATTATTCTGTTAAAAGCAGTGCATTATAAGTCAACAAATTCATGGTAAACTGATTAAAATATGGGGCTTTCCTTAAGTGTTCTCTCGCTTCCATCTAAACTCCCAATGCTTTCTGTTGTGTATTGTCCTCTGAATTGCAGGTCGCCCGTGTTTTGAAACACTAAAAGATGGGCCTGGCCAAATACTTCCAGGATTCACACAAAAAGCTGGAGTAACTCAGCGGGACAAACAGCATTTCTGGAGAGAAGGAATGGGTGACGTTTCGGGTCGATCTAGTTACTCCAGCTTTTTGTGTCTATCTTCGGTTTAAATCAGCATCTGCAGTTCCTTCTTGCATACTTCCAGGATTCTCCCTGTCCTGAACTGGGAACACCAATGAACACCTGAAAATAAGCAAGCGGCCACCTCATCCAATCTGTTCATTGCCCTTTGATCCTCAAACGACCTTCCCCATCACAGCACAACTGCAACAAAAAAAAACCTGATAGTGATGAACAGGAGCCACGAAGCCGCTTCACAGGAACACTATCCATGTGGGGTAACAGATTCTTATTCAATCTTCCTTCAGCTGTAATAGACTCATAGGATATCCATTAACTTACATTTTTAAACGGATTCGAGACTTGCCTACCCAGTCTTTTAGTTCTAGTTCCAATTCTAGCTCCCGCCCTCCGTGCCAGAGGAAAATGTTAACCGCCCTTGCCTGATTCTCGGTTCCAATTGACTCCATCCGACAACGATTTGAGATCGTAAGACTAAAAGAAACAATATTGCAAGCATCATTGGAACGCCTTGGCCGGGAAGCCATGCAGTTGTTCGACGCGAATGTAATAATGGAAAATTGTGCTGTTATTGTGCAGTGAGTCGGAAACTGCTACACCCAGACACCCGGGATGGTCGCCCGGTGTCTCTGCTGTAAATACCGGTGAGCTTAAAATGAGGTAGCAGACCAATACTCCAATTCTGTTGATAAAAGCCTGTAGCTTTTGCTGGCGTGGACCACATGCTCTGGGATGTGCCTCAGATGCTCGATGCCGGTCCTGTCCAATTAACTCCACTCCCTGATTCCACGGTCAGCCAGATATAATTTCTTATCTACTCCTTATGTCTGGGTTTGTTAGTATTTTCTCCTTATGTCTGGGTTTGTTAGTATTTTCTCGGTTCCATTTTTGGGTGGAAATGTATGAGCCGCTCATAGACCATCGTTAGAAGTGTATCATAGAGTATCGATCAGTACAGCATGGAAATAGGCCTTTCGGCACACAATGTCCGTGCTGAACGTGATAATGGACAATAGACTATAGGTGCAGGAGTAGGCCATTCGGCCCTTCGAGCCAGCACCGCCATTCAATGTGATCATGGCTGATAATAATAATAATAATAATAATGCATTACATTTATATAGCGCTTTTCAAACACTCAAATACGCTTTACAGGGATTTCTAGAACATAGAGAAGTGAATAAATAGCTAAATAAGTAAACGAGCAGAAAAAGGAGACAGAAGGTGAGGTGGCCTTCAGTGGTTGAAGGCAGTGCTGGACAGGTGAGACTTCAGTGATGTTTTGAATGTGGTGAGTGAGGAGGAGTCTCTGACGGTTTGGGGTAGTGAGTTCCATAGGGTGGGAGCAGCGATGGAGAAAGCCCTGTCCCCCCAGGATCTGAGTTTGGTCCGGATGGGGGGGGACAGGAGATTGGCAGCAGCAGAGCGGAGGGTGCAGGTGGGAGTGTGCCTGTGGAGGAGGTCAGTCAGGTAGGATGGGGCCAGGTTATGGAGGGCTTTGTAGGTCATGAGGAGGATTTTGTACTGGATTCTCTGGGGGATGGGGAGCCAGTGGAGTTTGTAAAGGACGGGGGTGATATGGTCACGGATCGGGGAATGGGTGAGTAGACGGGCAGCGGAGTTTTGAATGTATTGAAGTTTACTGATGATTTTTGATCATCCACAATCAGTACCCCGTTCCTGCCCTCTCCCCATACGGATTCATTCTCTATAGCTCTCTCTTGAAAGCATCCAGAGAATTGGCCTCCACTGCCTGCTGAGCCAGAGAATTCCACAGATTTACAACTCGCTGAGTGAAAAAGTTTTTCCTCATCTCCGTTCCCAATGGCCTACCCCTTATTCTTAAACTGTGGCCCCTGGTTCTGGACGATGGCAAGTTATCTTGTCTCAAGAAGGAACCCGACCCGAAACGTCACCTATCCATGTTCTCCGGAGATGCTCCCTCACCCGCTGAGGTACTCTAACACTTTCTCCCCGTGTGATGCCGTTAAACTAATCTCCTCTGTCTACAGGTGATCCGTATCGCTCCATTCCCTGCATGTCCATGTTCCAATATAAAAGCCTCACATGGAACGGCTGTATCTGCATCCACCAAATCCCACCAGTAACCTTTGTTACCAGTATCCTTTGTTACAGTGAATACATATTTCCACCATCCCTCACCTCTCACCCTCATGAGAGGAATAGATCGGATAGATGCACAGAGTCTCTTGCCCGGAGTAGTTGAATCGTGGACCAGAGGACATAGGCTTAAGGTGAAGGGGGAAAGATTTAATAGGAATCTGAGGGGTAACGTTTTCACACAAAGGGCGGTAGGTGTATGGAACAAGCTGCCAGAGGAGGTAGTTGAGGCTGGGAAAATCCCAACGTTTAAGAAGCAGTTAGACAGGTGGGATGTAGACCAAACGCAGGTAAGTGGGACGAGTGTCGCCGGGACATGTTGGCAGGTGTGGACAAGTTGGGCCGAAGGGCCTGCTTCCACGCTGTATCACTCTATGACTATGACCCACACGGTCAGCTAGCCGAAACCGGGCTGAAGACAATTGCACTAAGAGGTCCCAGAGGACAAGGATGGACATCATAGCACTTGACCAAGTCATGTATGTATGACATATTTGACCCTCGGGGACGGGGGGCGGGCTTACAATATTTTGGTGATCAGATTCCTGGCACTGGCATTGCGTGGTATCTAGGGTCAGACTCTGACCTACATGCCGGGCCGCATTACGTGTCGGATACGAGGTTCCACCTTACATTGTACAAGCAGTAACTAATCTCGCAGTTCACAGGCTGTCAGTTACAGCTGAGTAAATGGATAGCATTGATCTCCAAGCCCTCGGCTGCCAGATAACCTTCGGACTGCCTTCAGGTCGCGGGCTCAATGTATACGCCAGTCTACAGAGCTCTCTTTCTCTAAAAGTGTTGATTTATTTGTATATATTCAGGCCAACTGATTCACTTGAATGTGACCATGGGAGTGATGGTTTGAGCTTAGACCTTTTCCCCCTGGATATACTCGGCTTGTACTCGCTGAAATTTAGAAGATTGAGGGAGGGTCTTATAGTTTCAGGGGTTGACTGCAGCACGTTACATGTGGATAAACATAGAAACATAGAAAACAGGTGCAGGAGTAGGCCATTCTGCCCTTCGAGCCTGCACCGCCATTCAACATGATCATGGCTGATCATCCAGCTCAGTAACCTGTACCTGCCTTCTCTCCATACCCCCTGATCCCTTTAGCCACAAGGGCCACATCTAACTCCCTCTTAAATATAGCCAATGAACTGGCCTCAACTACCTTCCATGGCAGAGAATTCCACAGACTCACCACTCTCTGTGTGAAGAAATGTTTTCTCATCTCGGTCCTAAAAGACTTCCCCCTTATCCTTAAGCTGTGACCCCTGGTTCTGGACTTCCCCAACATGGGGAACAATCTTAAGTTCAGGCCAACTGATTCACTTGAATGTGACCAGGGGAGAGATGGTTTGAGCTTAGACCTTTTCCCCCCTTTTTATCCGCATGTAACGCGCTGCTAAATCTGCTAAATTGTCAGATAGTCCAATTTAAAAAAAAAAAATTATTTGAAATTTGAATAGGTTCACCTTTCACCCTTTCAAAAAGTAGAACTCCGCTGATCAACAGAGGAAGGTCGTTTTAAAATAAAATGAAGGAAGAGAGCGTTTCATTTCTCATCCATGCAGTGTGAGTGGACTCGCTCACTGACCGCCACCGCTCCACTCACCGCGACGCGCAAGACACGAGTCAAAGACTGGAAACAGTTACAACCTGCAGTCAGATTTCGCTGTCGCAACTGAATCGTGCAACGACTTTTTTAAAAAAAATCTCCTCTCCCCCCCTCCCCTCCCTCCCCCCACCACCTGAGGATATATTCAACGAATGATCCCATTTGCAAAACGAAACAAAAAACTTAACTGTCAACGTTGAATGAAGGGGCTAATATCTGAAGCGAGCTGGTTCAACGAATGCAACTGGAGGTTGTTCTGTTAACTTTTGGTCCAGAGTTTTAGCCCATCACCCCACACCCTCCCCCTCCCCCCCTCCCCGTCCCCGTCCCAGCAGGTAACTCTCGTCCAATGTTAAGAATTACCTTGCCAGTGACAAAGCTAACGAAGTGCTTGGTCCCACGACAGCAGCCCAGTCAGTACCCCAGTGGGAATGGACCCTCCGACCGGACACCCCCCTGTTCCAGAGCTTGCGGGTGGGCTGCAGTGGCCGGGTGTATCCTGTCCCGGGCAAGTGAGTCTGCGGTCGCCCTCCGTCCTGGCTTGTGAGCGGCAGCCTGTGTGTGTTAAATGAAGACAAGCGTGAGACTCACATCACCAGCGCTACCTCCCAGCCGATTGGCGAGCCCGAGCTTTCACTGTTTCTAAGTGAGTTGCTAGGAGCTTGTTGACGCTCTCTCTCTCTCTCTCTCTCTCTCTCTCTCTCCGTAATGTCAGGTACTGGGTGGGACTGAGCTAAGGTGGGTGGAGAAATACGAGGGGATCCGCAGGTAAACACTGGCTCCACGACAGTCCCCTCCCCTCCCCTCGTTACAACCCGCTACACTTCACCTGAAATACAGAATACAATCCAGAAACCCGAAGCGTCTCCATGTTCTCCCAGAGACGCTGCCTGCCTGACCCGCTGAGTTACTCCGGCACCTTTTCTTAAAGGACAATCAGTTGCTTTCACATCACATTTTACCCGCAACACAACAACATTGTCGCGGGCAGCTCCGTCGGACCGTACAATGAATGTGTTGGCTGTTTGATAAGTCACTTGTCACCTGCATCCAGAAAGCTCGTGTTCAGTTAAAGATAATACGTTGAGAACATCTTCTGTGAAACAGAAATGTCCCTGAAATTGGCCTGAGCTGTGGTCCCAGCTTGAGCTAATGCCAGGGATGGAGCATGCACCACCAGCAGTGGTGCTAACCCCAACAACTCCGTCTAGCAAGTCCACTCTGTGTGTGTGTGTGTATGTGTGTGTGTGTGTGTGTGTATGTGTGTGTGTGTGTGTGTGTGTGTGTGTGTATGTGTGTGGGTGTGTGTGCGTGTGTATATATATGTGTGTGTGTGTGTGTGTGTGTGTGTGTGTGTGTATGTGTGTGTGTGTGTGTGTGTGTGTATGTGTATGTGTGTGTGGTTATGGCGCGCCGGCAGAGCCAGACACCAACCCTACAGCCCAGCTAAATACAAAATGCTGGAGTAACTCAGCGGGTCAGGCAGCACCTCTGGTGAAAAAAAAAGATTGGTGAGGTTTCGGGTCGGAACCCTTCTTCAGACTACAATATGGATATCAGACTGCAGCCCCGCTATCCACGGACAAACAAACTAACTAACACGCCGGTCTTCAATGAGACCCACAAACGAGAGCCGGAGAGCTTTCTTTCCCCTCAATTACTTCTGCCCATGAATCCACTCCAGTGGTTATCATCATATATTTACGCTCCAAATTCAATGCCATTGTAACGATCATTGCACGCCCACTGAACCATGGCGAGGCCATTTCGCGGGCCAGTATTCCAGCCTTCCCTCGTATCTGGAAGAAGTGCCTCGAGCCGAAACGTCGTCTATCTATTCCCTCCACAGATGCTGCCTGGCCCGCTGGGTTCTTCCTGCACTTTGTGGGGTTTTTCCAGCCTCTGCAGTTCCTTGTGCCTCAAACATCTCGCTGGCCCCCTCCCCAAAGTTTCGACTCATGTGTGCACTTTTTTCCCCAGCTGCCCATGTTATCGATTTTTCTTGTGAGATGTCCTTTCAGATCTTTGGACTTCAACTTGGCGACTTTCGTTTGTTCAGTAGTTTCCCGTTCTCTGTTCACTTGGAATGAGATTGAACCCGGGGATGATTGGGTTAACATATGATGAGCGTATGTTCTTGCTGGAGTTTAAAAGGATGAGAAGGGACCTCGTTGAAACTTACCGAAGAGTGAAAGATCTGGATTAGAATGGATGTGGAGACGATGTTTCCACTAATGGGAGAGTCTAGGACCAGAGGGAACACCCTCAGAATAAAAAGATGTACCATAAGAAAGGAGATAAAGAGAATTTATTTAGTTGTGGCAAATCTGTGGAATTCATTGCCACCAACAGCTGTGGAGGCCAAGTCATTGGGTATCTTTACAGTGGAGATTTACAGGTTCTTGATTAGTAAGCGTCGCAAAGGTTATGGGAAGAAGGCAGGAGAATGTTGAGAGGAAAAAATAGATCAGCCATGATTGAATGATGAAGTAGTCTCGATGGGCCGAATGGACAACTTCTGCTCCTATGAACTAATGAACTTATGAAGAATGCCAGGACTTCATATTCCAGGCAGGTATCTGCAATAAAAAATGTATTACTGTTAATAAAATTATAAGAAGGATCCATCAGCTATTCGTATAGAGGCCAAATGCAGAAAGCCTGAAGCCAGGGATTCTGACGTATATCATTAACTTTAAGGGTCTGAAAATTTCTTGGGCCAATATTCGGGTTCCCACCCAAAATGTCACTTGTCCATTTCCAGATGCTGCCTGGCCCCCTGAGTTCTTCCAGCACTTTAGTATTTGCTCAATATTCCAAAATCTGCAGTTGCTTGTGACTCTTTTTTTGGTCATTAACTTTCTCTCGTTTCTCTCACCGTGTTGGCTGAGTGACCTGTTGAGTATTTACACCTTTAAAAAATGCTTTAATCAAATTTAATTGGATGCACTATGCTGTTTATTGAAAAATCACTACCAGTTACCTCAATAAAAATATCTCTTGATTTTGAACCATATGTTGCAAGATGTTCACTCATGCAATAGGTGGCCCATACTTAATTTAATTCATTAATAACTAAACACATTGGTCATGATCTGGTTGAACAATGATAACAATTATGTTTGAAATTGTTATTGCTTCAATCAGCTAGTCAATACCTAACCAAAGTACAATTCCTGCTGTACAATCTACATAGAATTATAGAAACATAGATAATTCATGACCCCACAGGAGGTTACTGGGCCCATGGTGCCTTTGCTGATTGAAAAGGACTTGGTCAACAGATGCATGTGCAAGCACTTCAGGTATGGTGGGAGTTTCTGCCTCTGTTTCATTACAGGCAATGAGTTCCTGATCCCCACCTCTCCCTGGATGATTTATTTTCCTTCTTCCGTGCCCAAATTATTCTGTCATTATTTCTATTTTATTTCTATTTTAAATGTACTATTCCTGGATTTTGATCCCTTTGAAAAAGGAAAAAGGTGCTATTTATCATGGCAGTTCACAATCTCAATTTAGATTCCCCCCACTCTCCCCTATTCCAAATGAAACAACCTTAGTTTATCCAATCTTTTCTCATAATACTGCTTTCCCAATCATGGCAACATCCTCGTTAATCTATTTTCCAATGCCACCACATCTTTCCGATAATGTGGATGGCAGAACGTACAGTACCTAAATGTGAATTAACAAGTCATAGAGATATACAGCACGGAGATACCTCCTTCGGCCCAACCAGTCCTTGCCGACCAAAATGCACCATTTTGCTCGCATTTGGCCCATATCCCATTGAACCTTTCCTATCCGTAGATGCATAGGTACATAGACAATAGGTGCAGGAGTAGGCCATTTGGCCCTTCAATGTGATCATGGCTGATCATCCACAATCAGTACCCCATTCCTGCCTTCACCCCGTACCCCTTGATTCCGCTAGCCCTAAGATAAGCCCATTTATCTGTCCAAGTGTCTTTGAAATGCTGTTATGGTATCTGAATCAACTACCTCCGCTGGCAGCTCAATCAAATATACCCTGAGTTAAAAAGTTGCCCCTTAGGTTCCTATTGAACCTTGCCCTTCTCACCATAAACCTATATCCTCTGGTTCTTGATTTCCCTACTCTGGGTAAAAGACTGCTAGTGTATTCAGTTCTAGTATAACCTCCCTGCCCTTATATTCTGTGCCACAACTAATGTAGGAAAGCATTGCATTTGGCTTTAAAAAACAGTTGATCAACCTGCCGTGCTACCTCTTAGGATCTGCAACTGTTCACTCCATGTGTTGTGTATTTCCTTGCCTTGTCACAATTCCCCAAATGCATTACTTCACATTTCTCTGGATTAAAATTCACTTTCAACCCAAATATCAGACAGCCTTTATTGCCCATCAGTCCAAAACTTTCCTCCTTACTGTCATCGGCACAGCCAATTTTTGCATCATGTGTAACCTATTTTTCATCCCCTGACAATGAGGCCTTAATCATTTCTATTACAAAGAGAGGGAGAGATTGAGCAGTGAGCCTTGTGGAATCCTATTGGTAACAACATTCCAGCCGCAAAAGTATTCTTCGATTATTATCCTTTATTTCCTGTCACTGAGTCAGTGTTGGATCATATTTAATACTCTCTGTTGGATTCCATAATATTTTGACCATCCTGTCAAAAGCCTTGCAGCACTCCATACTATCCATCACCAAATCATTTAGATATGCCCTCATAAAATTTAATAATTACTCAAACTTTTTCTTAACGACTGCATGCAGACTTTTTAAAGAATAAATTGCCTTTCTAAATATAACATCATATTTCCTTGCAATATAGGAGGAGGTCATTTGGTACATCAAGGTCTTGCAAGGTCTCTCCACCCAATCCAAAACTTACTTCCCAAAATCCATTCCCTATTTTGAGTCCAGATTCTTGTATTACTCACCGACACTAATAGTGATTTTCAATAACTAATTAAAGTCCTGCAGCATGGAAACAGGCTCCTTGGCCCAACTTTCCCATGCCGACCAACATGCCCTACCTATGCTGCACGCATTTGGCCCAGATCTCCCTAAACCTTTCCTATCCATGTAGTTGTCCAAATGTATTTTAAATGTCGTTATAGTACCTGCCTCAACTACCTCCTCTAGCAGCTTGTTCCGTATGCCGACTAACCTTTTGTGTGAAAAAGTTGCCCTTCAGCTTCCTATTAAATCTTTCCCCTCTCGCCTTAAACCTATGCCCTCTACATCCTCTAACCAAATTAACCCATTAACGAGCACATCTTAGGTATGCATGCACGCTCTCACAGGGCATGGGCGGAAACGTAAGCATGCACGCTCTCATAGGGAGAACACAGGGTGCAGACTCCACACAGACAGCATCGAAGGTCAGAATTAAACCTAGCTGCCTGGAGAGAGTGCATCACCTGCTGTGCTGCCCAAAGTGACTAAGAATGGCAACAATCAATTTATCTAACAATGTTATCGTATGTGGACTATAGTTACTCAGTCTATCCTTTTCTCCTTTTTATACAATAGGCACAATATTGACATCCGCCTATCCTCCAGCCTGGGCAAGTATTTGCTAGCTCAGCCTGTGAACCCCACATCGCTTGGAAAAGAAAAAGTTACTATACTCAGATAAGATTGGAAAATGAAGACCAGAGCTTCTACAATTTTCTCTCTTATTTGTTTTAATTTCTGGGTTATATTTTGTTTAGGCCTGTCAACTTATCCACTCTCTAAGAGATTCCTTGATGTATCCTCTATTACTGTGTTTAGTCAATGCAAAATTCCACATTTTACCTCCTTAACTACAGTAAGATATTCATTCGTAACCCTAACGACATTCTCTGCCTCTGCACCGAAATTACTTTCTTGATGCCTAATAATCCTTACTCTTTCCTAAGTGGTCCTAAATGCTCTTTACGTGGTTATGAAACTTCTTTGGATTTTCTCTGAACACCTAGTTTTGAGTTGGACATTGATAAATGGCCACTCCTCATTTTCATTTACTCTGTCCTGACACCTTGGAGAATCATTCTTCACTGGTTCAACTGCCTTGAACCGTTACACACTTTTCCAAAATTGCTCTAGTTGCCACCATGTTCTACAAAGAAAGCATAAAGCTGAGTAATTGACACAATAGAAGAAACGCAGGAATCAAAATGACAAAACATTGCACAAGAAAAACACTGAGAGAAAAGTGACATGTATTTTTTGCAAAGTGAAAATCAATCTAGTGTTAGAGAAGTTTTGTAATAAAACAGCTGGGGAAGAGTTTCAAGTTACTACAATAAACATCTTCATAAAACCTGGATCAAAATGATGCAGTTCAGCCTGATGACCTTTTGGCATCCCTAAATGCCCTCTAGAAGTTATTTTCTTCATCCGCTAAAGACCTTTGATAAAGGTTTAGGGTAGGGATCTCCAGATTTTCAAGCAAGTGGCATTATAGCAATGGCAATATATCCCCATGGCATGATAGTATTTGGCTTCGGCGGGGACCCAGCAGGTGGTAGTGTTCTTCTGACCCCCTTACTCCTTTCCTCTTGGAGGCAGAGGCTGCAGGTTTGCAAGAAATTGTGGGCGTGGTCCAGGTACAGTGCCCTCCATAATGTTTGGGCCAAGGACTCATCACTTATTTACTTGCCTCTGTACTCCACAATTTGAGATATGTAATAGAAAAAAATCACGTGCTTAAAGTGCACATTGTCAGATTTCAATAAAGGCCATTTTTATACATTGTGGTTTCACCTATGTAGAAATTACAGCAGTGTTTATACATCGTCCCCCCATTTCAGGGCATCATAATGTTTGGGACACATGGCTTCATAGGTATTTGGAATTGATCAGGTGTGTTTAATTGCCTCCTTAATGCAGGTGTAAGAGAGCTCTCAGCGCCTAGTCTTTCCTCCAGTCTTTCCATCACCTTTGGAAACTTTAAGTGCTGTTTATCAACATTAGGACCAAAGTTGTGCCAATGAAAGTCAAAGAAGCCATTATGAGACTGAGAAACCCGAATAAAACAGTTGGAGACATCAGCCAAACCTTAGGCTGACCAAAATCAACTGTTTGGAACATCATTAAGATGAAAGAGAGCACTGGTGTGCTTACTAATCACAAAGGGACTGGCAGGACAAGGAAGACCTTCACAGCTGATGACAGAAGAATTCTCGCTATAATAAAGAAAAATCTCCAAACACCTGTCCGACGGATCAGAAACACTCTTCAGGAGTCAGGTGTGGATTTGGAAAAATGACCACCGTCCGCAGAAGACTTCATGAATAGAAATACAGAGGCTACACTGCAAGATGCAAACCACTGGTTAGCCGCAAAAATAGGATGGCCATGTTCCAGTTTGCCAAGAAATACATAAAAGAGCAACCACATTTCTGGAAAAAGGTCTTGTGGACAGATGAGACAAAGATTAACTTATATCGGATTGATGGCAAGAGCAAAGTATGGAGGAGAGAAGGAACTGCCCAAGATCCAAAGCGTACCACCTCATCTGTGAAACACGGTGGTGGGGGTGTTATGGCCTGGGCATGTATGGCTGCTAAAGGTACTGGCTCACTTATCGTCATTGATGATACAACTGCTGATGGTAGTTGCATAATGAATTTTGAAGTGTATAGACACATCCTATCTGCTCAAGTTCAAACAAATGCCTCATAACTCATTGGCCGGCGGTTCATTCTACAGCAAGACAATGATCCCAAATATACTGCTAAAGCAACAAAGGAGTTTTTCAAAACTAAAAAATGGTCAATTCTTGAATGGCCAAGTCAATCACCCGATCTGAACTCAATTGAGCATGCCTTTTATAAGCTGAAGAGAAAACTGAAGGGGACTAGCCCCCAAAACAAGCATAAGCTAAAGATGGCTGCAATACAGGCCTGGCAGAGCATCACCAGAGAAGACACCCAGCAACGGGTGATGTCCATGAATCACAGACTTCAAGCAGTCATTACATGCAAAGGAATTATGCAACATAATACCAAACATGACTACTTTCATTTACATGACATTCTTGTGTCCAAAACATTATGGTGCCCTGAAATGGAGAGACTATGTATAAACACTGCTGTAATTTCTACATGATGAAACCAAAATATATAAAAATGGCCTTTATTAAAATATGACAATGTGCACTTTAACCACATGTGATTATTTCTATTAAAAATCTCAAATTGTGGAGTACAGAGGCAAATAAATAAATTATGGGTCTTTGTCCCAAACATTATGGAGGGCACTCTTGTAGATTGTACACAATGCATCTAAGGTGGGAGGAATAAAGATTTGAGTTGGTGGCCAATCAAGCAGAATTATTTTTCCTGGAGTTAGGCTCAAAATGCTGGGGTAACTCAGCGGGTCAGGTAGCATCTCTGGAGAAAAGGAATAGGTGACGTTTCGGGTTGAGACTCTTCTTCAGACTGAGAGTCAATGGAGAGGGAAACTAGTTGTATGAAAAGGTACAAAGAACAAATGAATGAAAGGTAAGAAAAGAACAAGGCAAAGCCAGAACTGGTTAACAAGGAAAGGTGGAGCCCACAACGGTCCATTGCTGGCCGTGGAAAAGGTGATAATGAGTGGATACGGACAGTGAAACTAAACAGGACGGCTGTGGGATTAGTAGGACAATGAGGATGGGGGAGGAACGGAGAGGGTGGGAATGCAAGGGTTACTTGAAATTAGAGAAATCAATATTCATACCGCTGGGTTGTAAGCTGGCCAAGTGAAATATGAGGTGCTGTTCCTCCAAATTGCATTTGGCCTCACTCTACCAGTGGAGCAGGCCCATGACTGAAAGGTCAGTGCTTTGTCCTGGATTGTGTTAGTATTCTCGAGTGTCATTGAAGCTGCTGTCTTCCAGAGAAACGGAGAGTATTCCATCAAGCTTGTGCCTTGTACTTGGTGGAAGGGCTTTAAGATATCAAGAGGTGAGTCATGGTTTCAGACCATGCCATCCTTCAATTAGCCCGTCAATGTTTACAGAGCATCTGCTGTGTATTACAGCTGTTGCTATGAAAGGTGTTGCTAGTGCAGGGCTGAAGAATGAATATTTTCTTGCACAGATGGACCCAATCACAGATTTACTTATATATATATAAAAAACACTGTATTTAACACTGGATAAAGCACATTCCCAAATTGCAATGGAATATATGGCCTTTGGTGTATAGTTGTACCTGAGATGATTCCTTGTATGTGATGTCAGGCTTGATAGATTTTACCATAGTTACGATGTTAGCATTCGCTACAAATAGAAATTTTGTTATCATACCAGTGATGACTCATATCTGAACAAATAGAAAATTATGGATTCACTAAATACGCGCAGCTTGACATAAATGTATCTGTGTGTGGAGTTCAAGTGAACCAAATTGCTTTCCATTTACTTCTCTTATATATAATTGTTATTTCAGCTGTAATGTACAAGTCTGCAACCCTGACCCAAGAATACAATTTCCTTGCATATTCATAATTTTACTGCCAAATGCATTGAACTGTTGCCAAGCCATTGGCTAATTACGCTTCCAGATTGCAGGACACAATGTGGTCATCCTTCTGGATGTAATGTAAGCCAGTGGTGATGTCCTTGTAATAAAATACTTTGCAAAATGAAAAGAGAGTGCTTTTATTCTCTGAGAGTGCAACGTCTGTGGTCGGTTTTTGATTATCAGTCAAACTACATTGCTCACTTCTGCCAGCGATTGCCAGATTGTAATATATAAACATGTCTGGCACAATTTATGTCAGAAACCAAGAATTACACAGGAGGGGCCAATACTGAAGCTAATGCACTTATGCTAATTCTTTGATGAGGTATCCACAGTCACATTTTGAGTGAGGTCTGTCGGCAGAAGCAAAAGATACGATATCATGGAGGAATAAATGTTTTAAAAAGTTATGTTAAATCAGTAGTAACTAAACTAAACTAAACTAAACTAACCTAAAGGACCACTATCAGTGTCTTATCTCAAATGCGAAGGTGTGATGATGGTATGATGGTGATTTCACCAAGAACACAAGTTCAGGTTTGAAAAAAATACCGTGCAATTTTAATGAGAAGGGCTGAAATTGGTACTGTCCAATGGATGGGTATGTGCATGCCCTCATTTTCAAACCTTTCATGAAAACAAAGTCTTTGCAATTTGAAAGGTAAGTTAAAATTGCCAAGGTAAAATTAATTATACTAAGCTAATAAGATCTATGGGCAGGTCAGCTGCTCCAGAACACCTGGTTTATCCCATACAGTAGACCTGACCCCACTATTAAATCCATAAATCCATCAGCTGAATGTTTCGAGCACTTTGTTTTAATTCAGGTCACTTTCAGATTGCTGTGGGGGGCTTGCAGCATTAAACTGCACCAAACCAATCCCCATCCCCCCCCCCCCTCCCCCCCCCAAAAAACATATGCTGTAATGGAGACCTAAGACTAGTTTCTTCTCCACTGTTATTAGGCTCCTGAAGTAATCACCTCTCTCACTACACTTTTCCAGAGGTGCTGCCACATACTCATAACTCTACCTCTTTTGGTTATTCCATTACAGTATTTCAGCATTTTTTGCACTTTATTTTATTTTAGTCTACAGATACAGCACGGAAACAGGCCCTTCGACCCACCATGTCCATGCTGACCATCGATCACCCATTCACACTTGTTCTCCCATTTTCTCATCCATTCCCTGCACATTTGGGGTAATTTTACAGAGGCCATTTCACCTACAAATCCACATGTCTTAGGGATGTGGGAAGAAATGGGGGAACCTGGAGGAAACCCACTCCTTCAGATTGCACCACAATCTATGCACAATTCTGCTGATTTGCACTTGTCATTGTGTTTATTGTTGTGTGTCATTGCCATTTTATGAGCTTTATGCGAACAAGGAGTTTTATTGCACCCTGGTGTATATGACAATAAAATGATCTGAATCTGAATCTGCATCTTAATCTGAGGTGCATTCCATCCCTAGCTGCTTTTCCCACCACCAGTCAGTTTCGGACTATCTGCTAAAAGAAACTACACGCAACCTCCAATAGTTTGAGTAATGGACATTTCCCCTTACTCAATTCACTAATCATAACCGAAAATTATAATATATGGATTAAAAATCGAGTGTATGTGTCAATTTTTATTGTATTTTCAGCTCACATTTCTCGGCTCATGCGTGTGCAGATGATGTGGCTTCTTGTTACGGAATAGCATGAATCAGACGACTTTTTAGGAATGTAACACCTAACTACCAAGCCCCTGTAATAAAGTAGTGGGGGTGGTGGGGGTTCTCCTGTAAAGGCATCCATCCTGACACAATGGGATGAAATGTAACTTAAGTCCAGTCCAGCCCATCCTGCCTACAAACTGCCACTTTGGCACTTAATGGGGCTGGGACAAGGATCACACACCCCGTCTGCTCCCTGAGGGTGGGGATGTAAATATTTGAACAAAATGGCCACTGCTAAGTCAATTGGTTTTGCATGTTTAGTTGTGGCTGGCTAGGGTCACTGGCCTGTGAAAACCCAACCCTCTGAGCCAGGATGAGTGAGCAAGTTTCTTTAAAATCCCAAGACTACCCATCAGAGTAAAGCAATAACGAGATCCACGTGGTCAATGACCAGATGCAGCATCAACATCACCACTCTAACCCCACCCGCCCCCCAGACCACAGGCTGAACTTGCTTCTGCAACCTGTACCAACTCCCTCTCCAGTGTCTTCTGGACTGGGAATCCACTACCTGCGACCTTTAGTGACCTGAATTGAATTATCAACTAAATTATCCATCCCTATCTCAGCCTGATCTTCCTGTCTTTGGCCTCTTCCTCTGATTTCTTCATTGATCAACGTTCTCTGCTTCTTTTCTAAATTTTCCCACTTTTGATAAATAATCAATCTTAAACATTAACACTGTTCTACGCTCTGCACATAATATCTGACTGTTATGTGTTTTCAGCATTTTCTGTTTTTACAACCTACCTACCCATCCCCATCAAAGAAACCTGGTTCTGTTAAAATACATACCCAAGTTTCATAAACTGTGCTGAACGTTGCTTAATTATCCCTTGAATTTTGCTCAAATAACATAACCACAACAATAGAGTATCATTTGAATGCTGAAGAAATGTCCCGACCCGAAACGTCATCCATCCTTTTTCTCCAGAGATGCTGCCTGAACCGCTGAGTTACTCCAGCATTTTGTATCAATCTTTGGTGTAAGCCAAAATCTGCAGTTCCTTCCAAGGCAATAGAGCATCGTCCCTTTTAAACAATAACAAACAATATGCTGAAAAGATGAAGTACGAGGGGTAGCTGGCCAAGAATATAAAGAAGGACAGTAAAAGCTTCTTTAGATATGTTAAGAGAAAAAGATTAGCAAAGACAAATGTGGATCCCTTGAAGGCAGACATGGGTGAAATTATTATGGGAAACAAGGAAATTGCGGAAGAGTTGAACAGGTACTTCAGATTTGTCTTCACTAAGGAAGACACAAACAATCTCCCAGATGTACTGGAGGACAGAGGATCTAGGGGGAGGGGGGGGTAGAAGAACTGAAAGAAATTTGCATTAGGCGAGAAATAGTATTGGGTAGACTGATGGGACTGAAGGTTGATAAATCCCCAGGGCCTGATGTTCTGCATCCCAGAGTAGTCAGGGAGGTGGCTCTAGAAATAGTGGATGCATTGGTGATAATTTTCCAATGTTCAATGGATTCAGGATCAGTTCCTGTGGATTGGAGGGTAGCTAATGTTATCCAACTTTTCAAGAAAGGAGCGAGAGAGAAAACGGGGATTATAGACCAGTTAGCCTGACTTTGGTGGTGGGGAAGATGCTGGAGTCAATTATTAAAGAGGTAATAACGGTGCATTTGGATAGGAGTAAAAGGATGTCCAAGTCAGCATGTATTTATGAAAGGGAAATCATGCTTGACTAATCTTCTGGAATTTTATGAATGTGACAAGTAAAATGGATGAAGGAGAGCCAGTGGATGTAGTGTATTTATACTTTCAGAAAGCCTTTAATAAGGTCCCACGCGGGAGATTGGTGAGCAAAATTAGAGCACATGGTATTGGGGGTAGGGTGTTGACATAGATATAGAATTGGTTGGCAGACAGGAAGCCAAGAGTAGGAGTAAACAGGTCGTTTTCAGAATGGCAGGCAGTGGCGAGTGGAGTGCCGCAAGGCTCGGTGTTGGGGCCGCAACTATTTACCATATATATTAATGATTTGGATGAAGGAATTAGAAGTAACACTAGCAAGTTTGCAGATGACACAAAGCTCGGTGGCAGTGTGAACTGCGAAGAGGATGTTAGGAGGTTGCAGGGTGACCTGGACAGGTTGAGTAAGTGGGCAGATGCATGGCAGATGCAGTATAATGTACATAAATGTGAGGTTATCCACTTTGGAGGCAAAAACAAGGAGGCAGATTATTATCTCAATGGTGTCAGGTATGTGCAGCGAGACCTGGGTGTCCTTGTACACCAGTCACTGAAAGTTGGCGTGCAGGTTCAGCAGGCAGTGAAGAAAGCTAATGGCATGTTGGCCTTCATAATGAGAGGATTTGAGTATAGAAGCAAAGAGGTCCTTCTGCAGTTGTACAGGGCCCTGGTGAGACCACACCTGGAGTATTGTGTGCAGTTTTGGTCTCCTAATTTGAGGAATTCTCTGCCTCAGAAGGCAGTGGAGGCCGATTCATTGGATGCATTCAAAAGAGAGTTAGATAGATCTCTTAGGGCTAACGGAATCAAGGGATATGGGGAGAAGGCAGGAATGGGGTACTGATTGTGGATGATCAGCCATGATCACATTGAATGGTGGTGCTGGCTCGAAAGGCCGAATGGCCTACTCCCACACCCTGTTGTAGTGCTAGTTTACCAGCAGTTAGCCCGCAGAGAGAGTCAGAAGGAGAGATGGCTGCACATAGTTAAACAACACATATTGCTGTCTTCATAACGAGAGGATTTGAGTATAGGAGTAAAGAGGTTATTCTGCAGTTGTATAGGGCCTGGTAAGACCACATCTGGAGTATTGTGCACAGTTTTGGACATTCTTGCTATTGAGGGAGTGCAGCGTAGGTTCACGAGGTTAATCCCCGTGATGGCGGAACTATCATATGATGAAAGAATGGAAATCTGGGCTTGTATGCACTGGAATTTAGAAGGATGAGAGGGGATTTTATAGAAACATATTAAATTATTAAGGGATTGGACACACTAAATGCAGGAAACATGTTCCCAATGTTGGGGGAGTCCAGAACCAGGGCCACGGTTTAAAAATAAGGGGTCGGCCATTTAGAACTGAGATGAGTAAAAACTTTTTCACCCAGAGAGTTGTGAATTTGTGGAATTCTCTGCCTCAGCAGGCAGTGGAGGCCGACTTACTAGATGCATTCAAAAGAGAGTTAGATAGGGCTCTTAGGGCGAGCGGAATCAAGGGATATGGGGAGAAGGCAGGAACGAGGTACTGATTGTGGATGATCAGCCATGATCACATTGAATGGCAGTGCTGGCTCGAAGGGCCGAATGGTCTCCTCCTGCACCTATTTTCTATGTATCTATGTAAATTGCACAGATTTTCCACATTTAGCCTGTTACCCCTCATGATGGGTTAAAACATTGAGTAGCCATTAGCAGGAAAGTGGAGCTTGCATGGTGGGTCACGGGTCCAAAGTTCCAGCAGGTCTTATTTCAAGCAAAGGAAATACAACAGCGGTTCACTTGAGACAACAAAAAAAAATCAGCAGCTAGCTCCATTGTAAGCAACACTTTACAACAATGCCGCCTACCATTCACAGAAGGAAGATCGATCCTGGACATGTTACCACACCAAGCTCACTTTTACAAGAATGAGTAACAGTAGAAACACATAGATTGTTTAAATGGGTTGGCTACATTTCCCAGCAAGACAAAAAAAACCACTGCTGTAATGCACAGAGGTTTTAAAATGTAAGACCTTTGGTTATAATATTCCCTTGGGATAATAGGCCATTAGTCTAAGTTGTCACAATTGTCAAGGGGCGCGCACTGTTTCAGGGACACTGCCAGAAATCTGCTTTTGGACCTGAAGCTGTTATTTTTACGGCCCTCTATTGATATTTGACACCTTGAGAAAGGGTTACGATGATATATGTGCGTAAGAGGTGCCAACACAAGCAGCATTACTGCAAAAGTGCTTGAGATGATCAGAAACCAGAAGAGGAGCTCTGTAACACACGAAACCGAGGATCAATTAGAATAATTTATCATGTTCATATGCCAAATGAATTAATTTGAGTGCTTCTTTGCGGTTTTTGAATCATTGATATCTTGCGTATCATTTCAAATTTGGAATATTTGAACCCAGTGGTTTCATATTCCAAAGTCAAACAACAAAGTTGAATAATTCAATAATATGAATTTTCTATGTTCATTTCTACAAGTCGGGATTGAACGGTAAAGAAGTTTGCCACGGTGTTATCAAAGGCAGCTGTTGCTGTGGGCAAAGAGTGAAAGAGGGACACCACATTGTATCATGGACTTGTTCCATAGATTAATGGGAGCTACAATATTTTACTGTCAGTCCATCCCCCACCAGGAAGGCTTTAAAGCCCTCCGTTTCTTCCTCGACTGCAGAACCATCCAATTTCCCTCCACTAACACTCTACTCCGCCTAGCGGAGCTGGTCCTTACCCTCAACAACTTCTCCTTTGACTCCTCCCACTTGCTCCAAGTCCAAGGTGTGGGCCCCAGCTATGCCTGCCTATTTCTAGGGTACGTTGAACAATCCCTGTTCCAGGTGTACACTGGCCCTATCCTCAAACTCTCTCTCTGTTACTTTGATGACTGCATCGGTGCTACCTCCTGTATCCATGCAGAACTCATGGACATCATTAACTTTCACCAATTTCCATCCTGCACTCAAATTTACTTGGACCATCTCCGACACCTCCCTCCCCTTTCTAGATCTCACAGTCTCCATTACAGGAAATAGGCTATTAACTGATGTTTATTACAAACCCACTGACTCCCATAACTATCTTGACTCCACGTCTTCTCATCCTGCTTCCTGCAAAGACTCTATCCCCTAATCCCAATTCCTCTGTGCCCAAGATGAGGTGTTCCATACTAGGACATCCGAGATGTCCTCATTCTTTAAGCAACGGGGGTTCCCCTCTCCCACCATAGATGAGGCCCTCACATGTCTCCTCGGTACTCCACAGCTCTGCCCTTGCTCCCCCTCCCCCTAGTCGCAACAAAGACAGAGTCCCCCTAGTCCTTACCTTCCACCCCATCAGCAATTGCATACAACACATAGAAACATAGAAAATAGGTGCAGCTGCAGGCCATTTGGCCCTTCATGCCAGCACCGCCAATCATTGTGATCATGGCTGATCATCTACAATCAGTAACCTGTGCCTGCTTTCTCCCCATATCCCTTGATTCCACTAGCCTCTAGAGCTCTATCTAATTCTCTTTTAAATTTATCCAGTGAATTGGCAGAGAATTCCACAAATTCACAACTCTGGGTGAATTTCTTCTCACCTCAGTTTTAAATGGCCTTCCCTTTATTCTTAGACTGTGGCCCTTGGTTCTGGACTCACCCAACATTGGGGACATTTTCCCCGCATCTAGCTTGTGTAGTCCTTTTATGATTTTATACGTCTCTATAAGATCCCCTCTCATCCTTCTAAACTCCAGTGAATACAAGCCTAGTCTTTCCAATCTTTTCTCATATGACAGTCACTCCATCCCAGGGATTAACCGCGTGAACCTACGCTGCA
Organism: Rhinoraja longicauda; assembly: GCF_053455715.1. Lineage (NCBI taxonomy): Eukaryota > Metazoa > Chordata > Chondrichthyes > Rajiformes > Arhynchobatidae > Rhinoraja > Rhinoraja longicauda. The sequence goes on along the minus strand of NC_135962.1, from coordinate 43,251,306 downwards.
CTGCCTCAATAGCAAGGAGGTTTTTCCTCAAATTAGGAGACCAAAACTGCACACAATACTCCATCATCAAGTTTGCTGATGACACTGTGGTGGTGGGCCGGATCTCCAACAACGATGAGAAGGCCTACCGGGAGGAGGTGGCTGATCTGGCACTCTGGTGTCAGGACAATAGCCTCCTCTTGAATGTCACTAAAACAAAGGAGCTGATTGTGGACTTCAGAAGGGCTAAACATCCAAGGACGTACACGCCACTCGAGATAAATGGGTCTATTGTGGATAGGGTGAGCAGTTTCAAATACTTGGGAGTCCGCACCGCAGAGGATCTGACGTGGGCAACGCACATTGCCGCACTGGTGGGTAAGGCTAAGCAGCGCCTTTACCACCTTAGACAACTGAGGAAATTCAGAGTGTCGCTGAGGATCCTTCATTGCTTCTACTCTGGGGCTGTAGAGAGCATCCTGTCCGGCAACATTACAGTCTGGTTTGGGAACAGCTCTGCCCAGGACAGGATGGCCCTGCAGAGAATAATGCGTTCGGCAGAACGCACCATGGGAACTACACTCGTCCCCCTGCAGGACCTATACATCAGGAGGTGCAGATCCAGAGCAAGCAAGATCATGAGGGAACCCTGCCACCCCAGTAACAGACTGTTCCAGATGCTACGATCAGGCAAATGCCTCCGCTGTCACGCTGTGAAAACGGAGAGGATGAGACGGAGCTTCTTCCCACAGGCCATCAGGACTGTCAACTTTTATAACCCCAGAGACTAAATTTTTGTCGACACTTTTTGTGCTATGTTTAGTAACTTATTAACTTTATTTATATGCTGTAACTGTAATTCTTTTTGTGCACAACCCGCAGGCATTGCCACTTTCATTTCACTGCACATCGAGTATGTGTATGTGACAAATAAATTTGACTTGACTTGACTTGAGATGTGGTCTCACCAAGGGTCTATACAACTGCAGAAGGACTTCTTTGCTCCTGCACTCAAATCCTCTCGTTATGAAGGCCAACATGACATTAGCTTTCTTCACAGCCTACTGTACCTGCACACTTACTTTCAGTGACTGATGTACAAGGACACCCAGGTCTTGTTGCACTTCCTCTTTACCTAATCTGACACCATTGAGATAATAATCTGCCTGCTTATTTTTGCCGCCAAAGTGGATAACCTCACATTTATCTACATTATACTGCATCTGCCATGCATCTGCCCACTCACTCAACCTGTCCAAGTCACCCTGCAATCTCCTAACATCCTCTTCGCAGTTCACACTGCCACCCAGTTTTGTGTCATCCGCAAGCTTGCTAGTGTTACTTCTAATTCCATCATCCAAATCATGAATATATATTGTAAATAGTTGCGGTCCCAGCACCGAGCCTTGCGGTACTCCACTCTCCACTGCCTGCCATTCTGAAAAGGACCCGTTAATTCCTACTCTTTGCTTCCTGTCTGCCAACCAATTCTCTATCCATGTCAATACCTTACCCCCAATACCATGTGCTATAATTTTGCTCACCAACCTCCCGTGTGGTACCTTATCAAAGGCTTCCTGACAGTCTAGATAAACTCCATCCACTGGCTCTCCTTCATCCATTTTTACTTGTCACATCCTCAAAAAATTCCAGAAGACATAATCCGCAGAAATTTCCGCCACCTCCAATGGGATCCCACCACCTGCCACATTTTCGCATCTCCACCCCTTTCCGCCTTCCGCAGAGACCGTTCCCTCCGCAACTCCCTGGTTGACTCATCCCTTCACTCCCAAACCACCCCCTCCACAGGTACCTTCCCCTGCAACCACAGAAGATGCAACACTTGTCGCTATACCTCCTCCCTCGACTCTGTCCAGGGACCCCGACAACTAAAAATGACCTGTTTCCTTTATCATCATTACTTTTTTGCATATCTTTCATTCAATGTTCTTTATCTCTCCACGTCACCGTCTATATCTCTCTCGTTTCCCTTATCCCCAACCCGTCTGAAGAAGTGTCTCGAATCGAAACGTCACCCATTCCTTCTATCCAGAGATGCTGCCTTTCCCACTGAGTTACTCCGGCTTTTTGTATCAAACCAGCATCTTTGGTTTAAACAAGCATCTGCAGTTCCTTCTTAAACACAAAGTCCAATTGTGTAAGGAAACCTTTAAGAACTAGCATCTTTGTCCATTCAGGTTCTCCAAAAGATTACAGAAACTGCATCATGATATAAAATCATGAAAGTACATAAAATGAGAGGAATAGATCGGATGGACGCACAGAGCCTCTTGCCCAAAGTGGAGGAATCGAGAACCAGAGGGCATAGGTTTAAAGTGAAGGGGGAAAGGTTTTATAGGAATATGAAGGGTGACTTTTTCATGCAAAGGGTGGAAGGTGTATGAAACAAGCTGTTGGAAGCAGTTGAAGCAGAGACTATCGCAACATTTAAGAAGCAATTTAACAGGTTTGGAGGGTTATGGGCCAAACGCAGGCAGGTGGGACTAGTGTAGATGGGATATATCGGTCAGTGGGCAAGTTGAGCCAAAGGGCCTGTTTCCACATGGTATGACTGTAAGAAGATTGACACTCTAATTGCAATGAAAGTAGTGTATTTTATTGTAATAGAAAATACATCTGATTTAAAAGATCATGCAACACAAAGCAGGCCATGCAGAAAGATTAAAATGAACACACAATGTGTCACAATCCTCATTCTAAAGCCATTAATACACAAATCTATGACAAGTACAATGTGTCACAAAAATGGATAAAATTAATCAGGAGATTGTTTTACTCATTGACAAGTTTCATATTCCAGGATAATAATTTTAAAAGCCATTTAGTCTTGCTTCAGATCAGAACAGGCTGAATTGAACGAGAAATTATAGTCAAGTTAGAGCACGTCCAATTATTTTTTATACGATTGAGGCAAATATTTTCACATGGTGCAAATCAATAATATCCACACTGCTGTGAAAATATTGCCCCAAGATATCAAGCAATGACAAGAGATTACAGAATTTAAAATGGAGGCACAAGAGGATGCAAATGCTAGGATCTGGAGCCAAACTGCTGGAGAAATCTAGTGGGCCAGGCTGCATCTGTGGAGCTGAAGGATAGTCAACATGGAGATCCTACATCAGGCCTGAGAGTGAAGAGGGAAGATAGCCATTCTAGGCTGGGAGGAGGGGTCGAAGACTGGGGATGGTAGGTGATCAATAGTACCTGGTGAGGTAGGGGGAAATGGGGGCAGCTGGAGGAGGGGAAAGGGGAAAATAGAGACAGAGGCTGAAGGATGATAAATGGAACCAGATCAGGGAAGAATGATAGGCAGACCGAACAAGATGAGCGTGGGTCTGGATAAAGTAGGCCAAGGCTGGAGAGACCATGGATAGGTGTGTGGGTGATGGACAGTTGAAATAAGTTGCAAGAGGTTAACAAATCTACATAATGGGTGAGGGAGGGGTAAGGTAAAAGGTGAACATAGGGGAATGAGATTCTAGCAGAAAAAAATAATCTGTTGGAGGATCTCAGCTGGTCAACAGGAGCAGCAGGAGCAGCATCTGTGGGGGGAAAGAAATTGTCAACGTCTTGGGTCAAAACACTGCATTACTACAGGAATCTAGGTAGACCCTTAGGAGTGGGAAATGAACACAGGGAGTGTGGGTTATCTAAAATTGGAAAATTAAACATTCATACCATTGGGTTGTCAGACAGGATGGAAGTCAGTGGATTTATAGTATATGTTGTCTCTTGAGATGGAGATGGTCTCTCCAGAAAAAGGAGAGAGAAGGGTCAGGAATGGTCCGAGTGACTTTGAGAGCAGGGTGGAAGTCAACAGAATTGAGAATAATTGTATTTGAAATAAAAGGAACAATGTTTGAGTAAACATTTTGCAGAAAGAATGTGGACGTCTCTTTTCATTATAGTGAATTCTGGCAGAATGCCTGATCCGCCCATGTGTCAGAATGCAGTGGAACCAAACACATTATTGAACCACTTTAATACAAGTAAATTGGAATAAATCCATTTTTCTAATGTTAAATACACCAAAAAGGTCATCCATGGCAACGCTGGGACTTGCATTTGCTTTATTTGGAATGTGTTCATTTCTCATTGCCTATGTGGATAATCAAACTGCGAGCTTCTCCAATCAATTAATGGCATTGGAAACAGCTTAGGTGACTCGTTGATGTTGGATGGTTCGAGTTTGTCCAGATTGTTTACCAGTTGAGAAGCCATCTTTATATATTACCAGAAATGACCCCAATGGTGCTCAAAATTAAAGGGAATCTGTTCCGGGGAACAACTCAATTTACAGTTCGGCATCAATCTATTTAATAACAAACATAAACCATTGTTTGGAAGAGAATATAACAAAAATGCTGGGCTACGTCTTAAATAAGATTCCCTTCATTAAACTTGTACTGCTGACAAACAGTATCAACGATGTGGAATGCAATGTAAACTAAGGTCATACACGGGGCATAATACACAGGAGATTGTTACTAATAATTGTAAAGATGTATTGATTGCAATATGTGGCTGCCCAAGAATCCTAAAGGGGAATGCAGTAAAATTCAGATACAATATGTAGGAAGGAACTGCAGATGCTGATTTACACTGAAGATAGACACAAAATGCTGGAGTAACTCAGCGAGACAGGCAGCATCTCTGGAGAGAAGGGATGGGTGACATTTCGTGGTCCAAACCCTTCTTCTCAGTCTGAAGAAGGGTCTTGACCCGAATCATCACCCATTCCTTCTCTCCAGAGATGCTGCCTGTCTCGCTGAATTAGTCCAGCATTTTGAGTCTAAAATTCAGAGACGCATTTGCTTGAACTTATATCACTCCCATATCATAACATGCTGAAATAAGTCAAATCTTATGCATGGAATACAACATGCTGGAGTAACTCAGCGGGTCAGGCAATATCTCTGGAGGACATGGATGTGGCATTTCAGGTTGGGACCCTTCTTCAGATTAATCGTAGTAGGGGGAAGTGACCTGGAATATAGGAGGGGCCAGGCCAAAGCTTGACAAGTGATTGGTGGATACAGGTGAGGGGGGGGTTGATTGGCAGATAGATGAGAGGCTCGAGAGGAGAAGGAGACAATGGGGGATAAGGCGACAAAAGGGTGTTGGATAAGGAGAAAAGGGGAGTGAAAGAGGAGTGAAATGTAAAGCCAACCGGAGGGATACAGGTGAAAGGGGACAGGGTGGGGGGGGGCCAATAGTGAGGGAAATGAGTGTGCACAGGAATGGGGAGGGGGTACAACAAAGACTGGGGGGAGAACTATTAAAAACATGTTTATGTCCCAAAGATTAATTCCTAAAATATCACCTTTTATATGTCTAGAGGAGGATTCAGAAATGACAATGGGTCTAGGGATGCAGGGATTCAGTTAAACTGGGAGAAGAGTGAGACTGGGCTCCATTCTTCTTGGAACACCATGGCTTAAAGCAGTAGAGTTGCTGCCTTACTGCGTCAGTGACCCTGGTTCAATCCTGACTACGGGTGCTGTCCGTTTGGAGTTTGTACGTTCTCCCTGTGATCACGGGGGTTTTCTGCGGGTGCTCCGGTTTCTCCCCACACTCCAAAGACGTGCACGTTTTGTAGGTTAATTGGTTTCTGTAATATTATGAATTGTCCCTAGTGTGTAGGACAGTGCTAGTGATAGCTGGTCGCCACAGACTCAGTAGGTCGAGGGGTCTATTTCCACACTGTATCTCTAAAAAAAAGGTTTAACACAGGTGCTCACAATCTTGAGTAGATGTTTTAGCAAAAATATCAAGAAGTTGCCTCCATTACTGAGGGAGATGGAACCGGAGAGTGCGCATTAGTGATAAGTGGCAAAAGTACCAGAGATCACAGAGCGGAGTAAAAATGTCCACAGTGAGATATACTGTGGAAATTACTACCTCAAAGTTGCATGTTTAATAATAACTTTTAAAAAGTGAATACTTAACTGGATGAAAATGAAAAGCAGGGCTATGGAGAAAGGTCATAGGAATGGTTCTAAATGGCTAGCTCTTTTCAAGGATTGGCATACACAAAGCGGACAATGGCCTTCTTGTGCGCTGATTATTCCATAAATGAGCTTAATCAAGCATCAGACAAATTAAATCCAACTACATAAACGAGCTGCAGACTATCGTAGAGGAGAGTGTTTGCTCAGTACACAGATGTTTTTGACAATACACAGTAACCATCTCTGTTGACACTTCCACAAATTGGAAAAAGGAGGCCAATGTAATAACAGAATTATCAATCATTCATCCTAATAAAAAAAACAAGGAGCTTGGCATTGAAATCTTATTATAGACTAAAATCAGGGAACTATTGACCCACATACTGTCCCATCACTAAGTGACAAGTGCAAAATGAAGCAGAAACATATATTTAACTTTGTGTACGTTATTTATATCACGGCTGGCTGATACATTTAAATATCATATTTAAATTTAGAGCTACGCAATGCTGGTATCCAATGTGAATATGAAAGTGTGCTTTAGCCACCACAAGAATGATGGCTAAATAGGGACGAACCTGCATTACTGAATTTCAAAAATATTCCAGCCAAGGTGCCAATACTATCCTTCCACAAGTAATAGAAACAAGGAACTACAGATGCTGGTTAATATACAAAAGGACACAAAGTGTGAGAGCAGGTCTCTGGAGAACATGGATAGGTGATGCTCTTGGGCGAGATCCTTATTCAGACTGAAGAAGGGTCTCGACCCGAAACGTCACTATCCATGTTGCCCAAAGATGCTGCCTGACCTTCTGAGTTACTCCAGCACTTACTATCCTTCTATAATCTGTTATGGAGTCATAGAGGCATACGGTGTGAACAGCATGGAAACAAGCCCTTCGGCCCAACTTGCCCACACCAACATGCCCATCTACACTAGCATTTTGTTTTTCTTCTCTGTTATACACATTCATATGTGAAGAATTAGTCAGACACATTATAAAATAAAAAAGAATTGTGCATTATACATTTTATTTCAAGTTAATGCAAAGTTGTATTCCATTTCTCAACATTGGTTTGTGGATAAATAGACTTATACTAGTCCACTGGAGAAGAACATCTTTGAACACCATGCTTGAAAAATGTCAAGTTATTTTCCCCAATGCCATTTATTTTCCTGGCACATTGCAAACAAAATAAATTTGTTTTGATTTTTTTTCTATTAAAATGAGTTCCTTTTTGTTACCAAATTTCTCCATTCTGTCTACATTTACACAAATAAAATTAAATCAAATTGCAAAGATTTTGTCACGATCCATTTACTTTAACGTTTTTCCGAAACTTCCACCACATGCTTCCATGAACATATCAAGGAACTCGCACATGGTCAGCAGTTTCTAAAAGTATCCGAGCTGTGTACAGCCAGGCTGCTGACCCGAAAGGTTGTCCATCCATTTCCCTCCAAGGATGTTGCCTGATCCACTGAGTTACTCCTGCAGTTTGATTTTTGCTCAATGAAATAGTATCATGGCCTTTTGAATGCAAAACAGTCTTATACAGGTTCTTGCAGAGACGCATCTGGTGCATTATGTACAATCTTGGCCTTACCTGAAATGGGATGTATTTGCTATATATTTTCATCAAAGATTCACCAGACTGGCTCCAGGCGTGACTGTTCTGTTACATGACAAGATTAAGCACACAGGGCCTCTATTCACTAAATATCCTAATCAAAACAATTAAGGCAATTAGTGGGCATGGAAGGATGATTGTGGAAAGATATTTCTCCAACAGAGTCCAGAACCAGGGGATGCAGCTTGTAAATAAGCAGCAAGCCATTTACGAATGAAATAAGGAAACTTTTGTTTTCTTATAAACTTGTGAATCTGAGGAATTCTCCAACTGAGAATGCTGCCGAGGTTCAGACATAGATTGCCTTCAAAACCAAGATAAATACAGTACGGGATATTAGAAGAATCAATAGAAATGGGCAGGGAGCAGATTTGAGGGACTGAGTGGATAACCTCTTCCATGGCTTAAGTTTTATAAATAATGTGCCCACATTGATCAAGGATCTGAAGAAGGGTCATGACCCAAAATATTGTCTGTCCAATTCTTTCCACAGATGCACCCTGACCCACTGAGTTCTTATAGCACTTTGTTTTTTATTCAGGATTTCAGGATCTGCAGATTTCTGTGTCTCAAGACTGGTAGGATCCTGGTAACAAATATAACTAGTCCGGGCCTCTCTGAAGCCTGGTCCAAGGCCCAAGACCTAATCCTATTTAGTTCCAGAAGAGTAATATGTCTCATTACATGACCCAGAGGGAAAGTGACCAGGTGAAACCACTGAGGCAGAAGATGTCATACTAAACACTGCCTCCAGCTCTTACCCAAATATCAGCCACCTAGCCCAGACCCTTGGTTTTCTCTCACCTTCATCTAATGTGTCATTTTATCAATGTTGAAAGGCAACATACCAACAGTGCAAGTGCAGATCCATCACAACAACTTTTATTTACAAAAGCATGAAAATTCCATTTGTCTTCATCGACAATAACATTGTGAGCATACGGAATGAGAGAAACAGTGAAGAGAAAATGTAGAGCGAGATTCCTAGAAATCAGGAAGGCAAAAAGGGGACAGGAGACAGCTCTGGCAGACGGTATTAAGGATCATCCCAAGAGGCTTTATAAATATATCAGGGGAAAAGAGGTAACCGGAGAAAGAATGGGGCCCCTCAGGAATCAGCGCGGTCAGCTCTGTATGAAGCCACAGGAGATGGGCAAGGCCCTCCATCAGTATTTCTCCTCTGTTACTACCTTGGAGAAAGGCATGAGGACCAGGGAACTGGGGACAGTCAGTATTACGGTCGAGGAAGTGCTGAAGGTCCTAATGTGCATGAAAGTCGACAAATCTTCCGTGCCTGACCAGATATATCCGAGGACAGGGTGGAACGCTAGAGAGAAAATTGCAGGTGCCCTGGTTGAGATTTATGAGTTATCATTAAATATGGGTGAGGTGCCAGTAGACTGCGGCACGATGGCATAGCAGTTGAGTTGCTGCCTTACAGCGCTTGCAGCGCCGGAGACCCCGGTTCGATCCCGACTACGGGTGCTGTCTGCAAGGAGTTTATACGTTGTCCCCGTGACCTGCCTCGGTTTTCTCCGAGATCTTTGGTTACCTCCCACACTCCAAAGATGTACAGGTATGTAGATTAATTGGCTTGGTAAATGTAAAAATGGTCCCAAGTGTGTGTAGGATAGTGTTAATATGCGAGGATCGCTGGTCTGACCCATTGGGTCAAAGTTTCTGCACTGTATCTCTAAACCTCAAGTGCGTGAAGGAGAGATATGGGAAGTCCTCCCTTCCCGCTGCTGTGAGACTGCACAACCAGCACTGCTCCCAGCAGACGAGTCAACAGTAACAGCTAAGGAATACAATTTATCCTTGCCTTTACTTTTATTTATTTTAATGAATGATCTCTTGCTATCCACTTTGCTGCTGTAAGACTGTAAATTTCCCCGGTGTGGGACGAATAAAGGCATATATTATTATATTAAACTGAAGGGTGGCAAATGTTGTGTCTCTATTTAAGAAGGGCTGCAGTAAAAAGCCTGGGAACTACAGGCCAGTGAGTCTAACATCTGTGCTCGGAAAGTTACAAGAGAGTATTCTAAGGGATAAGATAAACATGCATTTAGATGAGCGGGGGCTGATTATGGATAGTCAGCATAATTTTGTAATGGGAGATCTTGTCTCACAAATCTGATTTTTAATGATGTAACCAAAAAGGTTGATGAGGGCAGTGCCATAGACACCATATGTATGGATTTCAGCAAGGCATTTGACAAGGTTCCGCGTGGTATGGTGCTCTGGAAGGTTAGATCGCATGGTATCCAATGACAGCTAGCTGACTGGATAGAATATTGGCTTCATGGAAGGAAGCAGGGGATAATGGTGGATGATTGATTTATGGTCTGGGGGCCTGTGACTAGTGGTGTGCCTCATGGTTCAGTGCTGGGTCCATTGCTGTTTGTCATCTATATCAATGATTTAGATGAGAATGTTCAAGGCATGATTACTAAGTTTGCAGATGACACTAAAATGGGTGGGATTGTAGATAGCGAAGATGGTCGTCAAAAATAACAACAGGATCTTGATCGGTTGAACAGCTGGGCTGAGTAATAGTTAATGGAGTTTAATACAGAGAAGTGCAAGGTGTTGCATTTTGGGAAGTCAAACTAGGGCTGGAACTACACAGTGAGTGGCAGGGCTCTGGGGAGCAGAGTGATCTAGGAGTGCAGGTACATAGTTCCTTGAAAGTCATCAGTCAGAGTATTGAGTATAAAGTATTGAGTAAACCAGCATTTGCAGTTCCTTCCTATACATATTGAGCATAGAATTTGGGAGGTCATATTACAGTTGTACAAGATATTAGCGAGGCCACACTTAGTGTATCGTGTTTAGGTATATAGATAGGATAGGTTTAAAGGGATATGGACCAAACGCAGGCAGGTGGGACTAATGCAGATGGGGCATATTGTTCGGCATGGGCAAGTTGGGCTGAAGGGCCTGTTTTCACGCTACGACTCAAGGACACTATCCTTACAGTAGTATTGTATTCCTACAATCGTATTGCATAGGCAAAGTGTTTTATCATCTCCAGTCAGATTGAAGAAAAGTGCAAAGTAGAGGAGCAATTTTCTGAGTTATTGGTTGAATCTACTTAAAATAGAAACGTCTTTTGGATTTATCTCACCTTGACATTCATCTCAAAAAGAGCCGTGTTTTACTTTCAAATGAGTCTGATGGCAAGCACGACAGTGTTTATTTATCCAGTACTGGGAGTTGAATCATCAAAAGCCATAAAAAATTAATAATCTAATGTTTAGCGCTGGAGACAACAGCAAATAACATACAATTTGCAGAGAGCTGCTTCAGGTGACAGGTAATGTTGTATAGTGGTCCGTAAACACTGTAATCATTCAAAGCTGCATCACAGCTAGTTTTCATCATGCCTGCTCAGGGTATTCTAGACTCTGATATTTCTAGTGGGATATTTCATTTAACGAATGCTTCATTCTGCATTGTTTGTTTTATTATTGTAAAGCGTCATTTTTCTTTTAAAATAAAATCAGTGTTATTTAGTATTTGCATTTGTCAACAAATTATATATAGACTGCTCATCTTTCACTGGAAGAAAATATTTAAAGAACCAGATTATTTTTGCATGCATGGCTTGGCACTAACTAATGACCAATTAAAGAGTTAATGTAACATGCACTTACATCTATAGCAATAGTGGTTCCTTTGTACTACATGTTCAACCTAAATACTGATTTGCCAATGTTATTATATTTCAGTGACATAGCTCCTCCACAGGCACTTAACTCTCGTAAATAGCTTTTAAATCCCTGTAAAAATTTCTCATGCTCGGAAAGCTATCTGCTATACATAGTAAGTTCTTGGATTATTCGACAAAGTTACGGTTTCAGCAATGAGTTTGAACATTGCAACGCAACAGACACCTGTCGCCCAGGTAAAAGGTCTGGAAAGCTGTTCTTTATTGAGCCGAAACAGGTTTAAGATTCCAGTAGTGTGTGCCACCTGCACACCTGGTAGCTCTGACATTCCTTCATCTCCAGCCAGTGATTTTGTTCCTCTTCCCCGCTGCAGTTCTGACCCATGGAAATCCACCCGATCATTTCCTTGCGCTTCATACTGCGCCGGTTGTAAATCGAGACCATCAACGTAACTTCCGAGAGCTGGAAAAGGGCGACCTGGAAGATGAAAGTCTCCTTGTACACTGGGTTAGGCTGACCACGTCGAATTGAGGTCTTGCACCGTGACATCTCCTGCCCAACTGAGTTGAGGAGAGAGAGTTTCGCATACGTGTCTAGAAAGTCAAAGAGAGAAGAAAGCCAAAGTTAAGTATGTTTATGTCAAATTCTGTGGTCGGACACAATAATAAATAGATCACAGCACGACAAGTTAGATGAATCCTTTTGTAAACAATATATAAATAACAGGATATATTTTTCTTTTTTTTAAAGCAATGTGGCATTAAAGTAAGCAGACCATTTTATTCTCTGGTATTTATTCACAAAATGCTGGAGTAACTCAGCAGGCCAGGCAGCATCTCAGGAGAGAAGGAATGGGTGACGTTTCGGGTCGAGACCCTTCTTCAGACTGAAACGTCACCCATTCCTTCTCTCCTGAGATGCTGCCTGGCCTGCTGAGTTACTCCAGCATTTTGTGAATAAATACCTTCGATTTGTACCAGCATCTGCAGTTATTGTCTTATACATTTTATTCTCTGGGCTTTTAAAGTGACCATTTTTAAAATTCATCCTTTTTGGGTTTTCAACATGAAACCTGCAACCTCTCCCCCCACTCGCTTGTATACATTGGAATTTAGAAGGATGAGGTGGGATCTTATTGAAACATATAAGATAATTAGGGGATTGGACACATTAGAGGCAGGAAACATGTTCCCAATGTTGGGGGAGTCCAGAACAAGGGGCCACAGTTTAAGAATAAGGGGTAGGCCATTTAGAACGGAGATGAAGAAGAACTTTTTCAGTCAGAGAGTGGTGAAGGTGTGGAATTCTCTGCCTCAGAAGGCAGTGGAGGCCAGTTCGTTGGATGCTTTCAAGAGAGAGCTGGATAGAGCTCTTAAGGATAGCGGAGTGAGGGGGTATGGGGAGAAGGCAGGAACGGGGTACTGATTGAGAGTGATCAGCCATGATCGCATTGAATGGCGGTGCTGGCTCGAAGGGCTGAATGGCCTACTCCTGCACCTATTGTCTATTGTCTATTGTCTATTGTCACTCACCACCACTTCACCACACTATCAACACCTACCCTTTCACCACAACTCTGCCCCACCCTCATATTCCAAAATAATTAACCTTCTATGTTCCAGAAGATAATCCAGACTGGCAGGACTTTCAGTGATCCTTGACCACGACTGGAACAGTGGGACACAAATCGAGTCATTCACACAGCAATATTGAAACTGGAATTTAGACTTTCTCCAGCTTTTCCCCAACGAAGCAGGTACATGTTCGAAATGCGCTTTGTACAGGAATCAGAATTTGAAAAAAAATGTCTTCAATCTGATTAAAGCATCAACTGGGAATCTAGATTTCAACGGTTTAGAAGTGTTATGAAGTGTTTGTCCATTTTCAAATTCCAACCCACTTAGCACTCTCATAAGAAGGCAAAAATCATAAGTGTGAACATTTGGCAGATCGCATACAAAACAGCCAAAATGCTGCAAATAGAAACAGAATTATAGGCAGTGGCTGATGATTAACAGGAAGTTCTCCTGATAACTTTCTTTTGGCAATGACATCATATCGCTGAGGGAAAGGAGAGGAATTGGATGGGCAAATATCACAGATAAAGTATTAAATAGATTATATCATTCTTTAACTACAAAATTTGTATTTATTAATAGAGACATGTCCACACACTAAAGAAGCAGATGTGATAAGGTAATATCTTAATACCAGGTGAAGAATTAACTGGAAATCAATGGGATGGTATTGCCTTTGCCATTGGGCAGGAGATACAGAGGCCTGAAGTCCCACATCATCAGTTTCGGAAGTCCCCAGTGGCTCTGACCAATTTCTACAGATGCACTGTAGAAAGCATCCTTTTGTATGGGTCATAGCTTGGTTTGGAAACAGGCCTGCCCAAGTCCGCAAGAAATTGCAGGGAGTTGTGGATGTAGACCAGGCTATCACACAAACCAGGCCCCCACCCCAGGCACCGCTCCCACCCCCCCATCCCAGCGCCCCCAAAAACTCCATCCACACTTCACACTGCCCCAGAAAAATAACCAAAATAATCAAGGAACATTTTCACCCCAGTCATTCCCTCTTCTCCCCTCCCCCTTTGAGCAGAAGATACAAAAATGTGAAAGCATGTGCCAACAGTTTCAGTAACATTTCAATAACTTCTTTCCATTGTTATCAGATTACTGAGTGGTCCACCCATAGACTAGGGCATAGTCCCAAATTTCCAATCTACCTCCTTGCGGACCTTGGACTTTTCTCACTAACCACAATGCTGTAACACTACATTCTGCACTCTGGTATTTCTCTTTGTACCATGAATTGTACAAGTGGTACGACTTCAGGGGCGGCACTTTGGCGCAGTGGTAGAGTGGCTACCTTAGAGCTCCAGAGACCTGGGTTCAATCCTAACTCTGGGGTGCTGTCTGCATGGAGTTTGTACGTTCTCCCCGTGAACTGTGTGGGTTTCCTTCCACACTCCAAAGACGTCCAGGTTTGTAGGCTAATTGGCTTGGAAACATTGTAAATTGTCTCCAGTCTGTGTAGGATAGTGCTTGTGTGCGGGGATCGCTGGTCGGCGCTGACTCAGTGGGCCAGAGAGCCTGTTTCCGCACTGCATCAATAAACTATAAAAAAAAGTGCATGGCTAGCACTCGTATGATGTATGATTTGAAAGGATATTGCACAAACAAAGCTTTTCACTCTATCTCAGCATACGCGACAGTAATAAATCAATACCGATACCAAAAGCTGCAACTGTCCTGCCCAGACTGAGTCAGGAAGAATAGACTAGTAGCAACGTGATGGAGTGTGTCCACTGATACTGTGTTTTTAATTCACTTTTCTATCGTGGTGAGATCAGGACATGTGCAAGGCATGAGAAAAGATGCTAACTGCTTCTACCTTTGTTGCCCCAGATGCATCCTAGACATCTCCTGGAGAGGCATAATCCCTAACTTATAGGTCCTGGAGCACACTAGGTCTGTCAGTATGCATTCTTCACTGAATGCATCTACGGTAGATTATTCAGGTTTATCAGGTGAGTGACAGCTTCATGGACCTTGTATGTGGTGAACTGGCTCCCTGGTCATCACCAGTGGGCATCTCTTCATACCTGGGTGGCACAGTGGTGCAGCAGTAGAGCTGCTGCCTCACAGTCCCAGAGACCCGGGTTCAATCCTGACCCACAGGTGCTGTCTGTGTGGAGTTTGCATGCTCTCCCTGTGACCGAGCGGGTTTTCACCAGGTACTCCAGGTTTCTCCTACATTCCATAGACGTGTAGGTTTGTAGGTGAATTTGTTTCTATAAATTGCCCGTAGTGTGTATCATGCGAAAAGTGGGATAATACACTGTGTGGGTGATCAGTGTTCGGCCTGGATGTGGTGGGCCGAAGGGCCTGTTTCCACGCTGTATCTCTAAACTCTAAAACCTCTTCTACAATGACATCTAAAAGCCAAATATGAAGATGGCAGAAACTGATGCTGGGGTCCAGTCGCCAACAGCCTGGACTGCACAGGAGGGGATCAGGAGAGGTGAGGAAAGCAGAATGAACGGAGGGCTGTGAAGGGGGCCCTGAGCTATCAGAGGCCAGCAAATGAGGTTGGCCCAGTTCATAGCCTGCATGTGCAGTGAGTGTGGCAGAGAGACCGCGAAAACAGAATGGCGTTTCTGAGCCACGTGATCCCCTGAGCAAACCATTGGCTCGTGGGATAAAAGGCTCTCAAACTTCACTTTGAAATGCTGACAGTTCAGCCAAAAGAAGGTATTGTGCCCGTGGCAGAGGTAACAAGAACAAAATATGTGGGTAGGGCAGTTTGATGAAGCTACTGTTTGACTGCTTTGTTTCTTCACAATCTCATTTACCAATCTCCCAAGCACTCAAACTCATCCACTCCCACAAAGCCCATCGGCCCCATGCAGGCGACAACGTCTATGGAACTGATGCGCTACAATGCTGAGAACTATATTCCGCACTCTATATCTTCCCCTTTGCTCTATCTATTGTAGTTGAGTTTGACTTAATTGTACGTGTGTATGGTTTCTCTGGAGAAAAATGATGGGTGACGTTTCGAACCGGGACCCTGTCTGAAGAAGACTGAAGAACAGCCTGACCCAGTCGACAGGGATGCTGCCTGAGTTACTCCAGCACGATGTGTCCATCGGTATGTACCATCATATGCAGGTCCTTTCTACACCTTATGTATGGTATGTTTCGATAGCACGCAAAACAAAGCTTTTCACTGTACCTCGGTACATGTCAGAATAATAAACCTAAACCTAAACAGTTTGAGAAGTTGGCTCCAAAACACCTAACCAAAGGACAGGTGGACTGGACAAGTGGTGCTATGGAACTAACAACACTTACATCTCAGGAATTAATTATTTTAAAACATTTAAGGTGCATAGTGCAGGCAGGTGAACTAGTGTAGATGGAACATGTTGGCCAGTGTGGGCAAGTTGGACTGAAGGACCTGTTGCCACGCTGTAAGATTCTATGACTATTTTGGGAATGGTTCAATGTGAGACCTTGGCTGACCTCTGGGCCTATCATTTCTCCTTCTCCTCCTGAAGTAAAATGTGCTCTCGGCAAAAGAATACATAGAGAAATTAAGTTGTTTTTTTCTAGTTCAGGTTTCAGGATGCAGTGAATTGCTCCCACAGATGGGTGTGGTGGGCCCAGACTGCATCGAGGGATTGTATACATTATGGTAACCGGAGATCATCTCTTCACAATGTCAGAAAGCCTGGAGCCCAATGTTACCACAATCCCCAAATATGTGAAGCTTTGCTCTGAAAATGTAGAATTTAAGCACTTCTCTGTCGGATCAAATTTCTGACATTTTAAGCAGAGTGTAGTTTCTTGTTGTCATGCAAGGATAAAGCCTGCTCAGTATCAATATTCTGCATCACTGTGGGCAAACTGAAACCTTACCTTTCAGTTGCTGAAGGTATGACATTGAATCTACTCCTCCTTTGGATCAGCTCTTCATAATCCTCTTAATAACAGGCATTGACCCTTACGTTCCTCAGGTTATGACCGCAGTAGTTAAGCTGGGAACACACAAGGACCTGCAGATGCAGGTTTACAAACCACAACACAAAGTGTAGGAGTAACTCAGTGGGTCAGGCAGCATTTCTGGAGGACATGGATAGGCAACGTTTCGACTCGGCACTGTCACAAGGTGGTGAGTTGCTGCTTTACCGCGCCAGAGGCCCGGATTTGATCTGACTATGGGTGGCGTCTGTATGGAGTTTGTACATTCTCTCCGTGACCTGTGTGGGTTTTCTCTGGGTGCTCCAGTTTCCTCCCACACTCCAAAACATAGTTTTGTAGACTAATTGGCTTGGTGAAAAATTGTAAATTTAAGCATGCCTACAACACACCCTGCCTGTGCAGAAGTAGGCAGTGGTTGCCCAAACCCCAGCCTAAGACTGAACAGGAGTTATATACCTCAATGGATTCTGTGCCATTCACATTCATTTCCTTCCAGACTCTCCGCAGAATTGAGTCTGAAGAAAGTTCCTGACCTAAAACACCACCTATCCATGTTCTCCAGAGATGCTGCCTCACCCGCTGACTTACTCCAGTACTTTGTCTTTTTTCTTGTGAACCAGCCTCTGCAGTTCCTTGTTTCCACATTCTTCAGCACAATTGTAGCATTTCTTCCTGGAGTTTGACAACAGGGTGTCTCCACATTAGCTGCAGCTCCTAGTATTGCAGGGCTGAAGACTGAAGTCGGAATAGTCTTATAAGTTCATAAGTTCCAGGAGCAGAATTAGGTCAATCGCCCTATCAAGTCTGCTCCGCCATTAAATCATGGCTGATCTATCTTTCCCTCTCAATCCCATTCTCCTGCCTTCTCCCCATAACCCCCTGACACCCTCACCAATCAAGAATCTGCCAATCTCTGCCACAGAAAATCCACTGATTTGACCTCCACAGCCTTCTGTGGAGCAGAGTCACCTCTGGAGCACATTTTGCCTTCTGAATCCCCTTCCCCATTCCAACAGTTTGTTCCGAGTTATAGAGTCATAGAGTGATACAGTGTGGAAACAGGCCTTTCAGCCTAACTTACCCACACTTGCCAACATGTCCCAGCTACACTAGTCCCACCTGCCAGCATTTGGTCCATATCTCTCCAAACATGCCCTATCCATGCTGGGAACATGGCTGGAGGCCTTTATCGAGATGCCTCCTGGATCGCCGTGTAGAAGCCCGGGTAGGGACCCGGCCGGCACCTCGTGGGTTGGGGCCCGGCCAGGGCCGCGCGGGTAGAAGTCTGGGTCGGGCGAAGCGGCCAACGCAGCCCGCGGCTGGGGCCTGGTTCGGTACCACAGAGGCATGAAGTGGGGCACCGACAGCGGTGAGGCCTTGGTGGCGGTGAAGCCTCATGACGATGGGGCCTCGGCAGCAGTGAAGCCTCACGTGTCGACCCGAGGTCGACGGTTGATGAGAGCGTGGAGGACCACTGTGAGGGGGGGGAGGGGCAGAACAATGGAGGACCCGGCGTGGGGGGACTGCTGTGAGGGGGGTGGGTGGAGATTAATGGACAATTGGGACCTGGCGTGGGGGAACTGTTGGGGGGGGGGGGAAGGGACTAAAGAAGGAGCTTTGTAACTTTGTCAGCGCCATAGGTGACTGCTATTGGTATACATTGTGTACGCAAAGAATCTCGCTGTGCCTAGTCACATGTGACAATAAAGTATTCCTATTCCTACCTGTCCAACTGCTTCTTAAATGTTGGGATCGTCCCTGCCTCAACTACCTTTTCTGGCAGCTTGTTCCATACACCCACCTCCCTTTGTGTGAGATAGCTACCCCTCAGATTCCTGTTAAATCTTTCCCCCTTCGCCTTAAACCTATGTCCTCTGGTCCTCGATTCCCCTACTCTGGGCAGGTTCTCTGCCTTTTTTTGGTGTAAAGATGGGGACCCTATCGGACCTTCTAGAAACATTCAGCTTTTGAATATTCTGGGACACTGGCAGAATGTTTGAGCCTGGAATATTTGGGCTAAAAGTTTCACAAGTGCAAAACAATAGTGAAGGTCTTTGCTTGTTCATCTGGCTTATGCCATCAGTGGTGAAAATGACCGTGCCACCATTTTCAGGATAATAGGTTTCAGCCTCCACTGCCCTGGGCAACAATCTGGCAGAGAGAGTTAGTTTATTTCCATCCATGCTCTGCTTATTTCCCAATGCTACCGTAAAATTTGTTCTCCACAGCCCATGGATCTCAGTCAGTCAATGCCTCCTATGTGATTGATGACTCGTTGATGACTTTCCCCCCAGTGAATCTTTGCTTCTTTCACAAGTTCATACCATGGGTTCCAGCTAATGCCATTCTCTGGTGTGCTCAGGTTGGGAATGGTTGTCCTTCGAATCTGTTGTATCGTGTTATGCAGCACGCCTACAATGTTCCACTACACCGGGGCTTTGATAAGCAATGAAGCATTGTATTGAAGAATTGCAATGTGGGATCTGCAGGCAGTGAACCAGATTCAGGCGGACAGAATGGTTCAATGGTGAAGCAAATTTCATGATGCAGTAATAAAATCTCCACGACAACACCCTGGAATCTTTCCAGCTGACCTTTCCTTCAGTGTTATTTTGCAGCATGTCAGTGTCATTCTAGCTGTGATTGATCAAATGAACACTCTCGAAAGTATTGTATTTCTTTGAGATGATAGCAATGAGAAAAAGTATTTTCAAATCAATTTTGATCCAAGGTTATATTCTATTTTGCAGGATGCTGACAGTGTCACCGTTTTCATATTCCACCTCCACATCTTGCTCCCAAGTCAGAGGGAATCAAATGGGTTTATTTCACCCTCAATATTTACCCCTAGACATTCCTTCTACCCGGAAAACAAGAGTTCTTCTTAACTTGGGCTCCCCGACGTGACATTTCCTCTGCATTCAGCCATAACAGTGACTTTAATTGCAAGAAGGAGACCTGGAAACAAAAGTGATGCAAACTTTCACACTCCCTCGAGGCTTTTTCCAAAAAAAAGAGCCAAAGAAAACGGCACAGTGGATGGGCGGCACGGTGGCGCAGCGGTAAAGTGCTGCCATGCAGCGCCAGAGACCCGAGTTCAATCCTGACTACGGGTGCTGTTTGTACGGGTGAGTTTTGGACGTTCTCCCTGATCGCATGGATTTATCTCCGGGTGCACCGGTTTCCACCCACATTCCAAAGACGCGCAGGTTTGTAGGTTAATTGGCTTTTGTAAACTGTAAATTGTCCCTAGTGTGTAGGGTTGTGCTAGTGTAAAGGGGTGATCACGAGTGGGCCGAAGGGCCTGGTCCACGCCGCATCTCTAAAGCCTAAAAATTAACCAACATAGAGTGAGTTGTTTCCAAAGTAAAACATCAGAATTTCCCACAGGCAGCTGAGCCGAGGACTCGGTCACTTACTCTGGTACTGCTCTAGAAACTTCCCGGTAATTACTATTACCAGGGAGTCTCCATGATGTCAGAAGAGTAACATTTTTATGATAAAATAAGTTTAACTGGCCCATACCACAGCACTAAAGATTCAGCAAGGAGCAACCGGATAATTTATTCTGCTTCCAAACTCAGTTACGCTGAAATCGATAAAAAGAGAATGAAGGGAAGGAGGGAGGAAGTAAGGGAAGGAGGGAGGATTAAGTTAAACAAAAGATGACTTTAGTTTCCATGACCCCTTCTGCTGGAAAAAAAAGTCAGATTTAGGAGCAGTGAACACTCAGGGTGGCACGGTGGTGCAGCGGTAGAGTTGCTGCCTTACAGCGAATGCAGCGCCGCCGGTTCAGGTTCGATCCTGACTACGGGTGCTGTACTGTACGGAGTTTGTACGTCCTCCCCGTGACCTGCGTGGGTTTTCTCCGAGATCTTCGGTTTCCTCCCACACTCCAAAGACGTACAGGTTTGTAGGTTAATTGGCTGGGCAAATGTAAAATTGTCCCTAGTAGGATCGTGTTAATGTGCGGGGATCGCTGGGCAGCGCGGACCCGGTGGGCCGAAGGGCCTGTTTCTGCGCTGTATCTCTAAATCTGAATCTAAATCTAAATCATGAAGGCAACATTCTGACATCATAATAGTGCCTCAATAATTATTTTTAATTTCGCTATCCAGCCTTCCTAAGAGTGGGTTTTCTCCGAGTGTTCTGGATTCCTTCCACACTCCAAAGACATACAGGTTGGAGGTTAATTGGCTTTGGTAAAAAAATTGTAAATTGTCCCTGGTGTGTAGGGTAGTGCTGGTGTACGGGCTGATCGCTGGTCGCTGGGACCAGCTAGTGTACGGGGTGATCGCTGGTACCAGCTGGTGTACGGGGTGATCGCTGGTACCAGCTAGTGTATGGGGTGATCGCTGGTACCAGCTAGTGTACGGGGTGATCGCTGGTACCAGCTGGTGTACGGGGTGATCGCTGGTACCAGCTAGTGTACGGGGTGATCGCTGGTACCAGCTAGTGTACGGGGTGATCGCTGGTACCAGCTGGGGTACGGGGTGATCGCTGGTACCAGCTGGTGTACGGGGTGATCGCTGGTCGGTGGGACCAGCTAGTGTACGGGGTGATCGCTGGTCGCTGGGACCAGCTAGTGTACGGGGTGATCGCTGGTACCAGCTAGTGTACGGGGTGATCGTTGGTCGGTGGGACCAGCTGGTGTACGGGCTGATCGCTGGTCGGTGGGTCCAGCTAGTGTACGGGGTGATCGCTGGTCGCTGGGACCAGCTAGTGTACAGGGTGTTCGCTGGTCAGGGCAAAGGGCCTATTTCCACGCTGTGTCTGTAAAGTCTAAAAGCCTAAAATCTATTACCAGTAAGTGTCGATATAATGCATTGATGTCTATGCCTAGTAAATAATTATATACTAAATAATAATAATTTTCACAATCTGGAAGGAAATAAAGTAAAATCTTTACAACTGCGAACAATGAAAGAATAATTTGCCCAACTTCTCTGCAGCCATCAGGAGGCAATCGTGAAACCAGGAGATACTTCTCCTCAAGGAAATAAAACTAGCACATCATCTGTCAGCCAAACATTGAAACAAATCTGTACTTCACCAGGCACTTAAATAATGAGATTAGTTAGAGAGAACATGGACATGAAAGGAAAATCAAGTTTGATGAATTCCTGAGAGCGTTTTGAGGTTGCATGGAGCTGAAAGAACACTGGATGGATATATTTGGACCTTCGAAAGGTTTTTGATGAGATTACACAAAATTAAAACACATGGGTATAAAGTGGCATATTGACGACTGGTTAAAATAGACAAAACAGTAATTTTAGGGTTGACAGGTTGTAATTAACAGGATGTCACAGCAATTAGTGCTGGTCCCAGGTGCTCAAACTCAGTCTGGATGATTTGGACGAGGGGACCAATTGTAATGTAACAAAGATTGCTGATGATTTAGTTTAATTTAGAGAGACAGCGTGGAAACAGGTCCTTTGGACCACCTAGTTCATACCGACCAGCGATCACTCCGTATACTAGTTCTATCCTTTGAACTAGGGACAATTTATTGAAGCCATTAACCTACATGTCTTTGTAGTGCGGAAGGAAACAGGAGCACTGAGATAAAACCCACACGTTCACAGAGGAACGAGCAAACTCCACACAGACAGCATCTGCAGCCAGGTCTCTGGCACTGAAGCAGCAACTCTACTGCTGCCACACTGCGCTGCATTAGATGATACAAAGATGGGTAGCATTACGAGATATGAATAGGAAGCAGGAAGTTTAAGGGGATGCAGACAGGTGAAGTAAATGTAGAAGGAAGTGGCAAATGTGAAGCATGTAAAGTCATTCTCCTGGAATAAATAGAAAGAATGATTTTTTGTACATAATGAGGTATTGAGTGGTGTTGGACTTCAGAGGGACCTCTGTATTCTTGTACACAAATCATTGAAAGTTGACATTCTAGCAAATATAAAGGAAAATGACATTTCGACTGTTGTTGAAGGGGATTTGGAATAGACAGGGCGCTATCAAAGTTAACCAGATTGTTTCCCAGAATGGGAATATTGTCCAATGAAACTAGATTAAGCAGACTTGGCCTATCCTCGTTGGGAAGAATAATAGCTAGTGTAATTGAAACATGCAACATTCTTGATGGGTTAGATGCATAGTTGATGGTTCCCTGGTTGAGGTGTGTAGTAGCAGGATCACATTCTCAGAATAAAGGGTCAGTTAGTCAGCATTGAGATGAGTTGAAAATTATTCCTCTACCCAGGGGGAGATAAATCAATGGAACTCTCCACCCAAGATGGTTTTGGAGGCCCTGTTACTGAATATGTTTATTACAGGGATCAATATAATTTTGGATGTTCAGAGAATCCAGGGAAATGGATTTAGTGGAGGAAAATGGATTTGAGATTTATTTTTAAATCAGCCATGACCATTTTGAATGGTGGATGAAGCACAAGGACTGAAATATTTATATATTGTATATTCTTAGTCACCCATCCACACACTTGGCAAAGGCTTTGTTCTTTGTTGATGCAGTAGTTTTAGATTTACATTATTTTTAATAAAATCCCTCCAAAATGAGAATCCCACCCACGTGCGTATTGAGTATGATTGATAGTACAGTTAGGTAATCCCAGATTTTAAGAAAACAACAAAGTATTTCTTGCAGGCACGGCGAATAGAGAATTAGAAAATCGAAGACTGAGAATTGATTGGAGCCTTCATTAGTAGAAAGTGGCTGCGGATCTGGTTTGAGACCAATTATCAGAGATCAATTCTGAAAGGTTTCAAATTAGTTCTTTGCAACTTACTATTTTCTTTACTGACTAAATATAGATACTACAGAAGGGTCTCATCCCGAAACACTACCCATACCTACCCGTCTCCAGAGATGCTGCCTGACCTGCTGAGGTACTGTAGAACTTTGTATCCTTTTATACTGATGTGAAATTTTGTGGATGTCAACTAGTGCAAACAAAAAGAACATTCCCAAGTGATAGAAGAGGTTCTGTACGGGGGATTGGTCCCATGTTTGGTGGACAACACGGTAAACTGTAGCATCTTGCATGTTTGCAGGTCAATTGCTTAGCACAGTTACGCTGCCAGAGTCATGGAGTCATGCAGCACGAAAACTGTCCCTTCAGCCCGACTCATCCATGCTGACTAAGATGCCTAACAAAGCTGTTCTAGGAGTACGGTGGCACAGCGGTAGAGTTGCTGCCTTACAGCGCCAGAAACACGGTTCGATCCTGACTACGGGTGCTGCTCTACGGAGTTTATACATTCTCCCCGTTACCTGTGTGAGTTTTCTCTGGTTTTCTCCAAACAAAGACTTACAGGTTTGTAGTTTAATTGGCTTGGGTTTAAAAAAAAGTAAAATGTCCCTGGTCTGTAGGATAATGCATGTGTATGAGGATCGCTGGTCAGCGTGGGTTCAGTGGGCCAGTGGGCTAAAGTGGATCCAAAGTGTTCTCCAGTCTAGACTCTCCTGCCCCACGGAGGAGGATTATACAAGGTGGTTTTCACCTTTCACCGTGTCATCTTGCAATGTTATGTTACATTTTTCAGCCTCTCCCAGGATATTATAATGTGGGCAGTGATTGACTTCAAAAACTATGTAGCACTAGCCAACTTGTCTTTCTTTCTGGGCAGGTCAGTGGTGCAGCAGGCAGTGCTGCTGTTACAGAGCTTCAATGATCAGCTGCTCCAGTTTCCTCCCACTGGTTGATCTATGCTGGTCGGTAGATCAACTGGCCACTTTAAGTCGCCCCTGATGTGGAAGGGAGGCAGTGGCAGGAGAAACAGGGAGAGTTGAAGTTCAGTCAAAGCGAGTAGGTTGTCAGGAAATTAGGAAATAAGAGAGGGAATAGGATTGAAAGAATTGCTTTGAGAGCCAGCATGGACTCGAAGTGAGATATTATATGTACGGAAACTAGCCATTACGAATGTTTTATAAATTTGCTCACACTATGCGGGCGACATTGGCAAAGCTCCCAATATCCAAACACCCCTTAAACTGAGTGGCCATCCCAAACACAATTAAGAGTCAAACACATGGATGTGTCTGGAATTACATAAAGGCCAGACTGGATGGGATGGCAGGTTTCCAATAGAACTGGCCCAGATGGGGTGTTATGACAAACCCGTGTCTGCTTGTGTGGAGAGAAAGGGAAATGTGACTAATTCTGACAAAGATGATTTTTTTTAACATTAGCTTGATACATCACAACTGGTCTGCTCCCATAAACATATATTATCACTCACCGGGCGGCCTGTTGAGAGCCAAGTTTCGGAGGTGACTACCTTTGATTATTTCGACAGAGAGCCGGCCTGTTGTGGCGTTGTACGATAATCCAACAAGCAGTTCTGGAACTCCACCATGTGAGAGAGATTGTGTTGATGAAGCACTGTCACTGTGAGAGAAGGCAGACAGGCTGATCTGTGAATCTCCACCCTGTGCGGACATCAAAATGTTATTTGTTTTTTACCTACGATGGAACATAGAACAGTACAGCACAGAAACAGACTCATCATCCCACAATGCTTGTGGCCAACATGCCGCCTAGTTAAATTGATCTCATCCGCCTGTCCATAATCCACGCCCCTCTATTCCCTGCACTTCCATGTGCCAATCCAAAAGCCTCTTCAACACCACGATTGTATATGTCTCCACCAGCACCACTTTGCAGCCCCTTGGTATGGCACCTCATATTTCACCTGGGCAGTTTGCAGCCCGGTGGTATGAACATCGACCTCCACCTTTAGATAGTTCCTCTGTCCCTCTCTTCCCCTCCTCCTTCCCAGATCTCCCTCTATCTTCCTGTCTCCACCTACATCCTTCCTTTGACCCGCCCCCCCTGACATCAGTCTGAAGAAGGGTCTCGACCCGAAACGTCACCCATTCCTTCTCTCCCGAGATGCTGCCTGATCTGCTGAGTTACTCCAGCACTTTGTGAATAAATACCTTCGATTTGTACCAGCAACTGCAGTTATTTTCTTATTCCACCACCACCACTGGCAGTGGGTCAAAAACTCCGACCACTCTGTGTAAAAAACATGCCTCACACATCTCCAATAAACTTTTCACCTCTCACCTTATAGTTATGCCCTCCAGTGTTGAACATTTCCTCTGGGAAAAAGGTTCTGACTGTCTACCCTATCTGGTCTTCTCATCATTTTATATTCTTCGATCAAGTCTCCCTTCAACCTCTGATGTTTCCAGAGACCAAAAAATCAGGAAACTAAAATGTCCTAAAATCACTAAGTCCAACCCTTTGAAAAAGGTGATTGCAAATTCCCTGGCAGTGATTGGACATAGTATTTAGTCAGCAGTGGCTTCCAAGGTCATATTGCAGATGGCATCACATACACCAATTCAGCAGAACGACCAACGATATGCTTCCTGATGAGAAATGTAAGGCATTTGCAAGGAAGTTGTGGGATAGCGGCTGTGGTTTTCCATCTGCTTCAAAGAACGCTGTAGTACATTGATTGGAATATCCCAAGAAAATTATCCCCTGGATGAATTAGCATTTTCCTTCTACTCTAGACATTATCTTTATGTTTCTGTTTCTCATTTTGCATCTTCTCTTTTACTCCAGTCCCATTTTCACCTCTGATTATTTATTTCTCCATCTCCTTTTTAGTTTTCTCTCTATTCTGCTCACTTTCCTTTCAGAAGTGACAGATGTTGCTGCGCAGGGCTGCTGGATCCATTTCCCAGTGCAACTTTGGGGAAAACGCGATTTGCTTGGCAGTTCCTTTCCTTTCTTCCCTCCCCTCTCATTATATCCTCTGCCTCCGATTAGCCACTGAGCTTCAATGCTTCTCTTTTTTTTAAATCAATTCCCCACTCTTGTTGCTGTTCTGACTCACTCGCAATGTTATTCCTACCTTTTCTATTCAAAATGCTGCTTTGTTATATTTCCTCTGTCTCACCTCATTAGAGTCTGAAGAAGAGCCTCGACCTGAAACGTCATTCATTCCTTCTCTCCAGGGATCCTGCCTGTCCTGCTGAGTATTGGAGCAAAGAGGTCTTTTGCAGTTGTACAGGGCCCTAGTGAGACCGCACCTGGAGTACTGTGTGCAGTTTTGGTCTCCAAATTTGAGGAAGGATATTCTTGCTATTGAGGGCGTGCAACGTAGGTTTACTAGGTTAATTCCCGGAATGGCGGGACTATCATATGTTGAAAGACTAGAGCGACTAGGCTTGTACACACTGGAATTTAGAAGGATGAGAGGGGATCTTATCGAAACGTATAAGATTATTAAGGGGTTGGACACGTTAGAGGCAGGAAACATGTTCCCAATGTTGGGGGAGTCCAGAACAAGGGGCCACGGTTTAAGAATAAGGGGTAGGCCATTTAGAACTGAGATGAGGAAAAACTTTTTCAGTCAGAGAGTTGTGAATCTGTGGAATTCTCTGCCTCAGAAGGTAGTGGAGGCCAATTCTCTGAATGCATTCAAGAGAGAGCTGGATAGAGCTCTTAAGGATGGCGGAGTCAGGGGGTATGGGGAGAAGGCAGGAACGGGGTACTGATTGAGAATGATCAGCCATGATCACATTGAATGGCGGTGCTGGCTCGAAGGGCCGAATGCCCTCCTCCTGCACCTATTGTCTATTGTCTATTGAGTTACTCCAGCATTTTGTGTCTTTCTTCTGTTTTAACCAGCTTCTGCAGTTCCTTCCTATTCATTAGCTTAACTGTTTTGCCTTTTCCTTGTATCCCATTAATGGGAGATAGCCACAGATCCCGTCAGCTTTGTCTATTGTGCTTATCCAACTCCCCTAACTATCAGTATTCAATTCCCTCAGGGATTCCGTAGAAACAACGAGCTGGCTGAGCAGTGAAAGTCTGAAGAAAGGTTGCGACCCGAAACGTCAGCTATTCATGTTCTCCAGGGATGTTGCCAGACTTGCTGAGCTACTCCAGCACGTTGTGTCCCTCGGGGATTCTGTTTACTTTCAGAAACACAACTCTTATTTAAAAGAACTCAAAACAAGATGGCAATAGGCACTCTCCCTAATTCATTCTCTCAGTGGGTAGAATGTTTATATATTTTTTGACTGTCAGGGTATGAATTTGACAAGTGGATAACTTGCAATTGCGTCAAATAAAACGGAAATTTGAAACTTAAAAATGGATCTGAATGAGAATGGAGACACTCTCGTCTTAAAGATGCCATCTAATATTTATAGCACACAAAACTGAAACTCCTCAGAGTTATGCAACTGGTACAGTCTGTAAAATATTCTCACTCTCACACATGTGCTGGCTGACATAAACCTTCAATGTGAATTCCAGATGAGAAAAGTCTTTTGAAATATGATCCCCCAGCTTGTCTTTCAAATCATTTGAAAAACAACTGAGCAGTGACTGATGAAAGTGAAAGAAAAATATCCCACCAGTCCATCGGGAATAAATTGTGAAAATCTCAGTATGTTGTACGCACTTGAACCCTCCTATAATTAGTTGTATTCGTTCACTTTCTGTGGTAAAAATATTAATCCCAGGCCCAATTATTTGGAAACAGTTGATGCCTTTCATTCAGAAAGGACAAAAGGCAATTTAATGAATACTATCACTACTTTTTTTTTCCATTTTTGTTTAAACCTCATTTTGGACTTTGGAAATACAGCTTGCTAAGAAAAAACGTGCGAAAATTTCTTTGATAACACTTGTGAGGAAAAGGAAATCCCATTCATTGATATAGCATAGTCACAACAAACAAGTCATAAAATGAACACAAAGAGCTCAGGTGCCATTAGATTCTAAATAGAAACATGTCAGATAAGTATAATGGGCAACTATGACCGTTCTCACTTGAACCTCTTAGAGAAATGATGCAAACAATTATGTACGCTAAAAAAAGACAAAGCGTGGGAGTAACTCAGTGGGTCAGATAGCACCCCCGAAGAACAGGGATAGTCAGGACCCATCTTCGGACTGATTATAGGGGGGAAGGGGGCGGTTGGGAAGAGAGGAG
This sequence comes from Rhinoraja longicauda, assembly GCF_053455715.1. Taxonomy (NCBI): domain Eukaryota; kingdom Metazoa; phylum Chordata; class Chondrichthyes; order Rajiformes; family Arhynchobatidae; genus Rhinoraja; species Rhinoraja longicauda. The sequence goes on along the minus strand of NC_135962.1, from coordinate 43,222,602 downwards.
GGGTGCGACAAAACGTGGTAGGTAATAGAAGCTAGAAAAAGGAATGTAGGTGGAGGGGGAGAATGTAGGTGGAGGGGGAGAAGGGGTGAATCTAGGTGGAGCACAAATGAAGGGCGGGAGCAAGGGGGTGTGTGGAGGAGAAGAGGAAGGGTTAAGGAGAGAGGATTGTTAGAGATTCCCTAAAATTGGGGAATTCAAAGCTCATACCATCAGGTTGTCAGCTACACAAGTGGAATGCGAGGAGCTGTGGCTCCAGTTTGGTTGTGGCCTCACTCCAGTGATAGAGGAGGCCCAGGACACAAAGGTCAGCACAGGAATGGGAAGCGGAGATACAATGATTAGCTACCGGGAGATCTGGTAGGCCTTGGCGGACAGAGTGCAAGTGTTCAGCAAAACTGTCGCCAAGTCTACGCTTGGTCTCACCGGTGTACAGGAGGGGGTACAAGGGGTACACCGGATGTAATAGATGAGGTTAGTGGATATACACAAATAAAAATGCTTATGCTACAAATTTTACTAGAAACGGAATCAACTTGTTAATGAAAGGACCGCGCGTAGAGTTTAAGTTTAACTTGAAACTCCTTCCCTTACCCGTGCCTTCCTCTCCATCCTACTCTTGGAGGGTAGTGTCACAATTCAAGACAATGGACAATAGGTGCAGGAGTAGCCCATACGGCCCTTCGAGCCAGCACCACCATTCAATGTGATCATGGCTGATCATTCTCAATCAGTACCCCGTTCCTGCCTTCTCCCCATACCCCCTGACTCTGCTATCCTTAAGAGCTCTATCTAGCTCTCTCTTGAATGCATTCAGAGAATTGGCCTCCACTGCCTTCTGAGGCAGAGAATTCCACAGATTTACAACTCTCTGACTGAAAAAGTTTTTCCTCATCTCCGTTCTATATGGCCTACCCCTTATTCTTAAACTGTGGCCCCTGGTTCTGGACTCCCCCAACATTGGGAACATGTTTCCTGCCTCTAACGTGTCCAACCCCTTAATAATCTGATACGTTTCGATAAGATCCCCTCTCATCCTTCTAAATTCCAGTGTATACAAGCCTAGTCACTCCAGTCTTTCAACATATGACAGTCCCGCCATTCCGGGAATTAACCTAGTAAACCTACGCTGCACGCCCTCAATAGCAAGAATATCCTTCCTCAAATTTGGAGACCAAAACTGCACACAGTACTCCAGGTGCGGTCTCACTAGGGCCCTGTACAACTGCAGGGTCCCTCATTTTAATCCTTCCAGTTGTGCCGCTCAGTATAGATCCTTACAATACTTGAGTTTGACTTGATTGTATTTATATATGGGATATATGATCTGTTTTGATACCTCTGAACATTTGTACATGCACATGACAATAATAAACCTAAACCTAAATCCAACATCTGGATTTAGAATACAACACTGGAATCCAGGAATGCATTACTAATAGAAGGCTAAATGGGAAAGAAGTTATTTAACTGTTGCTGATGTTGATGAGGGAATGTCTACAGAATCTACTAAGATAAATAGCAAAAGAATAAAGAATTGATCAGAACGGGTGTCAAGGGTTACGGGGATAAGGCAGGAAAATGGGATACGGAGGCAGAGGTCAGCCATGATTGAATGGTGGAGCAAACTCTATGGGCCGAATGGCCTAATTCTACTATAACTTGTGAACTTGTGAAAGGAGGAAGAGATATTTTTATCCATGTTTTACACACGCAGTTGCTATCTTGAATGCATGCACTCCTTGAGAAGGGTACTGGAATCAGACTCAATGGCAACCAGCAAAAGGCATCGAGACAAGTGGTTGAAAAAGAAAGATTAAAGAGGATGCAGGGAAAGAGCAGTAATGTGGGAAGGCTCTTTTGTAGAGTTGACACGGCCACTTTGGGTAAAATGGGCCCTTACTTGCTGTGCGATTCTATGCCACCAACCATCTCTGATTAAGTTTGACCGATGTGGAAATTTTGCCCATTGATTACAACTGTACTTACACTCATGTTACTCCTTGGCTCCAGGAGTAGGGCCACTTCCATTTCCCCCTCTTGATTCAGATTCTTGAGGTAAAACAGCTTCTCCCCCATCATTCTCACCCGGTTCATCTTCCCCACGGCATACAGCCGGAACCGCAGAGCGGAACAATGGAGCTCCTCTGGCGCCAACTTGTGAAACCTTAGGGTCTCGTTGAAGATGGGCTCTTGTCCTCGCTGGATGTTGGTTTTGGAGCGTTGCTTCTTGCTAGGCAGGAGGACTGCATGTACCTGCCACGAGCTCGCGCCACTCCTGTCCTTGGCTGGGATGTCTTTCGCAGTGATTATCGTGACGTCCAGTTTGTGGTCAGAGGGTTTGTAATTGAAAATGACGAAGAGGTCTCCACATTTTGAAATTGGTCCAGGTGGCTCCTGCTGCTGCTGCTGAGGGGCCGTAGGCTTGCCATCTGCCTCCTAAAGACGATTAAAGTCCTGGTTAACGAACATCACAGTTACTAAGCTGTATCCACGGTCCCCCACATTTATTATGAGATTACCATCCAATATACAAGGCTGTACTGTACTGAAATGGCATTTACATTGTTTGCTCTCTTATTGCAAAGCATTGTAGCATCTGCATTAAGCATTAAAGCGTCAACATATAGGGGCGGCACGGTGGTGCAGCGGTAGAGTTGCTGCCTTACAGCGCTAGAGACCAGGGTTTGATCCTGACCGCGGGTGCTGTCTGTACAGAGTTTGTACATTGTGGGTTTTCCCTGGGTGTTCGGGTTTCCTCCCACAATTCAAAGACACACAGGTTTGTAGCTTAATTGGCTTCGTAAATTTTTCAATTGTTACCAGCGTGTGTAGGATAGTGTTAATGTGCAGGCATCGCTGGTCGTCACGGACGTGGTGGGTCGAAAGGCCCGTTTCCGTGCTGCATCTCCAAACTACTCTAAACAAAACTAAATATGAAATGTGTAGCTCTCGAAGTAAACAAGGCACAGAGGAAGGGTCTACGTTTGACCTGCAGTCAATGGCAGGTTTACTGAAGCAGCCGGAGTGACTGTCGGGAATGCTGCAAAGTACCATCCATTAGTATCCCATGTAGTCTGATCTCACATACTGCACATGGTTTCACAGGGAAGGCTACAGGAGCAAGACATCAAAACTCTTTGGCATCACCTCAGCATTAGGCCATACCCTCCCCCCCCCCCCTTCCCTCCCCCCCCCCCCCCCAACCTCCTCTTACAAAGCTTACAACAGACTTTGACAGAGAAATGAAACTGATACCGGTTTCAAATCGATCTCTATTCACAAGTGGTGTCTAAATGGATGAAGCAAAGCTGTAAAATAACAGGAAATTAACAAAACATGTTTTTCTAAAGCGCCCATCATAATTTCAGGACATCTTAAAGCACTTTATACGTAATGAAATATCTTGTAGAAATCAAGTTCCGGTTGCAATATAGCATGCACAACTGCTCGCTTGTACACAGTAAGTCCCTGAAACAGCTGCATGATTATAACTAGAGAGTCATATTAAACGATCGGATCATCAGGAATAACTTCTCTACTCCTCTATGAACAAAGGGCACTAGGCTCTTTTACGTCCATCTGCTAGGGAAGACCAAAATGCCTTGGGTTCATGCCTTATCTGAAAGGTAACCGTGAACTAAACTGGCAGAAATGCTCTGGAATATCAGCTGAGTTTTCCCAGATCAAACTTCAGGGTTGGAAGCCAGTGTGTTACCAATTGGCACAATGGGGGCAGAAACAGAAGACAATGAACTAATAGAGAAATAGAGCCCTACAGTGTTGAAACAGGCCCTTTGGCCCAACTTGCCCACACCGACTACTCTTGAGGGAGTGTCTAGGAACAGAGATCACAGCCTCAGAATAAAAGGACGTACCTTTAGAAAGGAGAGGAGAAGGAATTAATTTCATCAGAGGGTGGTGAATCTGTGGAATTCATTGCCGCAGACGGCTGTGGAAGCTAAGTCAATGGATATTTTTAAGATGGAGATTGACAGGTAGTTGGTTAGTACTGGTGTCAGGGGTTATGGGGCGAAGGCCGGAGAATGGGGTGGAGAGTGAAAGATAGATCAGCCATGTTTGAATGGCGGTGTAGACTTGAAGGGCCAAATGGCCTAATTCTGCTTATACAGCTTATGAATGTTGAACTCAACTACCTCCTCTGGCAACTCGTTCCATACACCCACCACCCTTTGTGTGAATGTGTTGAAAAGCTTTGAAATCCTTGCACGACATTTTGAAGAGGGGTAAAATCTAGAATTATGTATCTGAAACTCGTTCTCGTGCCTCTTTGCAACATTTGATGAGAGGAAGCCTTCACGTCATTTTCCTCTGGCTTCGACTCAAAAGCCAAGCAAGGAGGGAGAGCCAGCATAATGTGGCAGCTTTTAAATCACAGCTCAATGCTAACTTCAGCCTCCTCCAATAGTTCAGTGCACTTAATGCCTCAGTCACAGAATGATGCTTCTCCAATTGGGTCCAATTTGCTATTGTTCATTTTCTGGACACAGGATCAAGGTGCTTTTCAGTATTAACAGATGAAGAATTCATCCTTTGTGCGTTTAAAAAAAAAAACTACTGCTTCTACGACAAGGATCAAGAATCAGTCCCTATAAATAGGTTTATCAAAGTAATTAGACCAAGAGCCTTAGAATGGCATCCAGTTACCGAATCAGGGCATTAAATATGTGAAGGCTGCTTGACAGAAGGGAAAAAAATGTGATCAAATATCACATGAAAATAGGAACAGCTAATCCAGTGTATAGAGTTACATACCCTTCCAACACATTTTAGAACTGTTAGATTAAGCAATACTTTGTTCACCAGTTCTCACACAGATTCATTCCCAGCCCCTTTCTTGAAGCTGGAGACAGGGAAAAAGATAATATTCTTCAAGTCAAAAAATTTAAAGAGAGTGCTATTTGAATACAGTTATAAACAGTGGTCAAGTAATGCCCACTCACTTGAACCGGGCTGAGATTTGGAGCACTGCAGTGGCCACCATTTGGCCACCCAGTCTCCTTTCCCATCGGTACCATTGTGATCTAGTGCCTTCTTTGGTCAATATGTTACGGGGAGCCTGCCCTTGGCTGCAGTGGTGCAGCAAGTTAGCAGGTTCCCCACTTGATCCCAGGGCTATCTCTGTTAGAGAGTGAGAAGGGTTCAGACTTGCAAATTGGAATTCAGGCAACTGGACTGCTTTTGCCACAAACCAGCACAAGTGCCACAGGCAAAACTGCCTCCCTCTGTAAATAAAGAGCTCATTGTTTCAGGAAAGAAGTAGCACGGAGATATTGGAAAGATCCTTATTCCCTTGCTGAGACTAAGCTTTAGAGTATGGTGCGACTAATGGAGATTACATTGCAGGCAAAAGGCACGCCATAGGAGTAAAACACATTCTCTCAACATATTTAATGTACATTTAAGTAGTATCCAGCCCTATGGTGTGGAGGTTATTGGTTTGGCAGCTGCTGTCAGAGTAGCCTAGGTGAGTTACAGTGCATTTTGTGCACAATGCAGACACTGTGCATGAATAGTACACAGTAGAGCGGCACAATGGCACAGCAGTAGAGTTGCTGCCTTACAGCGCCAGAGACCCAGGTTCAATCCTGACTACGGGTGCTGTCTGTTTGGAGTTTGTACTTTCTCTCCTTGACAGTGTGGGTTTTCCCTGGGTGCTCCGGTTTCATAAAATTCAAACAACCATAATTCAATTGATAGTTATGGCTAAAAATAAATATTTGATCGTTACATTTTCAATATCTATTATATTAAGGGAGATGGTGGAAGAACAGAACTATGAAAAGCAAAACACAAAATTGAAGATCGTTTCGTCTCTACTCTCAGTCACATCCCCACAGGGCAATGCCACCTGTAGATGCTGCCGAATATTAGATGTGAATTTATCGTCTTTATGTATTTACAAATGCATTGTGGGATCAGGGCACTACTGCAAAGGCCAGCGTTTAATGGCCTTCCCTTAACAATATGGTGGCAAGCCACCTTCATAAACCACTGCATTACTCTTGGTGAAGATACCGCCACATTGTAGTTGGAGAGCATGTTCCAGGATTTAGACCAAATCAAGGTAGTTTGCGATTTGGAGAGAAACCCCCAGGCTGCTGTACCTATTGCCCCAGCCCTATGGTGTGGAGGTTATTGGTTTGGCAGCTGCTGTCAGAGTAGCCTAGGTGAGTTACAGAGTGCATTTTGTGCACAATCCAGCCACTGTGCATGAGTAGTACACAGTAGAGCGGCACAATGGCATAGCAGTAGAGTTGCTGCCTTACAGCGCCAGAGACCCAGGTTCGATCCTGACTATGGGTGCTGTCTGTTTGGAGTTTGTACAATCTCTCCGTGACAGTGTGGGTTTTCTCTGGGTGCTCCGGTTTCGTCCCACATTCCAAAGGCATGCTAGTCTGTAGCTTAATCTCCTTCTGTAAATTGCCCTTAGTGTGTAGGATGCAAACTGGGATAACCTAGAACTAGTGCACAGGTAATCGATCGAACATAATAGAACAGTACAGCACAGGAACGGCCCACATGTTTATGCTGAACAAGGTGGCAAGTTGAACTGACCTCATCTGCCTTACATGATTCATATCCCGATATTCATTGCACTTCCATGTCCTTATCTAAAAGCAGTTAAGTTAATTATCATATCTGCTTCCACCACCACCCCTGGCAATGCATTCATCACCGCCCTCTGTGTAAAATATTTGCTACTCACATCTCCATTAAACTTTCCCCCTCTCAACATATCTCTATGCCCTCTAGTGTTGGACATTTTCACTCTGGGGAAAAAGGTTCTATCTACCCAATCTCTGCCTCTCACACTTTTATATAACATCTCGGTTGATATTCCTCCATGTGGAACAACAAGAAAACACAATTAAAATGTTTTCCAGCATTTCATGGATATTTCTGTATCCCATATGGACAATAGGAAAATGACTGCTCTAGGAAAATACTGACTACATACAAATATTGTTAATAAGGATTTAATTAATCAGCTGGGCTCAATTTTGCCAGGGAAGGAAAGAAAAATGCTATATTCAGAATTTAAACCATCTGAAGCAAATTCTTGTATTCTCTTTCTTTTTAACTTTGTTTCACAATTGTTTTGCATTGCATATGGTTCTAAACCAGTCAGTAAAAGAAAGGATAGGTGTTCTTCAGATTAACATTTTTGTACTGTTTCACGACACCCATTTGGGAGATACCAAAGTGGGATAATATAGAACTAGTGCGAATGGGTGTGTGTGGACATGGTGGGCCGAAGGGCCTGTTTCCATGCTGTATTTCTAAACTAAACTGTTAATAGTGTGACAGACTACCAGAATATTCAACCGTGTCATTTATCATTGCCTCAGTGCAGATACTCATTACCTGTGTTCAGTGTGAAGAAACACAAACAAAATAAAGAAGAAATAAATTAAGTTGTTAAAAAAGAAGCCAATTAAGTTAATGCAACCCTCTAATTTTCTTTGTCCAAATAATGAAAGCAGTCAATGCCAATGAAATTTAATTTAGTTTAGTTTAGTTTAGAAATACAGCGTGGAAACAGGCCCGTCGACCCACGCCGGCCAATGATCACCCGTTTACTAGTTAGACAATAGACAATAGACAATAGGTGCAGGAGTATGCCATTCGGCCCTTCGAGCCAGCACCACCATTCAATGTGATCATAGTTCTATGTATCGCAGTTTTGCATCCTACACACTAGGGGCAATTTACAGAAGCCAACTAAATTACAAACCTGCACGTCTTTGGAATGTGTGAGGAAACTGGAACAGACGGAGAAAACCCATGCGGTCACAGGGAGAACATACAAATTCTGCAAAGGCAGCACCTGTAGTCTGGATCAAACCCGGGTCTCTGGCGCTGTAAGACAGCAACTCTGCTGCTCCACCACCGTGCCACCCACGTATGAGATACGAGATATGATTATTCCCCAAAAAGAATACAATGTTGAGGTATTACCTCTGAAGTCCAGGCTGGGGAACTATCAGTCTGGTCATTTCCTTCATAGGCCTGGTTATCAAAGTTGGACTCTTGATCCGGATTTCCCTCCTCTGTTTGCTGTGTCCTGTCGTTATTGACTGGAAGTCCAGCTGCTTCATCAGGGGCCTTTTGATGTTCGGCCCCATCCTCAAATCCAGCGGCTGAGCTCATAGATAACGCATCTTCTTCGTAAGAACAATTTGCTTGGAGGCTAAACTGATTCTGTTTATCTGTGTCTAAACAAGTAAACGTGGACAATATTTTTAAAGCATGGAGAGGGGAGAGGTCTGTAGACAGCAATGTGAACACAAACATACATAAGAATATAACGTCCTTCAATCACTTACAGCTTACAAGAAACATGGAGAATGAAAGTTAATAAAGACCTTGCTTTAACATTTGTATGAAGTTCCAATTATTCAATAAGGCATTTTATCAAGACTCAATACATTTAGACAGCAAAATGTATTACCTTACATAAATGGGACTATTATTCTTGATGTTTAATATTACTGGTTATATTTAATACAGTCTGGATTTTTGTCCCTTTGTAAAGTTAAATACAGCCATTACTGAAAAGCACTGGAATAACTTAAAAAAAACAAGAAAACACATTCAATTTTGCAAGCTGCAAAAGAAACCAGCAAAGTATCGAGAAAATAGTGTGGCCTTATGATGATATTACAAGCCGTGCATGTTACCTTGAACCTCAGAGGCCTCGGGGCTGAACTCTTCAGGATTCGAAGGCAACCGATTAAATTTCTGCCTACGCTCTAACCCCGCCTTCTCTGACACTGTCGATCGGAAACTCTGCGACCTCGACACAGAGAATTCAAACTGCTTGATCACTTCTTCATCGCTGTCTGTGGATGTTGTCAGCTCCTGATCATTCCCATAACTGTTCACTGGAGAGAGAAAGAGAATACAGCCCTTGGACATCTTTGCAATAGAAGGACTTTTTCCTGTTGATAGTTGACAGGCACAGAGTACAAAAGCTTTTCACTGTACCTCAGTACACGTCAAATAAACTAAACTGAACTAAGAGAGGCCACTCTGCAATCTCACAACATTTGATGCTTCTTGTGATACTTTTACACAAGAGTCCTCATTTCACAGCAAGTATTAATGTAAACTAAACAATTTGTCTATCAAAATACAAAGCATTATATCCTTTAGGTTTGGCTTTGAGAACTCACTAACTGCAATAATCTGTAATTTCATTTTTGTACCCTCAACATTATTTAAAATGTACATCTTTTCATTTCCCATGTAGATACAATATTTTGATTTATTTTTAACTAACTAATGTCATGAAGTTAGAAAAGGTGCTGAAAAGATTTACCAGGATATTAGCTGGACCTACGGGCTTGAGATATAGGGAGAGGTTGAATAGGCTGGGAGTTCTATCTTTGGAGCGTAGGAAGCCGAGAAATGATCTTTTGAGGTGAACAAGATCATGAGGAGCATGGATAAACTTTACAGACGCAGCGTGGAAACAGGTCCTTCGGCCCACCGAGTCCGCACCGACCTGCAATCACCCCATACACTAACCTACACACAATAAGGACAATCTTAAAACTTACCAAAGCCAATTAACCTACAAACATGTACTTCTTTGGAGTGTGGGAGGAAACCAGAGCTTTTGGAGGAAATCCATGTGATCACAGGGAGAATGTACAAACTCATTACAGACAGCACCGTGGTCAGGATCGAACCCAAGTCTCTGGCACTCTAAGGCAGCAACTCTACCATTGCGCTACAGTGCCAGTCATTTTCCCAGGATAACGGATTCTAAAACTAAAGGGCGTAGACTTAAGGTGAGAAGGGGGATTTACGAGGAACCTCAGAGGCAACTTTTTCCACTCAGAAGATAATCTGTGTCTGGAAGGGACTGCCAGTGCAAGTGAGAGTAGCAGATATAATTAAGACTTTTAAAAGGCATTTGGATAAATATATGTGTAGGAAAGAACTGCAGATGCTGGTTTAAATCGAAGGTAGACACAAAATGCTGGAGTAACTCAGCGGGACAGGCAGCATCTCTGGAGAGAAGGAATGGGTGACATTTCGGATTGAGATCCATCTTCAGACTCTATTTCGGGCCGAGACCCTTCTTCAGACATGGATAGATATATGGATTGGTGGGGTTTAGAGGGCTGTTATCTATTCATTTATCATTCTAAATGTCTTTTAAAAGTCGTAATTGTATCTGTTACTATAAAGGGCTGTGGGCCAATTGCAGGCAAATGGGACAAGTCCAATATGCCACATTGATTGGCATGGACATGGTGGATCGAAGGGCCTGGTTCCGCGTTGTACAGCTCTCTGACTGTAACTTTCTAACTGTGAGAACTGTACAATGCCTTCGTCTGCTCAGACACAATTCTGACTGCTAGACTGAAATACCCCTTAATGTGCTGAAGAGGAGAGAAGATCAATGCTCATCCTGTCTATTCATTTAACACCCTGCCTTCCTCCCAGCAGTAGAACAAGGAACAGAGAAAAATAGGAGCAGGAGTTGGCCATTCTTTAAACCTGTTCTGTCATACAGAATGGTCATCCTCATGTTCAATACCACATTTCCACTCTCTCCCCCCACCTTCCTGCACCTCCATCCCCCCAATACTTTGTGATGCCTGTTATGCCCAGGAATTTAGCTCCTTAAATATATGCAGTGACTTGGCCTCAGCAGGTTTCGTGGTAGAGAATCCGTAGGTACATTACCTAGTAAAGAAACGTTACCTAGTAAAGAGAGCAAAGAAACCTCTCCCCAACCCAGTGTTCAATATCTTACTCTGTCTCCTTTGACTGAGACCATGGGTTCTGGGTTTCTTGGCCAAAGGAAACATCCTCCCTGCATTCAGTCTGTCCTCCTAGTTCCCATACTTTACCATAATTAAATTGTTAGAATTGGTTACGGCCCAATGACATCTCCTCTCACTCTTCTAAATCCCATGAGCACAGCCGAGCGAACCCATTCTCTCCTCTAGTGGCAGTCCTGGCATCACAGAAATCAATCTGGTGAGTCTTTGTTGCATTTCTCAATAGCGTACATCTTTTCTTTGGTAAGGGTTCCACAACTCCAGGTGGTCTCACCATGGCCCTGTACAATTGTATCATGACATCCTACACCCCAAACCTCTCGTGAAGGTCAATGTATTATTTGTCTTCTTCACTGTTTGATCTATCATGACTGCAGTACAAGGGCATCCAAACTCCGTTTATTACTGCTTCCCAATCTACCACCACCTTCACTGCCTTTTTGTTTTTCCTAACTGAATTGGATTTCTTCACATTTATCAACTTTGTACTGCATATACCATGCATTTACCCCATTCTCATAAGCTCCAGGGGCAGAATTAGGCCATTCGGCCCATCAAGTCTATTCCACCAATGAACCATGGCTGATCTATCTTTCCCTCTCAACCCCATTCTCCTCCCTTCTCATCATAACCCCTGACACCGTTACTAATCAAGACTGTCAATATCTGCCTTAAAAATACCCATTGACTTGGCCTCCATAGCCGTCTGTGGCAATGAATTATTTTTAGCTTCTGTGCATCTTCCTCACAATCCTACCCAGTTTCAAGCCAGCATGACCTCTAAAGTTCAACATCCATGTTTCCCTTGCAGATGTTAGGAAACATTTCATTTCTTTTGGCAAGCAACTGCCTTGCCAGGAATTATTTTTGCCCTCATACATCAATATAACATCAATCAAGCAACTGCCTTGCCAGGAATTATTTTTGCCCTCATACATCAATATAACTTCTGGTAAAGAGGTAGATTGGAAAACCAAGATTGGCAAATTCCCATTGATCTGATATTCACCCTAATATTTTATTTCCTTCTTAGATCATATAGAATTATGGTGCTAATGAAATAGCAACTGAGCCACCAATATTCAATTGCAATCCTGGGCTCTGACTAAGTTCATAGCTTGTAATGCAACTCCCTAGTTCCCATACTTTGCCTTCATTAAACTATAATCGGCCCACAAAACCGGGGCCAGCGGTCCTTTGAAGTAAGCAGGTGCTTCCCCATTGATATCGCTTGCATTTGGATATCCTCTGAAAATCTCAAGTGCCTTCACTTTTACTCTATGGTTGATTAATAGCTAATAAATTATTGTTTATTATTGTTTATTATTACCCCCGTCCTTTACAAGCTCCACTGGCTCCCCATCCCCCAGAGAATCCAGTACAAAATCCTCCTCATGACCTACAAAGCCCTCCATAACCTGGCCCCATCCTACCTGACTGACCTTCTCCACAGATACACTCCCACCTCCACCCTCCGCTCTGCTGCTGCCAACCTCCTGTCCCCCCCCCCATCCGGACCAAATTCAGATCCTGGGGGGACAGGGCTTTCTCCATCGCTGCTCCCACCCTCTGGAACTCACTACCCCAAACCGTCAGAGACTCCTCCTCACTCACCACATTCAAAACATCACTGAAGTCTCACCTGTTCAGCACTGCCTTCAACCACTGACCGTCACCTCACCTTCTGTCTCCATTTTCTGTTCGTTTACTTATTTATCTATTTATTTTCTTCTCTATGTTCTAGTAATCCCTGTAAAGCGTCTTTGAGTGTTTGAAAAGCGCTATATAAATGTAATGCATTATTATTATTATTATTATTATGCAAAATGAGTTTCGGGTTTGTTTCCTCATTAAAGTCAAAATTAAATCGCAGCAATCTCAGTAGCTATCCCTGTGATGACATTCAAACAGCCGGCTCCCAAGCCACATGATTCCTTAGGGTTTCCTGCTAGTTATTCCCGTAACCTCATCATCACACGGCCTGGAAACTGGCCAATAATTCCCAAACGTTGGACTGTGCCAATCTCTTCCTTTAAATCTAAATAAACAACACATGCTATTTCAACCTGAAGAACTGGATCAAATGTCATGCCTCAAAATAATGAATTTAAGAGCTGCCAAAAATGACGTTGTACTGGAAACACCCTGCTCATAGCCTCCCATTAATCCATATCCTCCAGACTATCACCATACTCTCAAATCATTCCCTTGCATTCAATGCGGGTCTCGCAGATTGAAGATCGCCAGCCCATGATGTGAACACAAGAGTTATGCTTGCTATGTTACAGTCCTGAGACAGCTGCTTTGTGTCCAAGTGCTGGAAAATATCAGCTGACTGCCAACTTCCATCGTTTACCGAGAGGTGGGATCATTGGGGCCAGATGGCGTATTTAACTTTTCCACCCGTAACCTTGTTCATTCCTGCTCAAAGCCGGAAGCCCACTCCCATTCAAGATAGCTAACTCGTCTTCAAGCCATGTTTATCGCCCCACGTTTCCAGGCAGTTTCCATCTTTAGTTTAAAGATAGAGCACAGAAACAGGCCCTTTGGCCCACCAAGTGCGCAATGACCACGCTAGTATACGTGTTTGTATACTAACACGATCCTACACACTAGGGCAATTTACAATCTTTACCAAAACCAATTAACCTACAAACCTGTACGTTTTTGGAATGTGGGAGGAAACATCTGATCACAAGGAATATTTTCAATTTAATATTCCCTTCATTTACCCCAATCACATTGGTTTTATCTTTTCTTTTCTATTTTTGTAAGTTAAATTGTTTGCAGCCTTTGCTTTCACTGGTTTTATTTTCAAATTCCTTCACATTTCCTTTGCAACTTTCAATTTAACAATGTTATAATACTGTATGATGATTTTTTATTTTTTTTAACCTGCCTCATACTCGTGGAATAACATCAAATTTAGGTGCAAGTTCACTGCAGGACAGCTGGTAATTCTGGGCATTACATGCTGAGTTTACACCATGTTGTAAACACCCACTCAGAAGCACAGAAAGGAGTTAACCAACCTGACCCATGCTTCAGATGGATAAGCTTAATCAGGGTTAAGTAGCAAAATGATTCTATGAGTATTGACAGAAACTATTGAGTCCCTGTCGACACTATTCTGTCCTACAAAGTGTTTAAGTAGTTCACGTTTTCATGATGCAACTCTATAGGACTTTGGGTTGGTCGCATTTGGAGTATTGTGTGCAGTTCCGGTCACCCTGTTACAGGAAAGATGTGGAGGCTACCTATGCAGGGGTTGGAGAGGCTGCTGACCAGAATGGTGCCTGGATTAGAGGGTTTCGGCTGCAGGAATAGTTTGGGTAGACTTGGATTGTTTTCTCTGGAATGTCGGAGGTTCGGGAGAGACTTGATAGAAGTATATAAAATTATGAGAGACACATATAGGGTAGACAGTCAAAACCTTTTTCCCAGGGTGGAAAAATCCAACACTAGAGGGCACAGCTATAAGGTGTGAGGGGGAAAGTTTAATGGAGATATGCGAGGCAAGTTTTTTTACACAGAGAGTAATGGGGGCCTGGAATGCGTTGTCGAGGGTGGTAGTCGAGGCAAATATGATAGTGACTTTTAAGAGGCTTTTGGATGGGCACATGGAAGTGCAGGGAATAGAGGGATATGGATCATGCACAGTTCGGTATAATAATATCAGTTTAACTAAATCATGTTTGGCACAAACATTGTGGGCCGAAGGGCTCGATCCTGTGCAATACTGTTTTAGGTTCTATGCTTTTGATCCTTCTTATCGTCACTATTTATTTTCAGTGAAAAGATTGTGCGTATCACAGTCAATGGATGACACTGACTTGAACTGTAGTCACTGACGTTGGCTAGGCAAACACTGCAATCTCACCAATAGCCAATTTGCAGTATCAGTTAATCTGATAGCATCAGTTAAGGGGGAAAATTGGCCAGGACACTGGGATAGTTCCATTCTCTTCTTCAAGAAACGAGCAATAATGTCCATTTTGCTTTGATGAGAAGGCAAGGACACAACCCTACACATGCTTTGCCTTCCACATTCTTGTGTATTCAGCATTACATCTTAAAGAGTAACAGTAGAGCTGGTTACTCTCTGGGATACCGAACCACTGGCCTACAGATCATTAAGCGATCTTCTTTTCTGCCACTTGATGTTTGCAGGGTGTTTTTATTTGGGTATCAATCAGCAATGTGATTTCTGTGTTCTATTGCTGCTGCCAAAGTCAGCATTTTGTTTTTCCATGAATAGCCCAACTTGTCTATGCTAACCAGTTCAAGCTTTCCATAGCAACTCCATTGTTCAGCACTTTGTCCATAATCCCTGTATACCGCAACGATTCAAGTACTTACCTGGACCCATTTTAAATGTTGTCAGTAACCCTGCCTCAAACACACTGTTTTGCAGTGCACTCCAAAATTTACCACACTCTGGCTGAAGAAGGTTGCCCTCATATCCCCTCTGAATCTGAATGTCCTCTAGTTTTGTCTACCTCTGATAGGGGGAAATGTCTCTAGCAGTCTACCCTGTATGCCCCTCATAATTTTACGCACTTCAATCATGTCCCTTCTTAACCTCCTAGGAGGTCAGATCTAACCTCTGCTCATAACTGGGCAGCACAGTGATAGAGTTGCTGCCTCACAGTGCCGGACCTGGGTTTGAACCTGACCTCAGGAGCTACGTGTGTGGAGTTTGCTTGTTCTCCCTGTGACCACATGGGTTTCCTCCGGGTGCTCTGGTTTCCTCCCACATTGCAGACATGTGGGTCTGTAGGATAAGTGGCCTCTGTAAATAAAATGTGTATGGAGTGGACAAGAAAGTGTGATAACGTTGAACTGGAGTGCACAATGGATGCCGTTGAGTTGGTGGGCTAAAGGTCCTGTTTCTATGCTGTATCTTTGAACTGAACAGTTCCATCCCAGGCACCATCCTTGTCAATCTCCTCTACACCCTGTCCAGCACTACCACATCCTCTTTACATCACGGTGACCAATACTTCAACTGAGGGTAGAAACGTGGGGCATAACCTTCTTAGTTATTTGTTCAAAGCCCTGACCAATGAAGTCCAGTTTCTCATATGCCTTCCTGATCAGGTTGTCTACCTGTGTTGCCACCTACAAGCATTTATAAACTTGTGCATGTTTCTCAGTACTCCCTCACACCTTCACTGCTAGTTACTAGCCTCAGTAGCCTCCCAAAATGTGCCACGTTACATTTGTCTCGATTTAACTCTATCTGCCATTTTTCAATCCTTGTAGGATAGCACAAGTTATAAGCATTCAATCGCAAAAGTAATCCTCTGCCACCATCCTCTATCTCACAATGTCAAGCCAGTTTTGGATCCAGTTTTGTGAACTTGCCCTGGATTCTATGGGCCCAAACCTTTTGAACCAGTCTCCATGTGGGACCTTGTCGAGGGCTTTATTAAGATTATTTGTACTTTCCTTTCAGACAATGTCTTACCCAATGGTCTTCCCCAAATTTGCCCAAAACATTATTGTGACCAATTGCCAGTTTTGTGGAACATTTTTAAATATCTTTTGTATCTTTGGGTGCACCATGTGATTGGAAAGTAGGCTGATTCATGGTGACTGCACCAAAGGTATCTTGAGTCTTCGCTTTGGAAAGTGCAAAAATGTTTTCAATACCAGTAGTCTTTAGAACTGTGTTGGAGGGTTTGTTACTTTCTTTACAGGGGTCTTAGAAAGTTACGCAATCTGTGGTAATCTGCAAGTGGCAGACAGTAAAATAGACTTTAATCCAGTAAAAAAAAATGAAATCCTCAGATACAAAGTGAATGCAAGTTAATGAATTGCTGCAAATTTGCTCCTCACTATGTGTAGGTGTCACCTTGACAGATTTTTCCTCTGAGTTAAGATTTTGCGATCAGACTGCAACTATTTCCCACTATGATTTACTACTTTCATTGCAATTATACATTTCCATTCATATTATATCACAACCATCAAAACTTCAGTCCTTATCTCATCTCTGTCCCATTTCCAAAATGTGACTGGATATTCAACAACCCATAAATAAGAGAGAATAAGCATCTGGTTTAGATTTTTAAAAACCTTTTAGGTGAGTTCACAAGCTCTTGCTGTGAATTTTAAATCCAGAAGGGCTCACAAAACTATAAATCACCAAAGACTATTTTAATGAGACAAAAGTAACTATTTTCTGGAACCTAATCAATAATCCCACATCCCCATTTTCTATCAATTTAAGATATATAAAACAACATTAGCTTTCAGTCGTACTGATGGCTGGTTATTTCCAAAATATATTGGTATAAAAATGGCACAAAAAGTTGCTTTGCACCACATGCAGTGATTTAAAACTAGCACCAATTAACAGATGAATCCCATATATTCTGCCTTCTACTGGCAATGTCTTACTGCGTTCTCGCCAAAATAACAAGATTGTAATCGCTGGCATGTGGACTTGAATCTAATTTAGCCCATTTCAAATAGGTCTGCACCCTGTAATGCAAGTGACCAGATGTACGCAATAAAACACTGCTCTTTGGGTGGCTGCAATTTCAGTAATCGCCAGACGTTGTGTACACATTACCCTTCTATAATTACCACTCGGTGGCATGGTAACTCCGTCATTCAATGAGTACACAAGAAAATCGGACCTACAAAATACATTGTAGAATGTAATCAATCAGTTGCTCCTGATTAATAGTTATAACTGATCGGAGGAAAAGGCAAAGAAGCTTTGTCATACCAAATATATGACTGCTTAAAGCCCCATACAGATATTAGCTGAGTTTTAATACTGCGTCCTAATTTATTGTCAAGTCTCAATGATGTAAGTTCTTAAGTTCATTAGTGATAGGAGCAGAATTGGGCCATTTGGCCCATCAAGTCTACTCGGACATTCATACATGACTGATTGAATGGCTGACATTGAGGCTGATATCGTTCACGTCATACAAGTCATCAGCATTTCGGCTAACATTGCACAGACACACACGTACCTGAATAAGACAATTACCAGGGGAATCTGAATGCACTCTTTACATGTAAAAGAATCCCACAGTAAGACATTTACTGGTGCTCTAAATTTTATTTGGTGCTTTCCTTTCTTCCCATTTTCTCACAAAATGTAGGTTTCAGCAGCATTGTAAAAACATCTTTACACTGCTAAGCATGCAAGTCCTTGGAATTTTCTTCTTTGGGGGACGTCTCAAATGTTGGGCCATTTCAAAGGGAATTCAATAGCTTTGAGGGGGGAAAGCGACGGGGGCAACAGAGGGGTCCCAGACAGGGCCAGCCTCCATTGATAAACGTCATTTGTCAGAGCCCTCACATCCATAGATACTACGGTGGCAAATGTACTCTTAAACATAGAAACACAGGTGCAGGAGTAGGCCATTCGGCTCTTCGAGCCAGCCATTCAATTTGATCATGGCTGAGCATCCAAAATCCTGTACCCCGTTCCTGCTTTCACCCCATATCCCTTGATTCCGTTAGCCCTACTCTTGTGTCAAGAACGAGGAGGAGATAAGACTTTGCCTTCCATCACAGTGAGGGTATGCCTAGAGCAATCACTGTGATGGCTGTTTTGTGTAAAAAATTGTATCTGTGTGTCTTGTGTTCTTTAATGTCTACTGCCGGACCCTGACGTGAGAGGACGCTGGCGTTGATTATTCGCCGCTTTTCCGTCAGGATAGTTTGTCTGTTTGTCTGTTTGTTTCTATGTTAATTGTATTTGTAAAGCGCTTTGTGCATGTGTTAAGGCGCTATATAAAATAAATATATTATTATTATTATTATTATGGCTGCACATATCACTCTGTCTCCTGCATCCTTCTGGAATGTTACAGTTTTCAATGTTCCAATGATCAGTGAATGTCAAACAAAGTTTACCCTCCCCTGCATCGTATCCATGGTGGCAGCCCATAAACAATGAAATTTGCACTTTGCAACACACCATCACTGGGCAGCAGGGTTGAGATTTTTTTCCCCTCTATATTAGTCAACCAGCCACTATGCCTGTCAAAATGCTACTTCCCATTTCACCCATTTAGTCCAACTTTCTGTTACATACAGCTTGCATGTAATTTCCCCATATGATGAAATCTGTTATGCACCCAAATTAATTTCAATGAAGCTGACACTACAAAGCGGTCAGGACCAATAAACTACTGGTGGTTCCACAATTTGTAAATGTTCAATCAAACTGCTTGATATAAATAATATGGGTAATAGGCACTGGTTTCAGGAATCTGATTTTGATAAAGCTTCCTTTCCATCTTGCAATACTTGAATGTGTTTTTCGTACCAAAAAGAAGTTGAGGGGAAAATCAGCTGCACTTAAAATACACCACATAAAAGCAATGATAAAAACTATCAGCAAAAAAAAATGAACAAGAATCATTGGCAAGCAATGGCTGCAACAATACAAAGTGCAAAGAATAAATAGTATCTATTAGCTGAAATGCATTAACAAAGAAAACCCATCAGTGATTAAAGACAAACTGCAAGTTTGCAGGAAAGTTGATTTTGCAGGTCCGGGCTGTTATTTAAAGGAAGAGAAGATCAACTTTCATTTCAATGGATTAGATTATTTAAGCTAAAATGAAGGTGAGTCAAAGTTCGATTGGATTTTCGAATTTGTGTGATTTAAATCTAGCCGATTTAATTTTAATGAGTTATCACTGGCATTAAAGTCATTCTTATTGGAATCCCAATTTCAGGCTCAGCAAGATTACTTTGTTACGGCTGGGCAAAAGCCTGGGATTTGGTTTAGTGGTGGCATTTTCAAAACTGAGTTGAAAGACTTTGATTTTCAATCCATGTATTCAGTGGAGACTTCCAATCTCAGAACTAGGTTGACATCCAATGGAGTATTCCCATCCAGATAAAGGGGTCATTGGCTCAGCGGCAGTATCCTGATGTTGTACTGATTTTAGATGATCGGCCATGATCATAGTGAATGGTGGTGCTAGCTCGAAGGGCTGAATGGCCTACTCCTGCACCTATTTTTCTATGTTTCTATGTTTCTATCTCCACCTCTGAGGGATGGAGGCTTGGTAACAATGATCACCTAACAATTCTAATAGGTGAAGACTGGAGCTTTGGCTCCAGATAATGTGTGATACCTAGCTGTGGTACATCTGATGAATGTATGCAGCCAACCCTTCCATCTTTAAAGGCAAGTGCGGCTCTTTAGCTTGGACTCCACGCATTTGGAAGAAGGTATTATAAAGGTAAAATCCACGAGCAACAGCTAGTCGTTCAGTTACTCTTTATCTTTAAGTGGCTAAGGCAGGTGATGTGTATGGCTGTTGGTCAGGATTTACTGGGTCAGCACCATCAAGGGATGGAACTAGATATAACTATTCAGTAAGGAGTGAGGGACATTTTATAAAGTTAACCATATTCACAAAATCTTTTTTTTAAAACGCCTTTTGAGGAAATCAATCAGATTGTTTTGCTCCGGGCTTTATTGAGACGGTTTTCCTTCCTTAACCTAGTATAGGAGACAGCAAGGAACCATTGAGGCAGACGCAATGTTATTGTGTTGGCAGGTGATAATGGAAAAGAGGATGTGAACTAAAGTACTTCCCAACACTGTTAGGAAGCCCTGTAACGACAATTGGAGGCGTTTTTCTTAATTACATACCAAAAAAAATCCTGCTATGCAAACAAGTATTGCAATTATAGAAATGGCAACATTTTAGATGCTGTACAATTTATAATATCAACAGAATTTCACACCCTTAATGATTCACCCATCTCCCACCAACAGATAAGATTCAAATGCCAACAGCATTAGCACAGCAGGAATTAAAACAATAATTCCCACTCCAACTTAACAATTACTTGTAATACATTTTAAGTAACTAATCTGAATTAAAATACGTACAAGACAAGGTTCAATTCTATTCTTTACCAACAGTAACATGGATGTTTACAGTAACATGAACAAAGCATACTCCACTCTGATTATATCATAAGCAATAATGGACTCCTATAGATTAAATAAACTGGTGAAAGAATTAAAGATAGAAGAAAGTGTAATTTATACAATTATTTCATGTCTTAAGTGGGAGCTTCCCCTTTCCATCTTACCTGGCTTATTTTCCTTATAATTTCCAATATCCTCATATTCTGGATCAGGTATAACATCGACGTAGATGTGACTGGATTCATCCTGACTGTTCACCTTCTCGATTTCTTCTGGAATGGCAGCCAGATCACTAGGACATTCGGAGTCATAAGCATCCATTTTGGTATAAGCATTGTCCTTTCCAGCCGTTGAATCTAATCCATTGTATAACCTTAAGGAATCTTGACTTAAGACTTCATCTTGCAAAATGCAAGCATCAGCCTGCCTTTGATTTGTCTCAACATCAACAGAACATGTTCCTACCTCAGTGTTGTGGTAATCTAAAGGTTGCAACTCATCAACTGGCGCTGCGTGTAAATCACCTTCTGCACATTTTTGTTCATCGTCAGCAGCACTTAAAACTGGATCCGTTACCTGGACCGAATGATGCTCCTGGCTCTCTTGCTCTGCTTTTGTTGCAGAGCCTGGTGGCCCAGTGTTCAATGTCTGATTAGGTGCATTTTGGTGAAGATTTAGTTTTAGAAATGCAGTGGAAATGGAACTCCCAGTTTGTTGGAATGATTCAGACATCTGAGACATCCACATTGAGAGAGACTGTGTGGCGGGATCCTTCTTTGAAATTTCTTCCGAAGCCATAGCTAGTAAAAAGCACACTCCTTCATCACCAGTGGACCCAATGTTTTAATGTGTGTCAACAGTTACTTTCGTAAGAGCTACAGAATGAGGATCATAATCAATTAACATCTTCACACGGTCAACGTTGAGAAACAACCACCAGTCTGCCAAGTTGGGAAAATAAACCAAGGAAGGCCAGGCCAAAGGAGAAATAAGAAAAGCCAATACACATCAGTCAAGAGCCACAATTAGAAAAATAAAGAGATCCTCACCAACATATGCCAACTTCAGATCGATTGACATAGAAAGTATTAAATCGAGAGGCCTGCTTTACGCAGTTCAAATAATTTCCCAAATTTCCCGGTTGACAATTGTATGTCAGGTTGGAGGCCAGTGTCTAGTGGAGTGCCCCAAGGATCTGTGTTGGGTCCACTGTTGTTTGTCATTTACATTAATGATCTGGATGATGGTGTGGCAAATTGGATTAGTAAATATGCAGATGATACTAAGATAGGTGGAGTAGTTGATAGTGAGGTAGATTTTCAAAGTCTACAGAGAGACTTGGGCCTTTTGGAAGGGTGGGCTGAAAGATGGCAGATGGAGTTTAATGCTGATAAGTGTGAGGTGCTGCATTTTGGTAGGACAAATCAAAATAGGACGTACAGGGTAAATGGTAGGGAATTGAGGAATGCAGTGGAACAGAGGGATCTGGGAATAACTGTGCATTGTTCCCTGAAGGTGGAATCTCATGTGGATAGGGTGGTGAAGAAGGCGTTTGGTATGCTTGCCTTTATAAATCAGAGCATCGAGTATAGAAGTTGGGATGTAATGTTGAAATTGTACAGGGCATTGGTGAGGCCAAATCTGGAGTATGGTGTGCAGTTCTGGTCGCCAAATTATAGGAAGGATGTCGACAAAATGGAGAGGGTACAGAGGAGATTTACTAGAATGTTGCCTGGGTTTCAGCACTTAGGCTACAGAGAGAGGTTGAACAGGTTGGGTCTTTATTCTTTGGAGCGTAGAAGGTTGAGGGGGGACTTGATAGAGGTTTTTAAAATTTTGAGAGGGACGGACAGAGTTGACGTGGGTAGGCTTTTCCCTTTGAGAGTGGGGAAGATTCCAACAAGGGGACATAGCTTCAGAATTGAGGGACAAAGGTTTAGGGGTAACATGAGGGGGAACTTCTTTACTCAGAGGGTTGTGGCTGTATGGAATGGGCTTCCGGTGGAAGTGGTGGAGGCTGGCTCGATTTTATTATTTAAGAGTAAATTGGATAGGTATATGGATTGGAGAGGATTGGAGGGTTATGGTCTGAGTGCAGGTAGATGAGACTAGGTCAGGGAGAATGGTCGGCGTGGACTGGTAGGGCCGGACAGGCCTGTTTCCATGCTGTAGTTGTTATATGTTATATGTTATATGTTATATGTTATAGATGGTAATTGGAATAAATAAGAATTCTGCAGATAGATTCCAATAAATGTAATCCCATAAAGAACTGAAAGAGAGGCTTCAGATCCAACCAACGAGTTAGCAAAGGTGAGCTTCATTTGCCCAAGAGGTTTGATACATTAGCTGTTGTCTTACATAAAAATCTTTGCACTAGAATTTCTAAGTGTACAGCATAGGTGAATTCCACAGCCCACAACATCCAGCACTTTAGGTTGGCCTTTGCAGCAGACAATCTCTTCCACTGAGGGAAGGCTGAAACCCATCAGTAGGAAAAGGCTAGAAGAAAGCAGGGTCAGCAACAGATGACCAAGGAAGGCTGAAGCCCATAATGGCGCACAACATATGAACGTTGATTTCTCTAATTTCAAGTAACCCCTGCATTTGCTCTCTCCACCCCTCCCCCACCCTAGTCATCCTATTAATTCCACTGTTACCATCCTTCTATCCCTTCATTATCAACTCTTCCCAGGCCAACAATGGGCCATTATAGGCTACACTTTACTTGGGCTTCCCTTTACTTAGTCTGAAGATAGGTCCCGACCCAAAACGACACCCATATTTTTTCTCCAGAGATGCTACCTGGCCCGCTAAGTTACTTCAGCACATTGCGTCTATCTTCATGGCATAATAGACTTCATAACTCCCCCCCCCCGCGAACTGACCAGGAGTCTCCAAGAGTCATTGCTTGCCCTTCTGGATCCTGGTGTCAGCAAATCGAGCAAAGATCCTTCCTCAGGAGAAGAATTGACTGCTTCTTTTTCACTTTATTTGAATACTTTTCTTTATTTGATGCTAATAATACTGAAAATATTGTGGGGCAACTCAAGTAGCAACAATCAAAGGAAATGGTCAGTATTTTCACTGTACATCCACTCCAATCCACCAAGAGTGACAGCTGTATAAATACTTATCAAACAGTACATTTTTCCCGCTTCACTATGTTCCCTGGGCAGAGAAATTAATAGCATTTACAACAAAGTTGCCATCAGCAGCAGTGATGACAAGACTTTGCTATTGGCTTGAGGTGATTCTGCCCACAAAGATCCAGTGATCTCAGTAACGTGGGCTTCCCCTTCTGGTGTAGGTTACCATCAGATGGTTGAGACCGAGGTCCCTGGCAAGTAGCAAGCGTGATCCATTTAAGCAGTCAAACACTGAGGAATTCACACTGGCAGCAAGCCAAGAAACATGATACATATTATTTGGCTAACATTTTGCACAGATTGCAAAGTAAATATTGGAACACAATTTTATGGCAGAGGCTAAAGTATCAAAAAAATCTTTAAAAGCAAGAAAATATCTATTATTTTAAAAATCAGTAATATTCTGAAAGATATATCTAAGGGAATTACAATCCATAAACATAAAATTGGTTTGTTTAGGTCCAGATGATTTGCCAAGCTGTAATTATACCTTAACAAGACTTTAAACGTCCATAATCCTTGCAAAAATAATTTGTCAGGATCTGAATTTTTCAACAATTAGAAGACATTTGGAGATTATGGTGGAGAAAACTGTGAAACAACACAATCTGTGAAGGGGCAGAAAATTGCTGACGGCACTTTCTCAATTTGAGACTCCAACCTAACACATGCATATTCCACAAGATGTTGCCAGTTTCATAGTGTGATGATATTGGAGGATGCCTGTTTTATCATCATTCCAACTGCAGCGTCTGTGTCTTATTCCAAACAACTTCAGACCAATCTCCAACCTACCCTTTCTGTCCAAAGTTTTGGAACGTGCTGTAGCTTCCCAACTCAAATACCACCTCTCTACCAATAACCTGTATGAAACTTTCCAATCCGGACTCCGCTCCAACCACTGTACTGAAACTGCGCTCCTCAAAATCACAAACGACCTTCTCCTCTCCTCCGACGCTGGTAACCTCAACATCCTCATCCTACTTGACCTCAGCGCCACCTTTGACACCATAAATCACTCCATTCTCCTCACCCGACTTGAAACCTCCTTTAACATCACCGGCACAGCCCTATCCTGGTTCAAATCTTACCTCTCTGACAGGCACCAGTTCATCTCCATTAACAACTGTAAATCCCCCACCGCTCCCCTCCCCCAAGGTGTCCCTCAAGGCTCAGTCCTTGGCCCCCTCCTCTTCATCCTCTACCTGTTCCCCCTTGGTCAATTAATCCGCCGTCATGGTCTCAACTTCCACTGCTTCGCCGATGATATCCAGCTCCTCATCTCCACCAAGTCAATCTCCCCCATCACACACTCTACACTGACAAACTGCATCAATTAAATAAAATCTTGGCTTCAATCAAATTTCCTCAAACTCAATTGCAACAAATCTGAAATCATCATCATTGGTCCAAAAACGCTCACCAAATCCACCCAAAACTTCATCCTCAACATTGATGGTCTCCCAATATCCACCTCCCCTCACATCCGGAATCTTGGAATCATCTTTGATCAAACCCTCTCCTTCGACAAACACATCAAACACATCACAAAGACAGCCTTCTTCCACCTCAAAATCATTGCCCGTCTCCGTCCATCCCTCTCCTCCACAGCTGCAGAAACCCTCATCCACGCCTTCATCACCTCCCGTCTGGACTACTGCAACAGCCTCCTCTATGGCGCACCCTCAAAAATCATCAGTAAACTTCAATACATTCAAAACTCCGCTGCCCGTCTACTCACCCACACCCCGATCCGTGACCATATCACCCCCGTCCTTTACAAACTCCACTGGCTCCCCATCCCCCAGAGAATCCAGTACAAAATCCTCCTCATAACCTACAAAGCCCTCCATAACCTGGCCCCATCCTACCTGACCGACCTCCTCCACAGGCATACTCCCACCTGCACCCTCCGCTCTGCTGCTGCCAATCTCCTATCCCCCCACATCCGGACCAAACTCAGATCCTGGGGGGACAGGGCTTTCTCCATCGCTGCTCCCACCCTATGGAACTCACTACCCCAAACCGTTAGAGACTCCTCCACACTCACCACATTCAAAACATCACTGAAGTCTCACCTGTTCAGTACTGCCTTCAACCACTGAAGGTCACCTCACCTTCTGTCTCCTTTCTCTGTTCGTTTACTTATTTACTTATTTATCTATTTATGCATTTCCCTATGTTCTCTAAATCCCTGTAAAGCGTCTTTGAGTATATGAAAAGCGCTATATAAATGTAATGCATTATTATTATTATTATTATTATTCATTGGCACAACACTAATGAATGAAGGTACAGAGCCCAAGCATTGTAGAGGCAGCATAATTGATGCTTGTATCATGTTATTAATGCAATAATTATGAGATTACCTTTATGCACAGACAGAATCCTGGAGTCTTATGATGTGGGAGACCATTCAGTCCATCAAGCCTTTACCAACATTTTGTTCGGTTCCATCGTTTCCCCACGGCCCTGCAAATTATTTTCTCTCAATTGGGACCCTACCCGATTCAGTTTCCATCACACTGACAACCATTTGAGTTACATGTTTGTCACCATATTCTCTGCAAAAACGGTGTTTTGCCTCACAGCCCGCACTACATCTTTAATGATGACTTTAAATCTGTGCTCCTTAGTCCTTGAACCATCTACTATTGGGGACAGCTGCCCAGTCTGGGGTCTCAGCCACACTCAGCCTGAACCTGGGGCTGAGTGCAGTTGGTCCTGGACCCACTCACTGTCAACCAGACCCCAGAGTCCACCAGATGCCAGGCCAGATACAGGGAAACAGAACTAGGTCCTCTGCTCTAATCTTGTATTGCCATCCCTCACCCCAAGAACCATTCTGGTAAGTTTTGTCTGACCCTTTCTAATACCTTCACAGCCTTCCCAAAGTGTGCAGACCAGACCTGGAGGCAACATGGTTCAGGACTAATCAACATTTTCTAAGAGACTTAAGAAGACACAATAGATTGAGATGCAGGAGTCTTGAGTAAAACAAAACAAATTACTGGACAAACTCATCGGATCAAGAAAAACATACTTCTAGTCTTATCCAAAGACTATTAGTTTCAAATTATGCTTTTGCTGTATAATTCTACAACCTAATAGAATTACATCCCCTTTTGTCCCCTGGTACAATGTACAAACTTTAGTGTTAGGACATTAAAAAATGGTTTGATGACATAAAGAGAAGTGAACAATGTTGCATGAACTTAAAATAAATTTAATTTAACTTGATTATTGGTTTGTCAAGGATCAGCAAACACACAGCAGAAGGAAGCCAATGGCTTTTTATTCTGAGTTTATGGAAGGAGGTTGAGGATGTTACTCGGGCTCAAAGGTCTGAGTTATGGGGAGAGATTGAGCAAACAGGGACTTCCTTGGAGGGCAGGAGGATGATAGAAATGTATAAAATCATGAGTGGAGTGGATCAGGTAGATGCACAGATTTTCTTCCCCAGAGTAGGAGAATCGCAAACCAGAGGACATAGGTTTAAGGTGAAGGGGGAAAGGTTTAACAGGAATCTGAGGGGTAACTTTATCATGCTGAGGGTGGTGGATGTGTGGAACGAGCTGCAGGAGGTCGTTGAGGCAGGGACTATTAAAACATTTAAGAAACAGATAGGCAGGTACATGAATAGGAAAGGTTTGGAGGGATATGGTCTAAATGTAGGCAGGTGGCACTAGCGTAGATGGGACAGGTTGGCCAGTGTGGGCAAGATGAGTCGGAGGGCCTATTTCCATGCTGTATGACTATATGACTCTATGAGGGGAAGGACAATGATAAAGAAGGTAAAAAGGAAAACCTTGCCTTTCCAGAAGAGGTTTTTAACTATAGGAAACTAAAGTACAAGTGTGAAGAGACCTTGAGCTTTGAGCACGTCAATGATAATTTCAATAAGATTTTATCAGAAAAACATTGAGTAGGACAACGTGAACAGATGTTCCTCTCTTAGTTCTCAATTTCTATTCCTTCCAACCATTAGATTTGGTGGAGGAAAGAACATTAGATTTTGTGGGCTGCTTTCTGAGTGACAGTGGAATATAAAAATTAGAACCTCGTTATTTAAAGTGAGATATCGACAATGAAATTTAAGTGCTGAAACAGAAATTGACATCTTTACCATTTTGCCTACCACTCAAGAATCACGTACTTGGGAGTGGCCTTTGTTGATTGATTGCATAACCTTAACCACCACAGCGGTGCAAATACTTTGGTGGTCAAAGAGTATATTTATGCTGTTGAATGGAGTGTTGGGAAAGCAGTGTTCGAGGACAAACATAACATTTGTTTTCTTTGGCAGGACCCACTGGTTTCTGTTGGGTCCCAGGGAGGGCGAGCAGGAAACAGACCTGCATATTCCAGGCCTTTGACAACAGTTTTCAGGATCTGTAAAACTGCAAGTGGTGACGTCTTTGGCAATAAGCCTTCTTTACACCAATAATACTCCATCAGCTTTTTTAGTTTGGTTGAGAGATACAGCACTGAAACAGGCACTTCGGCCCACTGAGTCCATGCCGACCAGCGATCCCCCGCACACTTAACACTGTCCTACACACACTAGGGACAATTTACAATTTTACTGAAACCAATTAACCGACAGACCTGTACATCTTTGGAATGTGGGAGGAAACCGGAGCACCTGGGGAAAAACCCACTCAGGTCATGGTGAGAAGGTACAAACTCAGTAGAGACAAGCACCTGAGGTCACGATCGAACCAGGGTCTCTGGCGCTATAAGGCATCAACTCTGCTGCTGCGCCACCATGCCATCACTGCACGCCCAGCAGATATGCACTGGTGTTCTGCTCTGGAAGGGGCCACGTTCTCTCACTGCGTTCACTCTGTCAGTATGACAAGCAATGATTGAACCTGCCCCAGCCGAAAAGCCCCCACTGCTAGTCTCAATCCTTTGAGTTCTCAACTTTAATTCCCAACTACAAAACAAGAATTTCTGGTAGGCATACTGGGAATAGCTTGAGGCATCCCATCATACAAAGGCCATTGGGGCAGTCAAAAAACAACGGGAAGGGTTCCCAAGCATGATATCAGGAATACAAACAGTAGATTTGGAAAATCTTTAACAAGGGATATTTCCCACTCTAAGGTTAAGGGAGGATGTTTCCAAAACTAAGAAATGTGTCCACTGATTGGAGAAGGTGCAACAACAGCTATAAACTCAAAGGAACGGATTATTGAGAAGAGGTTTTAAGATACAATTAGAATGCAGATTGCTCCACCATATGGCTACTTGAGAAGGGAAAACAGACAGGAGAAAGGGTTTTGTCAACTTCAACCAAGGTGCCAAAAACGGTGCTGACACACAACAGACAAATAGTCTCTAACTGGGCAATGATTTCCATCAATCTTCAAAGGTGCATTATTCAGAGAAGCGAGTGGGCAGATTTATTGGCTACAGGAGATCTTCTGGCAGCTTAAAGGGCCTGTCCCACTTAGGTGATTTTTTTGGAGACTGCCGGCGACTGTCAAAGTCGTAGCAGATCACCAAAATTTTCTTTTACCCGACTACAATGACCACGACAATGCCGAGTCAGGTCGAGATTACACCGTCTTCGGAAACATCGCAAAATTCCCATGCTGTCAATGCTTCTCCGGCGACCTAATTTTCGCTGAAATCACTGACAAGTCGGTAAGTACTTGAGAGTTTTGAATTATAACATCTTGTATGGGTTACTTAAAAACTAAGCTTCACTGTAACAAGGCATAAACTGGATTTACTTCCAGTTTACTAATAGCTGTATTTAAAAAAATAATTTAAAGTGGATTTTTGTGAAACGTGTGTGGGCATTCTTTGAAAATGTACGGGAGATGCATATCTGGTTTCTGGGTTGCATATCTGGGTTGGGAGCCCACTTTAAATGTAATGGCCGATGGCCATAAACATCGCAAAAATTCCCACGCTTACCTGACCGTCAAACTGTCGCCTCCAATCTACCTGTCAAATGTCCTGACGGTAAATAAATTGGTTAAACACAAGCATTTTATGGTATTTTGAAATGGCTTTACTTATTTTAATATTATGTGCTTCTAAATGCATCTAAGAGAACCTATCAAACCTGGGAACAGCATGCGACAGCGCCCGCAATAAGCAACGATACCTGGCGACAAGCCAGCTGTCGCCGAGAAATTTCAAACCGGATGATTTCTCAGCGACGCGCTGAGATCCACTACGATTTTTGGAAGATTCCTCATGATCATGCCCGCGACAAGAGCTCTTAAGGATAGCGGAGTGAGGGGGTATGGGGAGAAGGCAGGAACGAGGTACTGATTGAGAGTGATCAGCCATGATCGCAATGGCGGTGCTGGCTCGAAGGGCTGAATGGCCTACTCCTGCACCTATTGTCTATTGTCTATTGTCTATTGACACCCCGGCGAACTGTCGGCGACAGCTTAGTCGCCGGCAGTCATCTTAAAATCGTCTAAGTGGGACAGGCCCTTAAGGATGATTTACCATCTGCAGGGGGGGGAGGCAGACAAAGTGGAGAACTGGTGGAGTGGGAGGGGTTGCAGAAATATAAACACGCACGAGTATACGAACACACACACACTCACACAACTGTAAATTACAGTGAGGCTTGCTTTGCAGACTGGCACAACATGAAGGAAATATTTGTCGTTTTTTTGCTTTGTTTAAATATTAAATTTGAAAATTATATTCTGGCTTATTTCAACTGTCAGCACTGCAGATTTCAAGGTATGACAGCTTTAAAAAAATAAACCTTTGAACTTGGCGGCAGCTGAGATGTGAATTAGTGTAATTACTCTCACCCGGCATCACTGCAAAACAGCACAGAATTATTAAAGTGCAATTTTATCGTATCGCTAAAATAACTCTAATAATCGTGCTGCTGGTGCTATTGTGCACGGATGCTACAAAGACAAACCTAGTCCAGTGTCCAATGCTCATCACAGAGCAGGCCATTCAAAAATGACACTAAAATCATTCATCGGTGATTAAAAACATGACACAAAAAAAATTGATCTCCAGCCAGGATCTGCCGTCTCATGTTATGATTGGTTATAAATACAAATCCATGAGCCTCACTTAAAATGTGTTTAAAAATTGCAACAGTTGAAAGTTAATACCTGTATGCAATCAAAGGAGCCCCAGACACAAACAAATCAATGGCAGACTCCTAATGGAAATAAATGTTAACTGCTTCATAACATAAAGTACGGATCAGACATACAACTGGCTCGTTGTGGCTCATCTTCCAGTACCCAAATATCTCTTCTGGACCTCTATTCTGCTGCCGAAGTACCTAGAAAACTTTTGCCATTGATAACAGGGAACAAACAATGAACCTATACTCTTAATCTGAAGTCTGAAGAACCTACACTCTTAATCACTTCAGTCTGAAGAAGGGTCTTGACCCGAAACGTCACCCATCCCCTCTCTCCTAGATGCCTCCTGACCTGCTGAGTTACTCCAGCATTTTGTGATACACTCTTAATCAGTCTTGCTACCATAACATCTATCGAGACAATGATGTTAAGCCATTTAAATGATAAGCACCTCGATTAAAGTAACAGACTAAATTCACTGGTTACTTGGAATAATATTCAACCAGAGACAGGAGAGGATATTATGACTCAGTATTACTCTTTATTTTCTCTAAATGTCAAGGCATTAATATCCATTTTACAAATAATTAGCAGCCTGTTATGGTTAGTCTATTAACAGCTCTCTCAATAACAATGCCAATGTTGTTAGTCATAGATCACAAAGCATCTAAACTGCAGACAATGTCTTCAGTCCACACAGTATATCAAACAGCAATCTTATAACTATCCTATTTTATTCTAACCCAAGACACTGCCCCTCACCTAAACGTTGGGTGTAACTTACAGTAACCTTCGGCCCTATTTGTCCAGGCCAATCAAGATGCCTAATAATGCTAATTTTCCTGCATTTAGCCGAAATCTCTCTATTCTTATCCGATCCATACATGTCCAAATGCTTTTGAAATACTGAGATTGTACCTGCCTCTACCATCTTCTCAAGTAGCTTGTTCCAAATACCCACCACCCATTGAAAATCCTCCCTCTCAGACCTCCTTTAAATAATTTCCATCTGACCTTAAACCTCAGTCCTCTAGTTAAAAGGAAGCTCACAGATGTTCAGCCCCACATTAAGAAATAAGCACAAGACTCACCGAGGCTCTTGTGGATTCCAGCTCTCTCGTGTTCCCGCTTCTTTTCTCGCTTCAGTTCAAGGCATGGGAGGCCTCCAATTTTCTCA
Source organism: Rhinoraja longicauda (assembly GCF_053455715.1). Lineage (NCBI taxonomy): Eukaryota > Metazoa > Chordata > Chondrichthyes > Rajiformes > Arhynchobatidae > Rhinoraja > Rhinoraja longicauda. Next base: position 43,190,440 of record NC_135962.1, on the reverse strand, counting down.
AAGCACAGTTTTTTGTTGATGAAGAGGAACAGAACTGCCAACAAGACAACAAAGACTCCAACTGCAGACAAAAACCCAATGGCCTCTGGTGTTACTACAGAGAGAACAAGAGTAAAATTAATCAATGAGGATGAAGATATTTCAATATGATCCTGTTTTTGCTGCTTCTCCTTATAAACCAACCATTTGGAATGACGTTACCCAGAATTGGTCAGTTTTCTGGCTGAACATGACTTGCCTCTGGTTGGCATCTCCCAGTAAGAGCAGTCATTAGGAATTATGAGCAACAACTCATTTGCCATTAGTTCCCAGTGCCTAGACCTGGAAAGCACAATGTGATGTGCCATGAAAATACGACAATTTTAAAACAGTTTAACACTGTACAAAATCGAAATCTGACTAAAAGTTAGCTATAATGAGAGGCTGGACAAACTTCGACTATTTTCTCTAGGACGTAGGAGGTTGAGTGGAGACCAGATAGAAGTACACAAATTAATGAAGGCGGCACAGGGGAGCAGGTGGTAGGGCTTCTGCCTCACAGTGCCAGAGATGTGGGTTCGACCCTGACCTCAGGCGCTCTTTCTACATGGAGTTTGGTCGCCCTGTGACAGCGTGTGTTTCCTCCCGGTGCTCCAGTTTCCTCCCACATCCCAAAGGCATGTGGGTTTGTGGGTTATTTGGCCGCTGTAAATTGCCCTGCGTGTGTAGGGAGTGGATGTAAAAGTGGGTTAACATGGAACTACTGTGAATGGTTGATCGATGTCCAGCTTGGACATGGTGGGCTGCAGAGCACATTTCCATGCTGTATCTCTAAACAATGAGAGGCATAGATGAGGTAGACAGTCAGAACCTTTACTCCAACACATGATGCTTATCTGTGTGGAGTAAGGGCTGAAAGCTGAATTTGTGAGAAGACTGTACATAAGCACCCATCCATATCCGATGATTTAGATTTGATACCAATGGTACAATATCAAACAAAATGTTTGATTCTGATCACTGGCAATCTGAATGAGAACAGCGTGGGAGTGAAATTACTGTTCCCTCCCATAGAAAGCTCTTCAAATATTTCCACGCCCTTCCAGCTCCCAAAGAGACTGATTGACATTTTCCTTTTCATAATAAACTACCATTTAGTCATCAGGCACCGAACGTTACAGTTAATTGTTAAATGCTAACCTGCCAGATTTAGGATTATGTTGCAGACTGGTGTGTAGGTGGAAATTCAAATTATATTGTGTATCTTGATAACGATTATGAAATGATTAATTGCCCACTTAAGTTCTCAATTATACGAGAGCCGTGACATTATGCTCATTGCTCAAGGATGCAATAGTGCATGCAGCTTAACCCCTTTGATTACTGAAGGTCGGACTTCTAAACATTTTAGCTCCATCCCCTGACCAGCTGAATTGCACGGAGATTAAATATAATAAAAATGAACTGCAAATGCTAGTTTGTACGAGATATAAAGGGACCTGACACGTCACCTATCCATTTTCTGCAGAGATGCTGCCTGACCCGCTGAGTTACTCCAGCAGTTTATGTCTATGCACGCCGATTAGTTGGGTCATGCAACAACAACCTGCGCACACAACGACACGCATTTCAAGCAATGAAGCCAGGATCATTCACCAATGTGGTGTAAAGGGGCTCATTCACGCAAAGGCAACGATGGAGACATCACGACAGGCCTGGAAAGCTCAAGGCAAGCATAAGCCTTATTAAAGTATGCATGGCCAAATTGGGACCCAACCTTAAAGTTCCCTGTGGTCACCTAACCACAATCTTAAACATTTGCCCCCTCTATCACTAGCACAATATGGTAGCAGTGTTCACCATCTAAACGCCACAGTGCACCAACTTCCTTCAACAGTATTGCTTAACCACTTGAACAAGAACCTCTGCAAGGCCACCAGCATAATCAAGGACCAGTCTCACTCCGATCACTCCCTCTTCTCCCCTCTCCCATCAGGCAAGATGTTTGAAAAAACACACCTCCAGATTCAGGACAGTTTCTTCCCAGCTGTTATCAGGCAACTGAACCGTCCTCTCACCAGCTAGAGTGCGTTCCTGACCTCCCATCTACCTCATTGGAGAACTTTGAACTATCTTTAATTGGACTTTATCTTGCAAGAAGTGTTGCACCCCTCACCTGTGCACTGCGGATGGTTTGATTGTCTATGGATTGTCATGGAAAGGCTTTTCTTTAACTGGATATCACGCAACAAATAGCTTTTCACTGTACCCCGATACACATGAAAATAATAAACAAAACTCAACAGCTGCCACATGGGTCAGAGAGCATCCCGACTTGTATAGATGGCACTACTCTGGCTCAAAATGCTGTAATTCCCATTTATCAGCAATAACAGCAATACACTGGTAACAGTTCAAGAAGGTATCCCACTCCTGCCTTCACAAGGACACTTGCACAATAAATGCTGGTCTTAACAATGGCCTTAGCAATGCAAATATACTGGGAATGAACTTAAGCAGGCCTCTGAAATTTGCCACGCTCACACTTAAAGTTGAATATTCAGATTGCGGCAACGTTTTTTGCACTGCCTACCGTAAACAAGGAGATTTGAGAAAGTGCTGGAACCTGCCTGGTGAACGATTATTGATAAATCAATTTGAATACAATTTCCAATTTAAATACAATTTACCACACCCTCCCCACAAAGTATATTTATGAAAATGCCCCAGATGAATGTTCTCACACGAAGCTGACACATGTATTGAAAACAGTTTCCTGCTGGTGTGGTCCGCCTTATTTATGTTAAAAACAGAGAGAAGCTGCACTCTGGATTTGTTCTCTTGTCTCGTGATTGTTAACCAGTTTACGGAGCAGCTACACTCTTGATACAATAACATTAACTGAGAAATAGTAGAGTGGAGCTTGTATGATAACTTCACTCCTTCACGTCATTGGCCATCATCCACATCAGTGTTCTTTCAGTCCAAGAAATCATGTGTAAAGGAATAAGATGACCTTTACTGACCTTTATACCCTGTCTGAAGAAGGGTCTCGACCTGAAACGTCACCCATTCCCTCTCTCCTAGATGCTGCCTGACCTGCTGAGTTACTCCAGCATTTTGTGATACCTTCGATTTGTACCAGCATCTTGTACTGCATCTGCAGTTATTTTCATACACTTTCTGCCCTTGGAATTCTCCATAGCCTGTGCCAGGTCCCATGAATGCGAAAACAGCACCTCATTGCCCATTTCAGTGATATGAATATTGATTTCTCCAGTTGAAAGAAATAGCCCCTTTTCTTTCTCCTACACCACTCCAGCTCTACATTTCGCTCCTCCTCTTCTTTTCTTATCTGACGCCCTTTTGTCACCTTGAAAAGGTGACAAAAGGGCCTTTATCACTATCCCCACCCATCTGCCAATCACTCCCTTTCACCTGTATCCACCTATCACCTGCCAGGCTTTACCCCACCCCTACCTCTATTTTCCATTTTTTCCTTGGCATCATGCTCGGCAAGGACATTGTGGGCTGAAGGGCCTGGTCCTGTGCTGTACTGTTCTATGGTCTGTGTTTCAGTTCCATCCACCACTCTGGCTGAGTTTTTCTTTGTTTTCGTGCAACCGAACCTGCTGGACATGTTCTACAGCATTGCATTTCGCAACTTTGACATTCCTTTGTCTGCATTCTCCCTCTCTAACCACCATTATTTAAGTTTTATGACCAAAGGACCATGTTCTCCCTACCTGACTACCCTCATGGACCCATCGCCTAGATTTTGGGGAAGTCCAGAACAAGGGTTCACAGTTTAAGGATAAGGGGGAAGTCTTTTAGAACCGAGATGAGAAAGTTTTGTTTCACACAGAGAGTGGTGAATCTGTGGAATTCTCTGCCACAGAAGGTAGTTGAGGCCAGTTCATTGGCTATATTTAAGAGGGAGTTAGATGTGGCCCTTGTGGCTAAAGGGATCAGGGGGTATGGAGAGAAGGCAGGTACAGGATACTGAGTTGGATGATCAGCCATGATCATATTGAATGGCGGTGCAGGCACGAAGGGCCGAATGGCCTACTCCTGCACCTATTTTCTATGTTTCTATAACCTTGATCACAGCCTATCCCCAGGAGAACTCCATCCCACCGCCACCCTCACTTTAACTTCATACCAACTTGTTTTCTCACCTTCCTAGTTCTGACAAAGGATCCTCACCTCTGTTTCTCTTCCAACATTTTCTGTGTTCATTTAAGATTTTTCGCATTAATGCTTTTTATTTTGGATTATATTGAAGAATGGATCTGGTATGTCAGAAATGATAGACGGTGTAAGAGAGTCTAAAAATTAACTTTGCGGAGGGAAGGAGCAACATTAGTACACAAGGTTTCAACAATCCAAACATTAACTACTAAAGGAGCAATGAAAACATCAAGAAGAATGTTTTATATGTTTGTACAATATGAAATTTTGACTATTTTGCTAAGATTCTGGGATTCCCTGCAGCTCGCTTCCCAATTTCCCTGAGCGATCATTTAGCAATATGTTAAGTGCAGTAACATAATTGCAAAGAAATTCAGGGGAGTCCAGTGCTACAGCAATCGATGAGCGATTTATAGCACTGTGTCCTTTGGTTAAACAGTCACAGCTATACTGGAATAACATCCCAAAGCACACAGTTTTTCCAGCAACTGTTGCTAAATCATTTAGACACAACCAGCTTTATTAGCCAGTAGGGAAGGAACTCTATGACTATGTACGTTTGATCACCCATCGCACAGTGAGCATGAAGTGCAAGCAGGGCTGCTTTCTCACCATCTGCATGGATTCCAGGCAATTAAGATTCTGTAGTATCATGAATCAATGCTGGAAAATTCACAAGGGAGCAGCTGCCGTTCAACTGAGGATGAACAATTCATATATACTAAATGATATTGCATAACCTTAAACCAACATTCTCAATCAGTGTTTGGAGATCTCTCATTTCTCACTAGCCAATGATAAACAACACTGTGGTGCCTGTTGGGTGGTTATTTGTGCGTTATTATGGATCAATTGCAGCTTGGGAAATATTTTCGGCATTGATTCATCCAAAGGAATTTGTTATCACAATTATTCCCCTCCTACTTGCACAATGGCTCAGCTGGTACAGTTGCTGCCTCACGGATGCAGGGTTTTTTCCTGTCATTGGGTGCTGTTTGTGTGGAGCTTGCACGTTCTCCCTGTAACCATGTGGATTACCCCCTACATCCCAATGCCCTGCGGGTTTGTAGGTAAATTGACTGCTGTAAAATTGCCCCGAATATGTAGGGAGTGGATGAGAAAGTTGGATAGCATTGAACTGGTGTGAATGGGTGCTGGATGGTCAGTGTGGACATGTTGAGCCAAAGGGCCTGTTTTCATGCTGTATCTCTGAAAAAAACTATGAATAAGATTAGATCAGTCTGGGTTTTTTTTTTTTGGGGGGGGGGATCAAATTCAAGGACAACTTTACTATTTGTCTTCTACACGAAAACCACATGGTCATAATTGGTGAAATGGCACAAAACTGTGTGCGATTTTTGCTATGCTCACTCAGATTTCAGTTTTACAATCAATCGGAAAAAACCGTGCATAAATTAAGTCGTTATTGGCTTTGTTTGTGGGGAATGGGCTCACTTTTCTTTATTGTGATTTAAGTCTGTGAAATATGCCTGTACCACAGCCCCCTCAGCCTAAACATTAAATGAAAAGGCAAAGGCTGCATGGGGTTCCAATGCCACAGGCCCTTCCCCTCCAAGTCAAACACCACCCTGACCTGGAGCTCTACCTCCATTCCTTCATCACCACAGAGTCCAAATCCTGGAACTCCATAGATAGCAGTATCATGGGAGTATGTTCAGATGAATAAAAACAGTACAAGAAACTGGCTCACCATCTTCTTATAAAATTCTTGAGGGATTGGACAAGTTAGATGCAGGAGAAATGTTCTCGATGTTGGGGTAGTCCAGAACCAGGGGTCACAAGGTGTTGGGGGAGTCCAGAACCAGGGGTCACAGTTGAAGAATAAGGGGTAGGCCATTTAGGACTGAGATGAGGAAAAACTTTTTCACCCAGAGAGTTGTGAATCTGTGGAATTCCCTGCCACAGAAGGCAGTGGAGGCCAATTCACTGGATGTATTTAAGAGAGAGTTAGCTATAGCTTTTAGGGCTAATGGAATCAAGGAATATGGGGAGAAAGCAGGAACAGGGTACTGATTTTGGATGATCAGCCATGATGATATTGCATGGCGGTGCTGGCTCGAAGGGCCAAATGGCCTACTACTGCACCTATTTTCTATGTTTCTATGTTTATGGGAAATTGTGTACTGGCAATAAATTCGGGCCATGTCATCAATGCCTATATCCTGAAGATCAGTGGAAATGTAACCACATAAATCTCAATGCATGTCAAAGAGTCCAAATCCTTTAGCAAATTAGTTGTCTTCCTATTACAATTTATCTCTAATGATTTGCAGCATTAAATAATGTTTGCTTTATACGTTCTCACTGCAAAACAGAAAGCAAATATAGCCAGAACATGCCTATCATGTTTATCATTTGCCAATGGCTTGGATACATTGGTCTCGATTTTACTGCCTAATATATATCCATTTTATTGAACTACTGTAATTCTCAATATGTTATCAGCATTAGTCTCACACAAACATCAGCTCACCTCAGCCTGGCTTTCAACACTCTGCTTCCTTTATACATTAATTGCCCATTAAATTTTCCCTGCAATGACAAGGACAGTACTTCCTCGTGCAGGTATCAAACTAATGATGAGATTTAGACTTTTGCAATAACATGCAACCCACTAGGCCCAAGAGAGAAATAATTAAAATTTATCACGGTACATTCTTGCAGGTGACTAATTGTTGTTATGAATTAAAGGGTGAATAATTACAAATATTCCAACTTTCCTGCCTCTCTTCTCTCTTTCTCAGTCTAATCTTTCTTTCCATTTCTTTCTGAAGATGATTTTTGACACCAATTAATCTTGCTTTTCCATCATTTATTTCATTTCCATCACAATTAAGGGTGCAATACCAAATATTGCAGGTCAGCAGATGAGATGGTGCAGGCAATATGGTGGGCAAGTATTATTGCACATTTGTCTATTGTGCAGTAATACTATCCAATGCTGCATTTGGAGCTCTGGCATTATTCAGCAATGCATTTTACTGCAGATCACTTTGATGTGGCCCACTATTCAACAGAAATCGTAATGCCTTAATTAGCTGTAGCACGGAAGAGTATGTGGTTCATATTGGAAGTGTACAAAACATGGCTTACATGTACTGATTTGGTCACCAGATTACTGGAAAGATGTGATAACACCTGGAAGAGCTATGAGAATTCTGCCAGGAATGGAAGTTTAGTTTAAGGAAAGACTGACTAGGCTGCATTGTTTTCTTTCGGACAATTCTTCAGGGGTGATTTCACTTTTTCACCCAGAGAGTTGTGAATTTGTGGAATTCTCTGCCACAGGGGGCAGTGGAGGCCAAATCACTGGATGGATTAAAGAGAGAGTTGGATAGAGCTCTAGGGGCTGGTGGAATCAAGGGATATGGGGAGAAGGCAGGCACGGGTTATTGATTGTGGACGATCAGCCATGATCACAATGAATGGCGGTGCTGGCTCGAAGGGCCGAATGGCCTCCTCCTGCACCTATTTTCTATGTTTCTCATGAGATGTATTAAATTAGGAAAAGTAATAATATTTCTATTTTTGCAGTGAGGAACATCCAAGGAACATGTAATTAAGCCCTTGCTCCAAAAAGACCCTTGACGGCTGGTTGAAACTTGAAATCAGGCTTGCTCTTCTACCCAGATGAAAATCAAAGACCTGCAGATGCTGGAAATAAAAACAGAAAGTGACCTAAAACATTAACTCTGTTTCTCTCTCTGTAGATGCTGCCCAATCTACTGAGTTTTTCCAACATTTCCTGTTTTTGTTTGTCTTCTCCCAACTTCTGTTTACAACTTCAAACTCAGACAAAGTTACATGCAAGACCTAATCAGTTGACAGTGTAGAATACCACTTCCAAATGTATGGTCCAAATCCAGAGCATTGGAGCTGGCTTCATAGAGAGAGTTCTTGGTTCTGTTACTGCACGTATTAAATGTGGACTTGCAATTGGTATCTCCCTTCACACATTGTTTTGTGCCCACCATCTAATGCCTGATGAAAAATACAAAGCTCTAGTTGAGTGCAAGACAAGAAATGAGAACATTTGGTAACTCATGACTCCTCCAAAAATCACTCACTAAATTCTCGTAAAATTTCAGGAACAGTGAAATCACTGCTCATCGGTGAATTTTCTTTCAAGCCTCGTTTTTCCAAATTGTCACCAGGCCATACTGTCTCTCATGACAACATAACAGTGCTGGACCCTGTATGTACACCATGGGATGCTGGCACAATCACTCTGAAATGTGTTTGCCTCAAAATCCTTTAATTGGATTTAAATGTTTTTTAACATATTTTTCTAAAGGAGCCGAAAAGGAAACTTCAAATTAACATGATATCTGGCTGCACAGTTTCATGCTGGAGGTTAATTAAACAGATTTTCAATCCTTTTGACTACACACGTTTTCCCTGATGAAGTATTGTTACAACTGTAAGGGCCTCAAAAAATAAGGACCTATTTTGGTTTGGCCTCAAAGAAGACCCTTTATGGAAGACATTGCGTTAATTACATTAAGGTTTATGTTGAAGGAGGATGCCCGCAAAGTCGTGGACAAATAGTAGTGATAATAATAATGCGTAATGATAAATAGTAATAGCACAGAAGCCAGTTGGGCCTTCAAACCTATGCCGGCTCTGTGAGGACTAGTGTTACTCTCTTGCCATTCCCATTTCCACACTGATCTATTTGTCCTTGGCCTCCTCCACTGCCAGAGTGAGGCCACACTCAAACTGGATGAACAGCTCCTCATATTCTGCTTGGGTAGCATACAAACTGTAAGTATGAGCACTGACTTCTCCAAGGTCAGGTAACCACTATAACCCCTGCCTTTCGTTCTGTGACCCCAGCATTCCCTACCCCGACCCACGCACACCTTTCTTTCCACTGTCCCAACCCCATCATCCAGTTCCTTTCTCCTCCTCCACGCACTCATCCCAAAGACCCCTCCCTATTCCTGCCTCAACCCTCATTTTTCTCCCCTCCTGTTCTCGTCTACCCATGGTTTTACGTTTCATCCCCCACCTTCTTTCCTTCCCCCACCTGACTCATTTTCCAATCAACCCCTCTTTAACTGGATCCATCCATCACTAGCTCTTGCCCCACCCCTTCCCCTCACCTCTTTCCACCAGCTATCTCCCCTCTCCTCCATCAGCAGTTTGCTTTGTATTCCTTTGTTCTTTCTTGTGGACTTTTTCTTCTTGACAACACTGATCAATTTTATTTTGGGAATCTTCCTCCACTACTCAATCAGGCAAAGTCTCAACATGCTGTGTAATAAAATAATCCCCGTATCAAATTTTGGTCCCCAGTCACCTCATATCTGTGTTCTCTGGTTCTCAATCCCTCTCCCAGTGGGAAAAGCTAGGAACTGTCGAGCTATGTGCGATTCCAAGTTCTGAAATCAATGAAAGATGGTGACTCATAGAACCTAAGTAGATAAAGCAAATGGTTTATTGGACATGGGTTCATTTCAACTGCAAGTTACTGGATCGAGATTGTAGTTTCAGTGGTGAAATGACAAGAGTTCGTGGCTCATCCACACAGAACACAAGCAGATCGAGTACCTAATCTGCATGTTGAAATGCACTAATTTCCAGCAAGTTCAAGTTAGAAGCTACACTCTCACATGTGTTCAACCAGACCCACAGATTCCTATCAACTAGTTCCCCCATTTCCCTTTAATCCCCCCTCTTCCCTATGTCCCATTCACTCATATCGCTCCCCCTGGCTTAATTTTCACTCCTCCTCTTCATTCCTTATCTCACACCCTTTTATATATGTTTCATCTCTGGCTTTTGTCACTAATGCCGTCCCTCTGCCAGTCACGCCCCCTCCCCCTTATCTGTACCCACCTATCACTAGCCAGGCTTTGCCCAAGCTCCGCCTCTCTTTTGAAAGACACAAAAAGCTGGAGTAACCTAGCGGGTCAGGCAGCATATCTGGAGAACATGGATAGGTGACGTTTCAGATCAGGAGAAGGGTCCCGACCTGCAACGTCACCTATCCATGTTCTCCAGATATGCTGCCTGACCTGCTGGGTTACTCCAGCATTTTGCGTCTTTCCTTGGTAAACCAGCATCTGCAGTTCCTTGTTTCTCCACCTCTCTTTTCCAGCTTTCTCCATCAGTCTAAAAATGGGTCCCGGCCCAGAAATGTTGGCTGTCCATTTCCTTCCTCAGATGCTGCCTGACCTGCTGAGTTCCTCCTGGTTTTTTTTTGTGTTTAATTAAAATATAGCTAGGCATGTGTCCTTCTGCAGTTTGTCTGCAAACAGCTTTAGTAATTTAACTTGATCATGTCCAGGAGTCCGGAAAGAAATCTATTTTTAGGCACGTTCACCCTTTAATTGTTGACTCCATCTCATGAGAATGTGCTTTACAAACCACACCTTGAGAAATCTGAATTCTACTTTGTCTCTGCGTCACAACATTTTAAGGAGTCTTACAAAATGACTAAACAAATGACTGCAATGTGCTCACACCACTGAACTGCAAACAGCAACTGAAGACGCGGTTATGCCTTGTTAATGGTGCTGCCAGGAACTTCAAACAAAATGCCACCGTGCAAGAACCAGCAAAGCAAATCTCACATGCCTCCAGTTTGTGTCGAAAATACTTTCAGGAATACGACTTTAAAAATGAAATTTGTAAAATTCCACAGTAAACACTGCAGCCCTAAAGCAATCGGATACAGGGGTAGAAGCCTGCACCATTCCTCATTTTCAAAATTACAAGAAGAAATTAACAAAATCGATTTGAGCAGGCAGCACCCAAGCACAAAACACTCAGCAACACAACAACAAGCTTTTCGAGCTTCAATATATTGTCCTGAGGTTCAGACAAAAGGGAAGCACCAACTCTTATAACTCGCACAAACCTGAAGAAGAATTCGTACTTTGTACCAAGTCATGTAAATGAAGCAAAGCACAGGCACGGTGTCAGCTTATGCACGACTCCTCTTACTGTGAACAAATTCCATCGTATGAAATGCCAGAGGTGCATTCCAGGCCCCTGTGCATACGGCCCTACCTTAAAGTAACGCTGGACTCCATTCACAGAGGCCCCTCGCCCTTCAGCTCACAGAGAGCCCACAGCGAGAGGAACACACAGTAAACATGGACTCCTCTTAGATGTGCTGGTGGGATTTCTTTCCAGCCCAAGGCGATGTTCCTGGCTCTTCTGAGAAAAACAAACTTCCTGAAACTTTAGGTGTGGCTCAGTTCCTTGTAGCTTTTATTTGCTCACAGAATGAGATTGTTTACACAGGAGTCCAGATTGCAAAAACCAAAGCCTCCTGACTTCAAATAGGTGCACTGACCCATCCACATTCTTCTCTAGTGAATAGACAATAGACAATAGGTGCAGGAGGAGGCCATTCGGCCCGTCGAGCCAGCACCGCCATTCAATGTGATCATGGCTGATCATTCTCAATCAGTACCCCGTTCCTGCCTTCTCCCCATACCCCCTGACTCCACTATCCTTAAGAGCTCTATCCAGCTCTCTCTTGAAATCGAAATACAAATCAGCAGATGAAAACTCTTGCACTTTACAGCACTCCAGCTAACTTCTTATTTTGAAAAAACCCCCTTCTAAATACAGATTTGATAGCAGAATATCAGTAGGACCCTGAAATCTGATGGATCCCCACAGATTATACTACTGATTATTTTAAGGACAACCAGTGATTTGCAATATTCTTAGGTAATACTTGGTAAATTCTGGGGAACATGGATAGATGACATTTTAGGTCGAGAACCATCTTCAGACTGAAGAAAGGTCATGACCTGAAACGGCACTTAGTGACGTTCCCCAGAAATGCTGCCCCACACCTGCTCAGTTACTCCAGTACTTTGCGTATTTTTATGTATTCACCAGCATCTGCAGTTTATTGTTTTTACTAAGGGAACCTCAAGGATGGATCACGGGCAAGCTGGATAAACAGAAGAGAATGAAAGGGAAAAGTGAATCAGCTGATGAGGTTGGTTAGAATGGCCTATTTCTGTGTTGCAAATCCAAAGCAATTAATTCAAATCCAAAATCCATCTTGTAACCCAACTGTGTAGGCAGGAACTGCAGATGCTGGTTTACACTAAGGGTAGACACAAAAATCTGGAGTAACTCAGCGGGTCAGGCAGCAACTCTGCAGAAAAGGAATGGGCGACATTTCGGGTCAATACCCTTCTTCAGACTGGTAACCCAACCTGTCAGCTTCCATAACTCTGCCAGTTGGATCTTCTGTTCATCATTCTGTTTTATGTTCATGTTTGTGAATTTTGGTGCATTATTATCATGTGTACCAAGATACAGTGAGAAACCAAGTCTGTGTGCTATCCAGTCAAATACTATATGTATGCTAACCATAAAATGCTGGAGGAACTCAGTGGGTCAGAAAGCATCTGTGGAGGAAATGGACAGACAAATGTTTTGTGTCGGACCCTTTTTTGAGTCTGAAAAGGGGCCCTAACCTGAAACATCGTCTGCTCATTCCCTTCATAAATGTTGTCTGACCTGCTGAGTTCCTCCAGCATTTTGTGTTTTGCTTAAGATTCCAGCATTGGAAGCTTGTGTCTCCACACAAGTGCAATAAACAGTGCAAAGAGGAAAAACTCCACAGAGTGCAGAATACGAATAAATCCTATTCCTAAGGATAGACACAGCATGCTGAAGCAACTCAGCGGGTCAGGCAGCATCTCTGGAGAAAAGGAACAGGTGACATTTTGTGTCGCAACTCTTCTTCAGACCCCAACCCTAAGGATCCTCTCCAAAGCTTCCATACCATTGAGGTGAGGCTCATCGACCAATAATCTCCTGCATTATCCCTTTTTTCCTACTAAAGCAAAGGAACAAGATTGGCTATTCTCCATTATTCATTGTTCATTATTGAAGAGTTAACTGATTTCTTTTTCCACAGATGCTGCACGACTGGGTGAGTTATTCCACTATCTCTGGTTTTGGTCCTGTTGGGACAGATGAGGTTCTGTTGGTAAAACGGGGCAACAGGACAATATGTTCTAACAGTTTCCACATTGAATATAAAGTGTTTTAAAAATGGAAACTAACATCGTCAGATCTTCAGCAAACATGCATAGGAAAAAACCACAGATGCTGGGTTTACACCGTAGGTACACACAAAATGCCAAAGAAACTCAGTGGGTCAGGCAGCATCTCTGGAGAGAAGGAATAGGTGACGTTTTAGGTCGAGACCGAAACACTCACCTATTTCTTTTCTTTTCCTATTCTCCAGAGATGCTGCCTGACCCACTGAGTTAGTCCAGCATTTTGTGTCTATCTTCTGCAAACACCAGTGTGTGCATGAGTACAAAGCATGGATGACTACTCCTGTTCCTGTTTTTTAAAAAAAATCTGCTCTCAGAAGGTGAGAAGGCAAAATGAAAAATTACACCTAGGCTTTTTGGTTTCAGTTTAAATTTGCAGGAGATACATGCCTCAAAGTGATAACAAGGCTACTCCAGGTTGTCAACAATGGACTCCTTACATAAATTGGGCAAAATCCAGAACAAGGGGTCACATCCAGAACAAGGGGTCACAGTTTAAGGATAAGGGGGAAGTCTTATAGGACCGAGATGAGAAAGTTTTTTTTCACACAGAGTGGTGAATCTGTGGAATTATCTGCCACAGAAGGTAGTTGAGGCCAGTTCATTGGCTATATTTAAGAGGGAGTTAGATGTGGCCCTTGTGGCTCAAGGGATCAGGGGGTATGGAGAGAAGGCAGGTACGGGATACTGAGTTGGATGATCAGCCATGATCATATTGAATGGCGGTGCAGGCTCGAAGGGCCGAATGGCCTACTCCTGCACCTATTTTCTATGTTTCTATGTAAAACAACCTAAAAAAAAAACAGAAACAAAGATGCTAATTAATACACAAAAGGACACAAAGTGCTGGAGTAAATCAATAGGTCAGGCAGCATCTTTGGAGATCATGGATAATCATCAATAAACTTCAATACATTCAAAACTCCGCTGCCCGTCTACTCACACACACCTCGACCCGTGACCATATCACCCCCATACTTTATAAACTCCACTGGCTCCCCATCCCCCAGAGAATCCAGTACAAAATCCTCCTCATAACCTACAAAGCCCTCCATAACCTGGCCCCATCCTACCTGACCGACCTCCTCCACAGGCACACTCCCATCTGCACCCTCCGCTCTGCCGCTGCCAATCTCCTATCCCCCCACATTCGGACCAAACTCAGATCCTGGGGGGACAGGGCTTTCTCCATCGCTGCTCCCACCCTATGGAACTCACTACCCCAAACCGTTAGAGACTCCTCCACACTCACCACATTCAAAACATCGCTGAAGTCTCACCTGTTCAGTACTGCCTTCAACCACTGAAGGTCACCTCACCTTCTGTCTCCTTTCTCTGTTCATTTATTTATTTACTTATTTATCTATTTATTCATTTCCCTATGTTCTCAAAATCTCTGTAAAGCGTCTTTGAGTATATGAAAAGCGCTATATAAATAAAATGCATTATTATTATTATTATTATGGAAGGGTGACATTTCAGGTCAAGACCCTTCTATGATTCTCCAGAGATGTTTCCTGACCTGTTGTGTTACTCCAACAATTTGTTTCCTTTTAAGCCTCAAAAAACCAGAGCTAGTTGAAAGCTGCCTTTGCATTGTTCTGTTCAGAATGCTTAGCAATAGAATTTACAGGTTTCCCATTGAAAGCACCTTTATTTCAGTTTTGTTGCTGGAAGACAGAGGGTGCATGATGCCTTTTGTTTCTGAAAATACCAACCCACCATTGTTAGCTTATGTGTGTGTGTGCGCCACATAGAGGCTTTTGTGCTTTTCGTAGATCAAATACTGTAGCATTTGATTGTGAAATACTCTGTTGCTTTGGCAACATAGAGCTCGCCAAGGCAAAACCCAATATTAGGCTATTCATGAACTCTGTGTGAAGGTTTAGACCTTGCACTGGTTATGGGAGATGACTAAAGTAGAAAGCAGATAGCTTTATTGTTAAAAGCAGCATTTAGTGTTTCTTGGGGAAGAAGAGTTTGCATATTTGGATAGATGGGTGATGTACAAAATCATGAAAGGAATAGATGCACAGATTCCCTTGCCCAGAGCACAGGGAATCGAGAACCAGAGGACATAGGTTTAAGGTGAGGAGGGGGGGAAAGATTTAATAGGAACCTGAGGTATAACCTTTTCAACAAAGGGTGGCGGGTATATGGAATGAACTGCCGGAGGAGTTGAGGCAGGTACTATCGAGGATTGGACAGGCTTACAAGGATATTGGCCAAACACAGGCTGGTGGGTGTCGGCAGGTTGGGCCAAAGGGACTGTTTCCATGCTGCATGACTCTGTCTAAAATGATTCAAATTGTTCTCCTGTTCATATTCCTCCTATGATCTGAGACTGTTCCTCAGTTCCGAAGCGTGACTTTTGAGCTCAATTGCTCAGCAAAATGCCTACCCCATATTTTCATAATATGTTTTCCAATTATCACTAACAATGCCTCAGAGTATATTGGATTCATCTCCCATGTTAATCGCTTCTCTGAACAAAAACAAGACTTCTATTGATATCACGTCTATCGAGGCTTCAAGATGTGTCACAACACTTCAAGGCCAATGATGTATAGTTTTCAACTGTAGTTTCTGATGTAATATTTTTCATCTGTAGTCTCTGATGCCGGCCAATTTGCACAGAGCAAACTCCCAAAAATGTGATAATGAACAGAAAATCTGTTTTAGTAATGTTCAAAGAGGAATAAACTTTATTTTTTGAATAAGCGAACTGTTCTCCTCTGAATTAATGCCAATAGTCCCTCATGTCTTTGGCGAGAGTAGATGGAATGTACATTTAATAACCAATTCAAAGAATAGGTTCTATAACAAAGGGTACAGCCCTTGAGTATTACAATGGATGCTTTCCAAGAACTTGGAGGCTACTTCAATCCACTACCTTCTGAGCAAGAGATGAGCATCTGATCATCGGGTTAGGGTGACGCTCCCAATGGTAAAGATGGGTTGACCATCATGCCTTGTTTCTTTCCAAAAACACTTCTCAGGGAATCACATCCATGCACCTCAAATGGGTTCATGGAAGATTAGTATTGGAATGGGAAGGGGAGTTAAAATGGTCAGCAACTGCGAGATCAGGTTTGTAGGTTAATTGACTGGGTAAATGTAAAAATTGTCCCTGGTGTGTGTAGGATAGTGTTAATGTGCGGGGATCGCTGGGCGGCGCGGACTTGGTGGGCCGAAAGGGCCTGTTTCCGCGCTGTAGAATCTAAATCTAAAAAAATAAAAAAATAAAAATCTAAAATCTACAAGTGTTCGGCAAAATGTCGCCAAGTCTACGCTTGCTCTCGCTGATGTAAAGGAGGCCTCATCAGGAACACTGGGTACAGTAGATGAAGTTAGAAGAGGTGCGCACGAACCTTGGTCTCATGTGGAAGGACTACTGGTGTCCCTGGATGGATGTGAGGCAAGAGGTATCGGGACAGCTGTTCCAACACACATGGTTGCAGGGGAAAGTAGCTGGGGAGGGGTGGTTTGGGTGGGAAGGGATGAATTAACTAAGGAGTTGCGGAGGGAGCGGTCTCAGTGGAAGGTGGAAGGTGTGGGGATGGGAAGATGTGACTGGTGGTGGGATCATGTTGAAGGTCGGGGGAATGACGGAGAATGATGGCGGCGCCTAACGGCTGCGGCTCGCTGGCAGTCTGTTTGTCCTTTGTCCTTTTTGTTTGTGTGTTGGTGTTGGGGTGTTTTGTTTTGGTTGTGTATGTGTGGGGGGGGTGTATGTGGGGGGGGGGTATGTGGGGGGGGGGGGTGGGGTATGTGGGGGGGGGGATCTTTCTTTTTTTAGGTCTCTTCTGCGGGGCCTTCCATCGCCCGGTGCGGCTCGGCCACGGGACTGAACAGCGCCCGGTGCGGCTCGACCGTGGGGCCTTCCATCGCCCGGTGCGGCTCGGCCACGGGACTGAACAGCGCCCGGTGCGGCCGCGGGGCCTTCCATCGCCCGGCGCGGCTCGGCCGCGGGACTGAACAGCGCCCGGTGCGGCTCGACCGTGGGGCCTTCCATCGCCCGGTGCGGCTCGGCCACGGGACTGAACAGTGCCGGTGCGGCTCGGCCGCGGGGCCGTCCATCGCCCGGTGCGGCTCGGCCGTGGGACTTTCCATCGCCCGGTGCGGCTCGGCCGCGTGGACTTTCCATCTCCTTGCGGGGGCTGTGCGGGTCGGTCGCCTCGGTAGGGGTCGAGTTGTCTGTACGTGGGAGGGGCATGGGGGAAGAGAGAGGGGAAGTTTTTGGCCTCCATCACAGTGAGGGGGTGTTTGGAGTCACTGTGATGGATGTTTGTGTTGGGGTTGTGTCTTGTGTTTTTGTACTGCTGGCTAAGTAATCTCGTTCCGTAAGGAATGACAAATAAAGCTATTTTGGAATTTCTTTTTTTTTTTGAATGCGGAAGCTGGTGGGGTGAAAGGTGAGGACCAGGGGAACTCTATCCTTGTTGGGGGGAAAACGAGAGGAGATCTACAGGACACTGAGGAGATTCAGGTGAGAGATCCATCTATGACAACAGGGGGGAATAATATTTATTAAAGAGGACATTTTAGAAATTGAGAGTAGGGGATAGAGTCTTTGCAAGAAGCAGGGTGTGAGGAAGTGTAGTCCAGATAACTGTGGGAGATGGTGGATTTGTAGTAGACATCAGTCGACAGTCTGCCCCCTATGATGGAGTCGGAGAGATCATGAAAGGGGAGGGAGGTGTCACAGATAGTTGAAGTGAATTTGAGGGCAGGGTGGAAGTTAGTGATAACCGCATTCGCCCAACTTCAATGAGCATTTCCAACAATCCCTCCAATCACCCAAATTATAACATTTCATCAGAGACCCACCCCTTTCTGTCTTCCACGGAGGCCGCTTCATTTGCAGCTCCTTGGTTCACTCATCCATTCTCACCTGTACGATCCCCTCCCCAGGTACTTTCACCTGCATCTGCAGGAGACGCAACACCTGTCACTATACCTCCTCCCTCAACTACATCCAGAGACCCCAGCAGTCCTTCCCGGCGAGACACAGTTTCACGTGAACCTCCTCTAACTTCATCTACTGCATCCAGTGTTCCCAATACGTCCTTCTGTACATCAGTGAGACCAAGCATGCACTCGGTGACCATCTCACCGAACGCTTGTCCTCAGTCCGCCAAACCCTACTGGATCTCCCGCTTGCTAACCATTTTAATCCCTCTTCCCATTCCCATATTAACTTTTCTGTCCTAAAAGTCCTCCATGGCCATAGTGAGGCCACACACAACCTAAAGGAACAGCACCTCATAGTCTGCTCAGGTAGCTTACGACCCAATGGTATAAACATTGAATTCTCCAATTTTAGGTAACGCCAAAAACCTTCCTTCTTTCCCTCCCCCCACTTTCTCCCCTCCCCCCACTTTCTCCCCTCTCTCTCCTCTTCCACCTAAATTTCTTCCTCTTGCTTCTCAATTCACAACTCTTCAATCCTTTTGTCAGAAACATAAAAACATAGAAAATAGGTGCAGGTGGAGGCCATCTGGCCCTTCGAGCCAGCACCGCCATTCATTGTGATCATGGCTGATCGTCCACAATCAGTAACCTGTGCCTGCCTTTTCCCCATATCCCTTGATTCCGCTAGCCCCTAAAGCTCTATTTAACTCTCTTTTAAATTCATGGAAAGTGATTTTGAAGAAAAATTGGCAAGTAGATAATTTGCTGTATGTGGCACACTATTAACCTGATGTTTGTGCTGCCTTTACCACAAGCCCCTTGCCACAGGACACCATAGCGAAAGATGAAAGTCTTCTGTCTCTCATCTCTGTACAAGCATCTATTATAACCCACCCTCACCCGTATTCACCTGTTACTTAATATAATTTTAAAAAGAACTGCAGATGCTGGTTTATACCAAGGATAACCGCAAAATGTTGGAATAACTCAGTGGGTCAGGCAGCATATTTAGAGAGCATATATGCGTTTACCTTCGATTTAAACCAGCATAAGCATATTTGGAGAAATAGATAGGTGACATTTTAGTTCAAGACCCTTCTTCAGACTCCTTAGTTTGTCTGAAGAACGGTCCCAATCTGAAATGTCACCTATCCATTTTCTCCAGAGATGCTGCCTGACCCGTTGAGTTACCTCAACATTTCGTGTCTATTACTTGCCAGGCTTTGTCCTGCCCCTTTTCTCATCCAGTTTTCTTCCTCCCCCCCTCCCAACCCCTCCACCACCCCCCACTACCTTTAGTCTGAAGAAGGGTCCCGACCCAAAACGTCACCTATTCATGTTCTTCAGAGATACTGCCTGACTCGCTGAGTTACTCCAGAACATTGTGCATTTTTCTGTAAACCAGCTTCTGCAGTTCCTGGTTTCTCTATAACTTATTTGTGCCACTTTGCTTTTCATAAGTATGAGATCATTCCAAATCACAAAAAGTTAATGCAAACAGGATTGTTTGCAAAGAAAAAAATCTGTTCTAAATTTGCTGAGCAATAGATCTGTTGTAGCGACCATAGAGAATGGTCCAGGTCGTCGAACCCTCGGATTGGCCAGCGAGGTCACGTGGGAACGCGACCATGGGGATTGGTCCAGGGAGCGACATCGCTGATTGGCCAGCGATGTCATGTGCGCGTTTGGCGCCCGATTTAGTTAGTTCGGCGAAGTCTTCAAGGAAGACAGTAAGTTTGTAATGGTTGTCCTTTACCTTGTTGTTTAACTCTGTATTCGAATATTGCGGCTGCAATAAACTTCTTCTACAACCAACAAGTTTCGGACTCGCCATACTGTCCCTTTAAGTCGACCTCTGCCATTTCAGGAAAGTTTTGTGGAGCTGATCACAAATGAAAGCGTTTCCTCCCTTCTCCCCCTCCCCTCCCAACCCCCACCCCCCACAAAGGTAGCTAAAGTCATTGTATAATTCCATGAGTGAAAGGCCTGGCTACGATTAGTTTCATGTTACACTCAGGAGGACAGACCAACATTGTTTGTGTTGCCACGTGCCCCCAGATCCTCATGCCTCGTTACCCCAGTGAGTGACAGTGCACAATAATCCCCCTGGTTACTCCCCAATGACACCAGTTAACAAACAACAATGAAACTGATCCTCTGACACTCAGTTGCTTTGGTGGTTGCCAAGTGTAACACTTCCCTTCAAGGATACAATCCAGCAGCGGCTATCAGCAGCAAGTTACACAATGAACTACAGATGCTGCAATCTTGCATTAAACACCAAGTGCTGGAGCAACTCGGCATGTCAGGCAGCATCTATGGAGGGCATGGATAGGTGACGTTTTGGGTCGTGACCTTCTTCAGACTGATTGTCGAAGGGAGGGAGGGGGACAGCGGAAGGAGAGGTGAAGGCAGGACAAAGCCCTGCGGGATGTTAGGTGGATGCAGGTGAGGGTGGGTTTATTTGGCTGATGGATGGACAAAAACTAGAGAAAAAAGGAGGCAAATAAGAACACACTCCCCCCCAGGGTTGACAAATAAGAACACAAGAAGACAAAAAGGATACAAAGAAAAGGAGAGAAGTAGAGTGAAAGAGGAGTGAAGTGGGCCTGATAATGGGAGGAGTGAGTACGCACTGGGGTAGGGATGGGACATGGGAAAGAGTGGGGCGGAAAAAGAGGTTGTTACCTTAAATTGGTGGATTCAATTTTCATACTACTCTAAACTGATATTGAATTTTAAAACCATTTTTCTGAGGCAATTACACTTATTAAATTGACATTTTTAGCCACACAAGCTGCTAAGAAAGAGGATACCATTCAAAATTTAGTTCCGACTCAAAGAAACAAAGTGTGACATTTTCAGTTGATTTATTTTGCCGATAATCATTTTGTTGACTTCTTTTAATTCTGCTGGAGAAGGTTGCAGAAGAGGGCTCTCTTTGGAGAAGCAAGGGGTTACTGCAAGCAACCTCCAGAGTGAATGCCTGTCATTATCTACACACATGTGCACTCTGGAAGTTCACAATTCACAAGTTATAGGAGTAGAATTAGGCCATTCAGTCCATTGAGTCTACTCTACCCTTGTATCATGGCTGATCTCTGCCACCTAATCCCATTTTCCTGCCTTCTCCCCATAACCCTTGATACCCATTCTAATCAAGAATTTGTCTATCTCTGCCTTAAAAATATCCACTGGCTTGACCTCCACAGCCCTCTGTGGCAATGTTCCACAAATTAAATATCCTCTGACTAAAGAAGTTCCTTCTCTCCTCCATTTTAAAAGAGCGCCCTTTAATTCTGAGGCAATGACCTCTGGTCCTAGGCTCTGCCACTAGTGGAAACATCCTTTCCACATCCACTCCATCTATGCCTTTCATTATTCTGTAAGTTTCAATGAGGTCGCCCCCTCAACCTTCTAAACTCCAGTGAGTACAGGCCCAGTGCTGTCAAACGCTCATCATATGCTCACCCACTCATTCCTGGAACCATGACTGGAAGTTATTTACATTAGAGGAGACTTGTCAATTGATTGTTTCAATTAAGCAATTTGAAATAAGGACGTGATGTGAATCAGAGTGTTGTGATCGCATAATTAGGCATCAAGGGGTTTCCCTTTTCACACAGGGTCACTGACCTTTGGAAAAATTCTTGGCTCAGTCAGTGAGAGCAGATTCAATATAAATCAACAGGGAAATCAA
The DNA here is from genome assembly GCF_053455715.1 of Rhinoraja longicauda. Taxonomy (NCBI): domain Eukaryota; kingdom Metazoa; phylum Chordata; class Chondrichthyes; order Rajiformes; family Arhynchobatidae; genus Rhinoraja; species Rhinoraja longicauda. The sequence goes on along the minus strand of NC_135962.1, from coordinate 43,168,591 downwards.
CGTTTTCCTGAAGGAAGATGATATCACATCACACTAAAACTCGTTGGGAATTTAGTTCATGACTAGTGTTGTCAACTGGAAGTTGTTGTTTTTTTGTTTCAGGTCATATCTTGGGTTTCTCAGAACCTGGGATTTAGCTTAAAATTCCTGCACCTTTTCACCTGACCGTACCTCTCTCAAGAATGACATGAACACTGGCAAGTGTCTGTGGGAATGGGTAACTAAGTGATTGGTTGCCGGTTTGGATGTTTGACCAGCTCATTCTATTTCTCATTTAAGCCCCTAACGCTGCATTGCCGGAGATGCTGAGTCTCAGTTGAGACATTAAACCAAGTTCCCTCTGGTGGAAAGAACAGATCCTATTGCAGAATCAGTCTGAACAAGGGTCCCAACCCATGACATCACCAATCCATGCTCTCCAGAGATGCTGCCTGGCCCGCTAAGTTGATTCAGCACTTTGTGTCTTTCATTGTTTAGATTGCAGAGGTAATATAAAAAACTGATCCTCAAAGTCATGGTCAATATTTATCCTCCAAATTATGTCTTATAGGATTATTTGCTCGGTAATGTGTACAATTAATTGGAGTGTTTTCTTCATTGTTACTGTTTACTGTTCTTCAAAAACTACATAAAAGGGTAGAAACATCCTGGGATATATAGTAACAAAATCAAATAATTCTTTTATTTTCCAAACTAGAGTAAAGCTTGCAATTACCAGGGCAAGATTGAGAACAGAGATGGAGAGCTTTGGGAGGCTGTGCATTGTCCTTAGAAATATATACTGCACAGAGCTAAACAGAACCACGAAAAGGGACTCCCACATTTAACTGGGCATGAGGCATCTCCTTCCATTGAACCTGCAACATTCTTAGTTCGTGAATGCAAGAGAATCTGATATTACAAGATGCCGAGGAAGTAAAAATGTTACGATTCTGTCGGAACTTTATCAATCTGTTTCTAATTCACTTCTGCCAGCTTCGTCCCAGCGTAGTTTGAAAGGAACATGTTTAATTATGCTGCTGCTGTAATTGGTAATGACCTCTGATACACTGTTGTGAGCAGCTTGTAAAACTTTGTTCTGATCATATATTCACAGTCACCATCCTGCTACTTACAAGATGCTGCCATGTTGCCAAAGCAGCCTGTGGAATTAGCTCAGTGGAAAGATGAGGATACTGAGATGGAACACCAACACAGGGCAACTGATAATGCAATCTGTACGATGTATGAATAACACTGCTGTTCTAATATATGACTCTCTGGTTTGAGTAAAGATTGAATCGGGCAAGAGTTCTGGCTTTCAGCAAAATGGTGCTCTTTTATGAACTATCTAAAATTGACAGATTCTTTTTAACAGGTTTTTGCACTGGCAACATCAGCAGCTAGAATAAAAATTCACAAAACTGCAGGTGCTGGAAAACTGAAATAAAAACAGACAATGCTGGGATTCACCAGGTCAGGCAGCATCTGTGGAAAGTAGGGCCGGATTAACATAGTAGCAAAAGTAGCATTTGTTACAGGCCCCGTGCTTCCGAGGGTCTCGCGCTGTGTTGCGAGCGCCGCTCCCAAACCGCCGTGGTTAGAATGTGTTGCCAACGTCACGGTTAGAATGTGTTGGCGGCGGGGCTGTGTGGACCAATGGGAAGCCAGCGAGTCACAGCCCAACCACCAACTCTGAGACATAGAAGCTTGGTGCAGCCAACGCCAAGGCTCTGTGGGGGAGGACCACAGTCTAGGGTCCTTCCGCTGCTGGACATGGGGGGGGCAGGGTGTGGTGGAGACGCCCCTCCAAATAAGGGATTCTGTGTAAAATTGGAAATGAATATCTGCATTGAATGTGTAACCTCCGGAAATGTCGGATGGAGTTGTTGAAAAGATGTTTTGTAAATATTTATTACTTGAATAAAGTATTTTTTGATATATATTAAACCCCCCCCCCCAGGGGTGAAGTGCTGTCGGAGCTCACTGGAGCACTGCTCCGGCATCTCTGGTCTGAAGAAAGGTCTCGAACCGAAACATCACCCATTCCTTCGCTCCAGAGATCCCGCTGAGTTTCTCCAGCATTCTGTGTCTTAATTTTCCAGAAGAGTTTCGACCCGAAACGTCACCCATTCCTTCTCTCCCGAGATGCTGCCTAACCCACTGAGTTACTCCACCATTTTGTGTCTACCTCCGGACACTGTAGGCCCGGCGCCGCCTAACGGAGGTTGCATAGCAACCCAACTCCCGGCCCAAGCGGCCGCCATTGATGGAGCGGGAACACGTGGCCGCTGGCTGGGTGAGGTCACATGGGGCACCAGTGGTGACGTCACCTTGTCCCGTATTTAGGGCCCCTTTATAACATGCTACTAGCTTAATCCGGCCCTGGTGGAAAGATAAATTGCATCTCCGACAGAGGGTTGCAGACATGAAACGTTGACCGTTTTTACTTCCTCAGATACTGCCTGACCAGCTGAATTTTTCTAACATTCTCAACCATTAGCAGCTACTTTGCTTAGGTCATTGTCCTACAGACAGAACTGAGATGAATGACCATTGATGGCATTGATTGGGAGATATCAGGGAGAACAGCCTGGCCTGATTCAGGGTCTTGATTCAAATCACTGACTTACATCTTTTGCCTGCACAGATGCTGCTTGACAAACTGAGTTCATACAGTCAGTCATATAGCATGGAAACAGGCCCGTCGTCCCAACTTGCCCACGCCGACCAACATGCATCATCTACAATCGTCCTACCTACCTGCGTTTGGGCCCATGTCCCTCTAAACTAATCCTGTCCATGTACCTGTCCAAATGTTTTTTAAACGAATGTGACGGTCAGTTCTTTCAGCATTCTGTTTTTTTTTTGTTCTGAGAACACTTTGTACTTTGAACAGCACTGGGGGATATTTTAAAACAATCTTAACAGACACACAGGTTATTAATTGAACAGAAATATCAAAAACGTATTCATTTTTGCTTTGACTTTTGGTTCGATACCCCTTCTCCACTTCAGCCACTAACCTCACCACTGGCTCTCTATAAGTGTTGACCAGTCCGCTATGCCATGAACATCCTTTCTTTGAAGCAAACCAAATTCCTTGTATGTTGCTAATAAATTACGATTTGATTATGATACTAATGATACAGGGGAAGAGATAAGACATTCTGGCCTTCCATCACAGTGAGGAGGCGACTGGAGGAGACTCACTTTGATGGATGTTTCTTTTTTTTAAATTTTGTGTTGGTTATGATTGTGTGTGAAATTGTTTATTTTTATTGCTCTATTGCTGGACTGTGGGTGACCTTTCATTTCACTGCACACCTTGGGCGGCACGGTAGCGCAGCGGTAGAGTTGCTGCTTTACAGCGAATGCAGCGCCGGAGACACAGGTTCGATCCTGACTACGGGTGCTGCACTGTAAGGAGTTTGTACGTTCTCCCCGTGACCTGTGTGGGTTTTCTCCGAGATCTTCGGTTTCCTCCCACACTCCAAAGACGTACAGGTATGTAGGTTAATTGGCTGGGTAAATGTAAAAATTGTCCCTAGTGGGTGTAGGATAGTGTTAATGTACGGGGATCACTGGGCGGCACGGACTTGGAGGGCCGAAAAGGCCTGTTTCCGGCTGTAGATATATGATGATGATGATGATGTATGTGTATGTGACAAATAAACTTGACTTGGCTTGACTAATAAACTGATCGCTGCCACAGATCATCACTAACGAATCATCCTGGCAACTTGTTTACAACCACATTCATGCTAATGGCCTCTAATTGCCTGGTTCCTTACTCCTTGTCCTTTTTAAACATCGGTACATAATGACCCTCCCTTTAGACAAAGAAAACAATTTATAACAATTTAGCTCTGCTAAATTTGTCAACAAAAGCTTGAATTTCTTTGAACTTTTGAGGTCATAAATGATAAGAGCAGAATTAGGCCATTTGGCCCATCAAGTCTACTCTGCCATTCTATCATAGCTGATCTATCTCTCCTAACCTCTTTTGACTGAACTCTATGAGGATCGCTAGTCCACTCTGTTTTAGAAGAATCCACTCTTGATTCTTCCCAAGACATAGTATGTCCCTTTGACACTTACAGATCATTTATTACATTAATTGTAACGAAAGACGTCAAAACTTGCAATAGTTATTGGAATCATCCTGGGAGCTTAGCTACTCTAAAGAATCATTCAAATGCCATGCGCAATTCTCCTTGGATTCTTAGCATTGTTATAAAAGACGTTAGTATTGGGGTAGTCACGAGAAAGAAGGAGAGATAAACGGATATTACATAAAATTGGAGAATTCAATATTTAGTATTGGGGCATCACAGTGGCGCAGTGGTAGAGCTACTGCCTTACAACACCAGAGACCCGGGTTCGATACTGACTACGGGTGCAGTCTGCTTGGAGTTTGTACGTTCTCCCAGTGGGTTTTCTCCGGGTGCTCCGGTTTACTCCCACACTCCAAAGTCATACAGGTTTGTAGGTTAATTGGCTTCAGTAAAAATTGCAAATTGTCACCAGTGTCGGATAATGCTGCGATAACTGATCGGCGCAGAATCGGTGGACCAAGGGCCTGTTTCCACGCCCTATCTCTAAACTAAACTGGTGCTGAATTTATCTGAAAGTCTTCTTCCCAAGTGACTATGTTTCAGAAGTTCTTCATTGATTGTAAAGTGCTTAATAGGGATGGGAAAGATGATATTTCAAACCATCTTTTTCTTTCCTAGAGATACAGCATGAAAACAGGCCATTCATTGATTCAGATACCTTCTACTGAGCCCTGACCCCTTTTTTTAATGTTCCTGAATGTCATTTGATTTTAAAGTGAAAGCATTTGGCTTTGGTTCTTTCACATGGTCAGTCACCCATTTATGCTTGATTTTGCAATAAGTCAAAGCACACAGCATTATTCAGCTGTTCCTCAGGTGACTGCTGTCCAAATCCTACTCGTGGCTCAGCCCCTCTCTGACCTCTGCAGCCAAGAGATGAGCTGGAGGTCTGACTCCGATGCACCTCTGTACTGCCCGTTGGATTCACCACTGAGTCAAGGGGAGTCAAGTCAAGTCAAGGCAAGGCAATTTTATTTGTATAGCACATTTAAAAACAACCCACGTTGACCAAAGTGCTGTACATCTGATTAGGTACTAAGGAAAAAATGAAACATACAGTAGCACACAAACATAACAGCACATACAAAACAGTTCACAGCGCCTCCTCAATGCACAAATAAGCAAAGCTCAAACATCCTGAATTGAAGGACCATGGAGGGTGGGGAGGGTGGGGAGGTAGTCACGAGAAAGAAGGAGGGATAAACGGATATTACATAAAATTGGAGAATTCAATATTTATATCATTAGGTTGTAAGCTGCCGAAGCAGAATATGAGGTACCTGTAGTCTCAGCCTGGCAAAGGAGGAGGCAATTTTAGGATCGTCAGTGAAAGAGCCACGGGCAAGGTGTGAATTTTTCCATATGGTGGCTTGTTAAAATATCAGAAACAAAGGTTGGATGCCCTAAATGGGCTTGCCCCCCCCATATCAAAAATCTTCTAACCCACCACTCTATCTCCAGGTCCCTCAGGTCGGCCGACTTGGGGCTACTCACTATCCCGCGGTCTAGGCTTAAGCTCAGGGGTGACCGCGCTTTTGTGGTTGCAGCTCCTAGACGGTGGAACAGCATCCCTCTCCCCATCAGAACTACCCCCTCCATCGACTCCTTTAAGTCCAGGCTCAAAACCTATTTCTACTCCCTGGCGTTTGAGGCCCTCTGAAGGGGCGCTGTGAACTGTTTATGTATGTGCTGTTATGTTTGTGTGCCATTGTATGTTCGTTTCTTATTACCTGAACTGATGTACAGCACTTTGGTCAACGTGGGTTGTTTTTAAATGTGCTATACAAATAAAAATTGACTTGACTTGATGCAAAATCTTTGAAAAGGAAGTGAATAAACAGCTGAATAAGAAAAACTCTATGAGGACAGGCGAGTGTGAATGGGACTGATATGGACTAGCCTTTTAGAGAGCTGTTCTGGTTACGATGGGCTGAATGACTTTGACTGTGCTGTGCCGTTCAGTGTTAAATGGTTGTGAAAAATGACTGGTTTGCTTAATTGAGGGAATGCATTCAGGGACAAAGCTCAGCCTATCATTAATCGTTTCTGCAAAGTAAATGATAAAAGTGTTTCCAATTGTTGACCTCAGTAAAACATTGTCACGTGTTCGCTCTCTAAACGACAAATAAGACTGTCATAATTCCTTTCAAAGTAATGGCCTTGAAACTAAGTGTATTACAAATTGCCAGGCAACCGAGTAAGCAAACAGTTCCCTTGGCAACAAGAGCACATTTTGGAAATAAAACCGCAGAATATGATTTTTCCATAGCTCCTTTAAAAAAAAAATCCATTTGTACTACTTTGCTTTGTCGTTCACACCACAGCCTTCAACCACACACAGTGCAGCTCCATACAACATTTAAAACCATTAGCCAACTCTGCAAGACTTCTAATTTGTGATGCAGTTGGATTATATAACACAGTGGGTTGGAACAGTGGGACCTGGGTATGAATCCAGACCAGATCTCCACATTCCCAGAAATGTCAGAGTTCAAAATGAAGTCAGGCTCAATGAAGTTCCTATTGCACCAGCTTGTTACATGCATTAGTTACAGATAAACTGACCAGGCTAAGTATGAGCACAGTAATGTGCAGACTAATGCTCCCTCTGCAGGCACTGTGCTCTTATGTTAAACTTACTCAAATCGTTCTCTGGGATCTTATCTGGGATGAAGTGCCGATATGGCTGGATTTTAAACCGGTGGCTCACTTTTATCACACTAATCTGCTGAATCAGAAATCTGCGGGTTCAAGCCACAAGATTGATCTAGACTCAGGAAGCCCCCTACTGAAGGACCACCATATTGCCAGAGGCGTTCATCTTTCAGTTTAGTTTCGAAATACTGGATAGAAACAGGCACTTCAGCCCAACCAGTCTGTGTTGACCAGCGATCCCCATACATTAGTTCTGTCCTGCACCAGAGAGACAATTTACAGAAGCCAATTAGCCTACAAACCTGCACAACTTTCTAATGTGGGAGAAGGTACAAACTTTGCACCATAGTCAGGATTGAACCTGGGTCCCTGGTGCGATGAGGCAGCAACTCTACCACTGCGCCACTGTGCTGCCCTGTTGAATCGGATCAAACCCAGGTCTTTGGTGCTGCGAGACAGTGGTTTGACGAGTTGTGCCATGGTGTTGCCCTTTCAGTTGGGACATCGTGCAGAGACCCCATCTGCCCCGTTTGGTAAAAGTTAAAAAACTTCATAAGGGCAAGTGGCCCATTCCATTCTGTACGCCAGCCAACGTTTGTCTGTAAACCAATACCCTGCAAAATACTCCCTGTGACTTCTACTGAGATTGAGTTTAGTTTAGACATACAGTGCGGAAACAGGCCTATCGACCCGCTGACCAGTGACCCCCGCTGACTTACACTCTCCTGCACACACGAGGGCCAATTTACAATTTTACCAAGCCAATTAACCTACAACCCCGTACGTCTTTGAAGTACGGGAGGAAATCGGAGATCCCGGAGAAAACCCGTGCAGATCACGGGGAGAATGTACTAACTCCATACAGACAAGCACCTGCAGTCAGGATTAAACCCTGGTCTCTGGCACTGTAAGGTAGCAACTCTACCGCTGCCCGACGTAGGAATGCACAAACTGACAGTGGTGTTTGCGTACTGAAAACAGGGTTGTCCTCCTTTCAAGATAAATACTTTGGCAATGTGGGTCCTTTTACTGCCCTGAAATGTGAAATGATTCGGATAAATGTAGGTTTCCCGTGTGAATTCATGAATGTAAAGATTGGACGATATGCTAGGGAAGACGAGGGGAAGGGGGGCTGGGAGGGAGGTGAGTGGGGACGGGGGACTACGTGCCAACCTGATGGATTGAGGGAAACAAGCCTTGTGATCACACTGCATTGAAGCATAAAAACAAATGCACTCAGTTATTATCTATCCCTAAAAGCATTTTCCCCAATTAAAGCAAAGAAATCTCACTGAGTTTTGCCACCAGCTCCACTGCCTCAACATCAAACTGCACCCCACTCCTTGGCCATGCCCAGAGCTGAACAACATTCATCATATTTATGGGCAGCATGGTGGCGCAGCGGTAGAGTTGCTGCCTTACATTGCCAGAGACCCAGGTTCGATCCTGACTACAGATGCTGTCTGTACAGAGTTTGTACATTCTCCCCGTGACCTGCATGGGTTTTCTACGGGATCTCCAGTTTCCTCCCACAATCCAGAGAAGACGTACAGGTTTATTGGGTTAATTGGCTTGGTATCATTGTAAATTGTTCCTAGTGTGTGCAGGATAGTGTAAGGATACTGCTAGTGTACGGGGATAGCAGGTCGGCAGGGACTCAGTATTCCGCACTGTATCTCTAAAATAAAATAAATTAATTAAAAATATCTTCTCCTACTTGAGCATGAGATTCATTTTGCAAATCCATTACCAAGATTGCATACATCCTTCACTGAAACTCTGTTAACTGCCCTCATCTGCGTCTGATCCCTTTCTCCTCTTTGGACTTGACTATTGCAATGCTCCATTGCACAAACTGTCATGTTTTAATCTCAATAAATCAACTCATTAGGCTTACATCCTAAATCAGAGCAAGTCCTAATCACTCACCAATCCTATGTTCATTGCTCACACTGACTCTCAGAGACAATTTGAAAATTGTCACCCTCGTCAGTACATGATCTGGGCTGGTCTTCCACAAAACAATGTTGCATGAGCTGAGCCGTCAGGTTCACGAGCGTAGAGGGCTGAGGGATGATCTTAGAGAGGTACATGAAACCATGATGGAGTTAGACAAGGTAAACACAAAGTGCTGGACGAACTCAGCACACCAGGCAGCATCCCTGGAGAAAAAGAACAGGTGAACCCTTCTTCAGACTTCTTCAAAATGAGTCTGCAGTTTCTTGTTTTTTCCATTCTAGACAAGGTAAATAGCCACAATCCGTTTTCCAAGGTAAAAGAGTCTAAAACTAGAGGGCACAGGTTTTAACGTGAGAGGGGAAAAGATTTAAAAGGGAATCGAGGGCCAACTTCCTCACAGAGCAGATGTTGTGTATATGGAATGTGGTGCCAGAGGAAGTGGTGGAGGTGGGTACAATTACAACAGTTAAAAGGCAATTGGGCAGGTACATTATTCAGAATGGTTTGGAGGGATATAGGTCAGGAGTAGACAAGTGGCACTAGCTTGGTTAGGCAAGTGGCACTAGTCATAGAGTCATAGCGTGATACAGTGTGGAAAAAGGCCCTTAGGCCCAATTTGCCCATATCGGCCAACATTGTCCCAGCTACACCAGTCCCACCTGCCTGCGCTTGGTCCATATCCAAACCTGTCCTATCCATGTACCTGTCTAACTGTTTTTTAAACAATGGGATAGTCCCAGCCTCAACCACCTCCTCTGGCAGCTTGTTCCATACACCCACCACCCTTTGTGTGAAAAATGCAAGGGCAGTTCCCTGCCATCTTTACCGCACATATCACTAGATGAAAGAACAACACCTTCCCGGCTGTTATCAGACTTTTGAATGGACCTCTCAGAGGCTAAGGATTCCCGATCTTGCAATCTACATTTTTGCGGCCCTTGCACTTTTTTTTTCATCTGCACTTTCTTTGTAGTAGTCACACTATATTCTGCACGCTGTTCCTTTTCGGTCTTTGCACTATCTGGTGTACTCATGCATGGTATGATTGCACCCATGTGTGCATGCTCTGCCTGGATAGCACGCAAAGTTTTTTATTGCATCTCAGTACACATGACAATAATAAGCCAGAAACCAATAACTGTATTAACACTCTCTCTATTAACAAGATGTCCAGAGGATACAATAAGGTGCTGGGTAATTGCAAGCTTATCACTTTGCCTCCAGCCCTTCTTGTTCTAAATTGTTCCTTTCATAGAGAAAGCATTAGGAATCCATGTGAAGAAGGCACGTCCTAACTCCAAGCAAATCTATAAACAGAGATTGCAAAATCTATCAACATTTAGAACCTTGGTGCCTCTCTGTTCACCACATCTTTCCGTATTTCACATCAAATAGAGAATGATTGTGTAACAGCTCCATCTACTGCCATCAAATGAACCACCATTAAATTATGCTTTTCAATTTAGCTTGTGTTCAAGTGTTAATCGTACCTGCCTGTAACAATGTTTCAACGGCATTGGAGGAAAGGGTGTGGGTTGACTTATTTTATTTGAAGCTGTTCATGCCATTGATCTAAAGAAGGTGATAGGGGGGAATGTTTAAAGGAGATGTATTGAGGACATTTTTATTTTACCAGAGGGTAGTGGTAGTGGAAGCAGATGCAGATATGATAATAACATTTCAGAGGTTTTTATATAAGCACATGATATGCAGGGAATGGAGGGATATGGACCACCTGCAGGCAGAAGGGGTTATTTTAAGTTGGCACATTGTTTGGCGAAGACAATCATGGGTGTGGACATCCCATTCAAAGAAGCATGGAAGGCTTTCAGAGCAATTTAGCTTGTTGGTACACTGGAACACTGAAGGGCCATCACAGTGCACTATCTCCTGATCAAACACATTCTGTCAACTCTTCCATGTTACTGCTAATTTAAATCAGACTTGACATAACGGTGGCCTGTCAGCCAAGCTGTACATTAATATTATTTAATCCACCTCCTCGATCCAACAGCAAAACATTGCCTCTACAATTCTGACAGGAGGTTTAAGAAGCTAAGTGGAAGAGGAGACAGCTCATTGACCCTGGTTCCTTGATTGTGTAGGAAGGAATCACGGATGCTGGGTTATACCGAAGATAGACACAGAATACTGGAGTAACTCGGCGGGTCAGGCAGCATCTCTGGAGAAAAAGAATAGGTGATGTTTCGGCTCGGAACCCCTCTTCAGACTCCGCACAAAATGTTGGAGTAACACGGCGGGTCAGGCAGCACCTCTGGAGAAACATATGCTCCACTCTGAAGTTTGAAGAAGGGTTCCGGCAGGTTCTCGGGCTCTGGGCTTTCCCCTTCCTGACGTCAACAGTCCAACCTGCAACATCTAGAGCGCTGGAGTTCAGATTGGTCTCTCTCTCCTTTTGGCACATCCTCCAAACTAATATTTCCTTCTGGTGGCAAGCGTGATACAGCACCCACAAGATGAGCCCAGCATTACCTTGCACTATGCTAGGGGTACACCAATAAATGTTGCAAGAAGTAGTTCTTACTAAAGCTCTGTGGCTGGGTAAAGAGCTCCACAGACACGCTCCCACCTCCACCCTCCGCTCTGCTGCTGCCAACCTCCTGCCCCCCCCCCCCCTATCCAGACCAAACTCAGATCCTGGGAGGACAGGGCTTTCTCCATCGCTGCTCCCACACTCTGGAACTCACTACCCCAAACCGTCAGAGACTCCTCCTCACTCACCACATTCAAAACATCACTGAAGTCTCACCTGTTCAGCACTGCCTTCAACCACTGACCGTCACCTCACCTTCTTTTTCCTTTTCTGTTCGTTTACTTATTTATCTATTTATTTTCTTCTCTATGTTTTAGTAAACCCTGTAAAGCGTCTTTGAGTGTTTAGAAAAGCGCTATATAAATGTAATGCATTATTATTATTAAAGTACCCACACCACAGTACCAGCACTCAAACTGCCGGGACAGGAATGGAGATGGGTTAGGGACTCTAAATTGGTGGCAGGTTAGGACTATAGGTGGGCTTCTTGGTCAGCATGGACAAGCGGGGCCGAAGGGCCCACTTCCATGCTGTTTGACTCTGGCTCTACTGACATTACTAAATTAAAAATCTTGCACATTGTCTTTGACATTTAATTAAAATGAGATGGACGATTGGTAAAATACACTGACCTGTTCTTCAAAATTGGCATGCAAACGACATTTGTTTCGCCAGGAATTGTAGTCTGCAAAGGGTATGCAGATAACTGAATAAACTCAGAGTTAAGAATCAAATCAAGCAAGTCAACCTGCAAAGCATTGGTGCCGATGCAGGCAGGTGCCTCATTAATATTTACACTGGCATACGCAGGTGTGAAGATTAGTTGAAAAGTTTGTTAACAAGTTTTAGACTGCCGACAAACCTTCCCCGCACACAAAAATAAATCTATTTTCCTCAGCAAAGCAACGTTGTTCTACTAATAATTGGACATCAAATATTCCTATCTTGAACAAAGATGGAAGATGGTACAATCCAAAGGGAAGGTAATGTTAACCTAATTATCGTGGGCATGATTTTTGAGACCTACTCAAGGTCAAGTCATGGAACACTAACTATGAACGGACTGTCTTTGGTTGCACCAAGGACTTCAGGCTTTTATGCACGTATTGAGGTTATAATTTATTGAATTTTGGTGTATGATGTATTATCTCGGTTTATTGCATTTACAGGCCTATTATGCTGCTGCAAATAAGAATTTATTTGTTCGGTACACGTGACAATGAAATACTCTTGACTCTAGACCAGGGATCGAGGGCTGGGGTGAGTGAGTGAGCACAGGAGGCTGGTGATGGAACACCAGGTACCAGGGGTTGAACGCTCAAGTTCAGCGATAGAGTTGGCAGAGCTGCCTCAGAACCAAGCAACAACTTAAAATAATCATATCCACAATGATCAATCGCAGGGGCCCCTGTTACCATTTTTTAACATATAACACAGCTACTTGATCCTCATCCGGGAGATTGTGTAAGCCAAAGCGGACTGAGTGTAGGTGCTCAGCAGAATAATCGCCCAGTCAGCGCTTGGTCTCACCAATGTATAGGAGTCCACACCGATGTCCACAGGCCCTTCAGCAAACTTGCCCATGCTGACCAAGATACCCCATCTACACTCGTCCCACCTGCCTGTGTTTTCACCATATCCTTCTAAACCCTTCTAATCCTTGTACCTGGCCAAATGTCGATTAAATGTTGTTATAACCTGCCTCAAATACCTCTTTTGGCAGCTCGTTCCATATATCCACCTATGCTGTGTGAACAAATGCCCCTCAGTTTCCTAGTAAATCTTTCGCCTCTCACCTTTAACCTATGTCCTCTAGTTCATGATTCCTCTATGGATGAAAGACTGTGTATTCACCCTATCAATTACCCTCATGATCTTATACACCTCCATAAGATCACCCTTCAGCCTCCAGTGCTCCAAGGAAAAAAATCCTAGCCTGCCCAACCTCTCCCTATAGCTCAGGCCCTAAGTCCTGGCAACATCGTCGTAAATCTTCTCTCCATCCCTTCAACATCATTTCTATATCAGGGTGACCAAAACTGAACACAAAACTCCAAATGTGGCCCTACCAATATTTTGTACAGCTTGGGTTGGCTTTGGATATAACATTGATGCAGAGTAGTACCATAGAACAAGAGTGCTGTTTGTACATCAGTAACATTGCCTGATGCAGTACCACGTAGTCGCCAGTCAAGTCAAGTCAAGTTTATTGTCATGTGCACAAGGACAGTGAAGTGTGGCTACAATTGAAATCTTATTTGCAACAATGAGGCAGCACGGTGGCACAGCGGTAGAGTTGCTGCCTTACAGCACCAGAGACCCGGGTTCGATCCCGACTACAGGCACTGTCTGCACGGAGTTTGTACATTCTCCCCGTGACCGAGTGGGTTTTCTCCGAGATCTCCGGTTTCCGCCCACACTCCAAAGACGCACAGGTTTGTGGGTTAATTGGCTTGGTGTAAATGTCCCTAGGATTGTCTGTAGGATAGTGTTAATGTGTGGAGACCGTTGGCCGGTGAGGACTCGGCGGGCCTGTTTCCGCGCTGTATCTCTAAACTAAACTAAGCAATATCACAGGCACTGAGACTCAGATAACACACAAAACAAAAGTTACACGTAAATTGTAGATGACAGTGGAAAGAAAAATACTGGGAAAACAAGACGTTAGTTTGGTATGTTAATGCCCGGGAATTTGAAGCTGCTAACTCTCTCCACCGCCAATAGTGGAAAGAAAATTGGCATGTGGTCTCCCAACTTCACCTTCCTGAACACAGCGATTAGTTCCTTGGTTTTGTTGACACCGAGTGAAATGTTGTTGCTGTGGCATCAAGGATCTAGTTGCAAAGGGAGGCACTGAGGCCCAGGGCTTGGAACTTGGTGAAGAGTTTGGAGAAGTGCTGAAGACAGTCTTGTGTTGTGACGATTGTGCTGGAGAGCTTCAGTCGCAGAAGTGGATGGACCAAGGGTTTATCTGATCAGACCGTAACCTCAGGAAGACTGAGGTGACAGATTCAGATTAAGGCCTTGAGATTGGCACTCTGCTCCGACCAAATTAGTTCCTCACATGCAGTGGTTTGGGCATGGAGCATTGTCATACACACGAGTTGAGGAGGGAGTTGCTGGTGGCGATGGACGTGAGGAGTGGGCTGGTAGGGGAGTGACTGAGGTACTGCCCCCAGCGCCTTCAAAGTCGACAGCAGGAGATGCTCCTCGGTAGCAGACAGGGACGTTGGGTCAGGCTTACACAAAGGATTACCTGGATCGGGGGCGCTCTATGACTTCCAACACATGGACTGGACTTTGCATTTTGAACTGCTTGTGTTTTTTTCTGAGATTTTTTTCTTTTCATAAATGGCGCCAAAATTGGGGTGACTGTGCAAAATAATTTAACTGTGCTGTGCATACGTGACAATAAAGAATCATTGAACCATTGAACATGTTTGAAATCCAGCACAAAACATCATCATACACATATCTGAAATCCAACATGGAGCATCGTCATGCACATATCTGAATTCCAACACGGAGCATTGTCCTACACATGCCTAAAATTGAGGTGCAGGCGTTATGCTTGTGAAAGTGAAGAAAATGAACGTTTATCACCAACTTCCACCGATCTCAATCAACAAATTGCAGGTTGCACTGACAATGACAAACAGAACCTGTGTAATTGTTGGTATTTAAAGGAATTCTATTCACAATGTTTACCGGAGGGGATTAATGTTGATGAATAACCTAATGAGATGTAGAACAATGCAAAAGAAATGAGACAAAAACACACACTGTTCTAACCTGTGAGTGCATTAGAACAGGCCCTGAGAGCTCCATCTGCCATTCGTTAAGAATGTAGCTGATCAATAGTATTAATTTCTTGTCTTAATTCTACTGATTTTCTCTGGAGAGCAAAAGGTTTCCATCTTTAATGCCCACAGCCAACTGAATAGGCAGCTCCAATGAGATAGAAATGATCCATTCTTTATTGCAATCTGTGTTCTTAGTTTCAAGCTTTCCTGTCAAGAGAAACAACTGCTGAGCATCTATAATGCTGGCAATACATGCTTTGCATGTTATTATACAACGTAACTAGAAGTGAGAAGTCAATATGATCATGTTTGTTCCCAGCCTGAGAGTACTGACAATTCCCTCACAGTGGAAGAGGTAGCAAGCTTGCTGATTTTTAATTAGAAAAGTTAACTTGAATTCAAAGGATCAAAATATATATTGCCTTTGAAAATATAAAATAAAAATCTGCAAACATTTGGGACGGCACGGTGGCGTAGCGGTAGAGCTACTGCCTTACAGCACCAGGGACCCAGGTTCGATCCTGACTAAGGGGGCTGGCTGTACGGAGTTTGTACGTTCTCCCCGTGATCTGCGTGGATTTTCTCCGGAATCTTCGGTTTTCTCCCACACTCCCAAAGATGTGCAGGTTTGTAGGTTAATTGGTTTGGTGTAAATGTAAAAATTGTCCCTCGTGTGTGCAGATAGTGTTAATGTGCTGGTTGGTGCAGACTCACGGCCTGTTTCTGCGCTGTATCTCTAATCTAAACTAAACTAAACTTTTGATTAGTGTAGAGAAATAGTGCCAGAATTAAAATGCCCCCATTATCACATCTCAAAGCTTTGACATAGATAAAATAAACACATTACAATGGCAGTAGACTTGTTGAATTGGTGGAAGCTTAACTCTACAGAATTACTGAATGCTCAAAATATTATCCATAGGCTTGTGCCAGGTACTCGTCCACTAATTTTGTCAGAAATTAGTCAAGCATATATTTACATCGATGAATCTTACTTACTGAGTATGCAGCCGCACGAGATGATGGAAAATAAATCAAAATCAGATACGGCAGATTATAAACCAACAATGTCTAATTGAAGGATCATTGCAAAAACAAAGAATAAGCACGCAATCTAGGTTTAATTAAAATATGTATTGGCTTGGGTTATGGTGCTATTTATCCAACTAAGTAGGTGGAAGGAATGCCATTTCTTTCTGACAGAGGAAGTACATATGAGAGATAAGACTGAAATTCCCAGACATATTTTGACCGCAGGCTGGTTTCAAGCAAGTGTCTGCAAAGGAGGCATTGACCTCACCCATTTGATCACGATTGAACTGGTGACATGGAAGCCTTACATTTCAAAAGGAAAAGCAGAAGGGACCACAAATATCTTATCGGGCAAAGTTTCTTGCACCAGGGGAAAAGTGGAGGAAGTGCAATATTTCAAAACATTATTCACCGACAGTCCTCTAAACATGCACTATACGAAAGTGCTAAATTCCATTAAGGCGCCAAGGAGATGCAAGAGCAGGGAATAAGATTGAAGACTGTTGTGCTTCATGTAGCAGAGAAATTTCCCGATGACAGATAGTTTTCTTTCAAATTAGTCTCACACAGTATGTTTCGGCAAAACCATTAATTGCATTAGTTTAACTCCCTTTCTTGACATCTGACATTTTCACAGAATGGGAACATCGTCATTCGACCAAGGGATTGCTACATTTATGATTTTTCTGATCCTCCATGGGATATGGTCCTCAGCGGGTGCCCTCAGCATGCCGACTCACTAATTATCTTTGAACATTGTCACAGTTTAAGAATAAGGGGTAGGCCATTTAGAACGGAGATGAGGAAAAACTTTTTCAGTCAGAGAGTTGTAAATCTGTGGAATTCTCTGCCTCAGAAGGCAGTGGAGGCCAATTCTCTGAATGCATTCGAGAGAGAGAGCTAGATAGAGCTCTTAAGGATAGCGGAGTCAGGGGGTATGGGGAGAAGGCAGCAACGGGGTACTGATTGAGAATGATCAGCCATGATCACATTGAATGGTGGTGCTGGCTCGAAGGGCCGAATGGCCTACTCTTTTTATACAGTGGGTGGTAAGCCTGGCACACCCTGCCAGGGGGTGTGGTGGAGGCAGGTAAAATAGTGGCATTTAAGAGATTTTTAGATAGGCACATGAATATGCAGGGAATGGAGGGATATGGCTTGTGTAATAGCATTATGATCGGCACAGACATTGTGAGCCCAAGGATCTGTTCCCGTGCTATCCTGTTCTATGTTCTAAGACTTTCGGCTCAGAAGTAAGATGTAGTGTATAGTTCCCTTTACAGCAGAGCTGTTTGTGTACTGACATAAATATATCCTGTACTGAAGCCATGATCTTTCTGTGCAAGATTAACAACTTAAACTAAACTTTTATGGGGGCTTTTCCACCATAATTGACTTTTGGATAGGCACAAGGAAATGCAAGGAATGGAAGGATATGGGTTATGTGCAGGTAGATAAGTGATGGTCTGGGCATCAGGTTCGACACAAACATTGTGGGCCAAGGAGCCCATTCTTGTTCTGTGATGTTCTCTATTCTACATTCTATGTTCTATGACCACAAATTAGAAATCCATTGCAATATTTTTATTGTAATATTCTCATGTTTTGCTAGCTTATCTTTCAGCAAAAATTCTCAAACCTTCTTTTGACTAGTAACATGAAGCTACTTTTTCAATGATTATGAATATTTTCCAAAGAATTTCAGCAGAACCATCTCTGGTATTGTGGGTGGGATCGTTGTCTCACCGTTCCAGTAACCCAGGTCTGACTCTGTCCTTTGATGCTGCCTTTGTGGAGTTTGCACATTCTCCCTGTAACTACATAGTTCGCAAGTTATAGGAGTAGAATGAGGCCATTCGGCCCATCGAGTCTACTCTGCCATTCAATCATGGGTGATCTCTGCCACCTAATTACATTTTCCTGCCTTCTCCCCATAACCCATGACATCCATTCTAATCAAGAACTTATCTATCTCTGCCTTAAAAATATCCACTGAATTGGCCTCCACATCCCTCTGTGGCAATGAGTTCCACAGATTAACTACCCTCTGACTAAAGAAGTTTATCCTCACTTCCTTTTTAAAAGAGCGTCTTTTAATTCTGAAGCCATAACCTCTGGTCCTAGACTCTCCACATCCACTCTATCTATGCCTATCATTATTCTGTAAGCTTCAACGAGGACCCCCCTTAACATTCTAAGCTCCAGCAAGTAGAGGCCCACTGCCGTCAAACGCTCATTGTATGCTCATCATATGCTAACCCACTCATTCCTGGTGGTCTTCCCCCCAAATGGTCCAGTTCCATTCCACATGACATACTGGAAGGTTAAATGGCAAATGTAAATGACTACTAATGTGGGTGGCTGGTGGGGGCATCAGAGGGGAATTGATGGACCTGTAAATAAATTACAGGGAAATAAGGGAGGCAATGGGGTTTTGAGATTGCACCGAGAGCTGGCAAGACTTGATGGGCCAAATGGTCTTCTTGATTGCAAGAAAATATACAAAATAGCTGGAATAGCAAATATCAAAGGTCAACACAAAATGCTGGAGTAACTCAGCGGGTCTGAAGAAAGGTCGTGACCCGAAACGTCACCCATTCCTTCTCCCCAGAGATGCTGCCTGGCCCGCTGAGTTACTCCAGCATTTTGTGTCTACCTTCATTTTAACCAGCATCTGCAGGGTTTTTTTCCTATAGCAAATAACAATGTTTTTAGGCTGCAGCCAGCCCTAATTGTCCATGTCTTGGAAGATGCAGAAGACAGAGGGCACTGAAAGGTTTAAAGACCTTTGCAGATATAATCTTGCCAGTATTATGTGGCCCCATTTCATCACGGCACTGTAACTCAATCATGTCTCGCCCGATAACCGCACAACTTTCAACCTGATCAATTGCAGCTTAAGTGACTTTCTTCAGCTGTTTGCAACCATCACCAGCCACAAGAAACCCGGCATACACAAAATCCAATCACCTTCCATATGATGTCTTTGGTCTGCAACAAACTAAGCAGTTTTCAGATACACATGTTGGTAAAAACTCATAATTATGTGTTTAATATATCAAGGTGCATTCCCGGAGAGTATGATCTTGTAGAGTTATATGAAATCATGAGAGGCGTAGATAAGGTAAAAGGTCACAGTCTTTTTCTCAGTGTAGGGGACTCTAAAAATATTGGGAAGAGAATTAAACCGTGAAGGGAAAGATTTAAAGGGGACCTGAGGGGTAATGTTTTCATTCAGAGGGTGTTCGGTGTGTGGAACAGGTTGCTAGAGGAAGCGGTACAGGCAGGTAAAATTACAATGTTGGATAGGAATGGTTTAAAGGGACATGGGCTAAATGCAGGCAAGTAACTAGTAGGTAACTTGGTCAGCATGGACACGTTGGGCTGAAAGGCCTGTTTCCATGTTGTATAACTATGACAACTGCTCAACTACAGCTCAATGCTTGTTCCACAGCATCTCCACAGACTGGATAAAGCATTGTCACAAGTCAATTTTGACGAATATGGAAAATATTCACAACCGATTGTCCTCTTGATTTCCGATTTAGAGGGCCCCTATTAATCTTTTCCACTTGTTGACCAACTCCTCTGCATTACTTGCCCTTTGAATGGAGTCTCTTAAATGACACATCATAAAAGACTTGCTGACTGTCCATTAATATTTCATCCACCGTATTACCTTTGCTCTTTGCATAGCTTCTTTATAGAATCAAAAAACGTCCATTCATTAGTAATCAGCCATTATAACATTCCCACCTTTCAGTGCTTTTTAATCTCATCCTTTAGTAGGAAGAATTTAATGTGCCTTTTTTTACATTATGCCTTCATTACGAGAGGATTTGAGTATAGGAGTAAATAGGTCCTTTTGCAGTTGTATAGGGTCCCGGTGAGACCACATCAGTAGTATTGTGTACAGTTTTGGTCTCCTAATTTGAGGAAGGACATCCTTGCTCTTGAGGCAGTGCAGCGTAGGTTCACGAGGTTAATCCCCGGGATAGCGGGACTGTCATATGAGGAAAGATTGGAAAGACTGGGCTTGTATTCACTGGAATTTAGAAGGATGAGAGGGGATCTTATAGAAACGTATAAAATTATAAAAGGACTGGCCAAGCTAGATGCAGGAAAAATGTTCCCAATGTTGGGGGAGTCCAGAAGCAACGGCCACAGTCTAAGAATAAAGGGGAGGCCATTTAGGTGAGAAAAAAACATTTTCACCCACAGTTGTGAATTTGTGGAATTCTCTGCCACAGAGGGCAGTGGAGGCCAGTACCCTGGATGAATTTAAAAGAGTTAGATAGAGCTCTAGGGGATAGCCGAATCAAGGGATATGGGGAGAAGGCAGGCACAGGTTACTGATTGTGGATGATCAGCCATGATCACAATGAATGGCGGTGCTGGCTCGAAGGGCCAAATGGCCTCCTGCACCTATTTTCTATGTTTCTATGCTACATAATTTCAAACCTAATTTGAAACTCCTTGGATAATCATTTTTGCAAATTCTGTACAATGTTATACACCAGTAATACAAGGTTTGGAATGGCAGCGCATTGAAGACAGATCAATGCCGGATGAAGCCCAAACCCCATGCCAACAGCCAAGTAGTTGCCAAGTAGGGAAAACCACCAGAAGATGCAATTTAATTAATTTAATTGTGAAGTGATGCATTTTTGGAGGAATAATAAGGTTAGGATGAACACAGTAAATGACAGGGTGCATCAAGGATCAGAGACCTCAGCGTATATGTCCAAGTATCCCTGAAGTTCGCAGCGCAGGTAGACAGGACGGTGAAGAAGGCATACAAGAAGCCTGCCTCATTACTATTGGCAAAGAATGTAAGAGCAGATGCTGATGGTATGACTTTTAAAACATTGATTAGACTTCAACTGGAGTACTGTGTGCACTTCTGAACATCATAAATCAGAAAGCATGTGATTGCAGAGATTAGACACAAAGTGCTGGAGTAACTTAGCTCGTCAGGCAGCATCTCTGGAGAGCACAGATAGGTGACAATTCGGGTCGGAGCTCTTATTCGGACTGAGAAAGGGTCCCGACCTGAAACGTCACTTATCTAAGTTCTCCAGAGATGCTGTCTGACCCGCTGAGTTACTCCAGCACTTTGTGCCATTCTTTTTGTAAACCAGCATCTACAGTTCCTTGTCACCAGCATCCACAAAGACTCTTCACACCCCTGCAACAGTCTGTTCGAACTCCTTCCATCGGGCAGACGATACAAGGCCTTCTACGCCCGCACCTCCAGACTCAGGAACAGCTTCATCCCCAGGGCCATAGCTGCTATGAACCGGTCCTGCTGAGCCGGATGGTCACATCGCACAGTGATCCGGCACAGATCTACTTGCACTTTATTCTGTCTTAAAACTGTTACAATTTGTTTCGTTGGGTTGCTGTTGTTTAAACTAAATAAATTATTGCATCGTATGGGAGGCGCATTCCCAATCTCGTTGTACCCCTGTACAATGACAATAAAGATATATTGTATTGTATTGTATTGTATGTCTGATTGCAAAGATTATTCACTATTATTGCCTTGAATGGAACGTTCGTCAATGAGGAGAGACTGAGTTTGTTTTTCTTCGTGCTGTGAAGGCTGACGGAACAAAATTAAGATATATAGAATTATAAGGGGCATAGAAAAGGTAGATAGTGTGAACATTTTCCCCATGTTCAAAACCAGAGGGCATAGATTTAAGGTAAGGGCTAAGAGATTTGATGGGGATCCAATGAGAAATCTTTTCACTTGGTGATTGGAGTCTAAAACGTACAGCCTGTTGGGATGTGGAGGCAGGTACTCTCACAACAGCCAGGTATCTGGATGAGCACATGAATTGGGAATACATGGAGGGCCATGGGCCAAATGCTAGATGATTGCATTGGTGTAGATGGGCATTAAATTGCCTCCCAAAGGGACAAATAAAGCGTTTTGAACTTGAACTTGAACTTGAAACCCTGGTGGGTTTGTTTCTGTGCTCAATGACCATAATTGATTGCTAATGACTACAGTTTTCATTACAGAATGAAAAATCGTGGTATTTCAAGGAAGGCCTGACCTTATCTTCTTCAAATAGTCTGCATCCTGTTTCCTTGTAACTATGCAAATAATTTAACCATTTGACTTCTCTGAACTTGAATCCGCAGGAGATCAACCAGACTGGTATTGGCAGACGAAGGTCCAGGTCTGATATGTAGCAGGAATTAAACTAACTGGGTTAAAATGAGGAAAACGTTGCCTTAAGAAGCACAATTCTCAAATCATTTAACAGCCCATGAAATAGTTTTAAAAATAGCCTTGGTAATGTAGGATCATGGTAGTCTCTTTGGCCATAGCCAGCACCCACAGTGAAAGAATGATCATTATGGAATTGTATTGGGACAGATTTGCATTCAAGTGGTGAGTGAACATTAGACTGGTCTCCATATGGCTACCAGACAGTGTGACATTCTGCAGTCAGTGCAGGCGCCCCGGGCACTGATTGTGCAGCGGTAGAGTTGCTGCTTTACAGCGAATGCAGCGCCGGAGACTCAGGTTCGATCCTGACTACGGGTGCTGCACTGTACGGAGTTTGTACGTTCTCCCCGTGACCTGCGTGGGTTTTCTCCGAGATCTTCGGTTTCCTCCCACACTCCAAAGACGTACAGGTATGTAGGTTAATTGACTGGGTAGATGTAAAAATTGTCCATAGTGGGTGTAGGATAGTGTTAATGTGCGGGGATCACTGGGCGGCGCGGACTTGGTGGGCTGTATATATATGATATGATATATGATATGAAAATTCTCTATCTTCCTGTGAGATGGACGATATGGGGGTCATCTTCTGCCCCTCTGGCAGATGCCCCAGAAAACACTCGGGAGCATCAGTATTTGAAATTTGAATGGACCAGACCTCTGCCCTGTGATAAAAACCTGCTGCTACATTTAAGGCATATGCCAATTTACATCCCTGCTGCACTGTCGCCAGCCTCCATTTGTGAGCACAGCTAATAGAGCTGTCACCTTATAACTCTAGTCACCCAGGCTCAACCCTGACTTCTGCTGCTGCCGTCTGCATGTTCTTTCTGAGATCATGCAAGTTTCCTCCCACATCCTAAAGACGTGCAAGCTCATAGATTCAGGCTTAGGTTTACTAAAACCTAAAGCTTTGTTTTGCATGCTATCCAGTCAAATTTGATTGGATATTGTGCTGTATTGTACTATACGTGAAAACAGTC
The DNA here is from genome assembly GCF_053455715.1 of Rhinoraja longicauda. Taxonomy (NCBI): domain Eukaryota; kingdom Metazoa; phylum Chordata; class Chondrichthyes; order Rajiformes; family Arhynchobatidae; genus Rhinoraja; species Rhinoraja longicauda. The sequence continues at coordinate 43,145,267 of NC_135962.1, read as the reverse complement.
AAGCCAAACTCAAAAGGACAAATGGCCAAATGTGTGCATCAGCATTAGAATCTGGATGGAGTTAATGGGAATGCGGGAGAATTAAACAGGATTGGTGCAAACGTGTACTTAAAGGTCTGCCTTAATTCGATGAGTTGAAGGGTTGGCGCTGTGTAATCCATGACCTACAGCCCAGGGATGGAGTTTCCCTGGCCAGGGTCCAGCATAACAGACGCTGAAGATAGACACGAAAAGCTGGAGTAACTTAGCTGGACAGGCAACATCCCTGGAGAGAAGCAATGGGTGAGGTTTCGGGTCAAGACTCTTCTTCACACTAGTCAAGGGAAAAGGAAACAAGAGATATAGACGACGATGTACAGAGATAAACACCAATGAATGAAAACTACTTTTTTACATACTTTCATTCAAGTACAATTCTAATTCTCCTGTGAGCAACAGATTGGGTTATACAATACTGCTTTGAAAAGTCTTGTGATGAAGCCAAGGGTCAAGGCGTCCTTGATCTCCACAGAGAGAGGTGTTCAAGCAAGAGAACATAGCTGAAGGTCTTCCTGTAAATATCACATATCTCAGTGAGGACAGCCTTGGGAAACCTGAATACATGAATGCATGGATCATGAGGTCCAAGTGGGACGTGGTGTCTCTGAAGACTCTGTAGGAGAAGGCAATAGACAATAGACAATAGACAATAGACAATAGGTGCAGGAGGAGGAGGAGGCCATTCGGCCCTTCGAGCCAGCAGAAGGCTCTGTGGTGTCCAACTTATTCTGACCAGTGAAACTTTTTGTAGCTGTTTACTATGGTGCTTACAGGGTACTATGTTTACATATCTGTTGTGCTGCTGCAAGCACAAATTTCATTGTACCATTGCTGGACACATGGCAATAAAACAATCTTGACTTTTGACTCTTGTCATGACGACGTATCCAGAAGTGGGACGCTATCAGTGGTGTCAGCTCCATTACAGTTATAGGTTGCACCTCTGAACTCCAAACGATGTTGGAAAATACTGGAATGCACATTGCAAATATTGACTTAATTCGGTTCACATTTATCACTGGGAAAAGGTGATCCTCGCTGGTATGAATGGTATATGGATGGGTCTGGTACAATGGATGACATTGTAATCAGTAATATCCACTAACTCACTCTATTCTGGGTAGAATCAAATTTGACCGAGCATAGCCCTAATTGATCCAATTTTTAAAGTTTAGTTTAGTTCAGAGATACAGCGCGGAAACTTCCTTTGGCTCACTGAGTCCATGCCGACCAGCAATCCCCGCACAGTGGCATTATCCAACACACTGAGGACAATTTACAATTTTACCAAGCACATTAATCTACAAACCTGTACGTCTTTGGAGTGTGGGTGGAAACCGGAGCAACTGTAAAAATCCACACGGTCACGGAGAGAACATACAAACTCCTTACAGACAGCACCCATCATCAGGATCAAACACGCTTCTCTGGTGCTGTATGGCAGCAACTCTACCACTGCGCCACCCTAATTTCTAGGCTCCCCTATTTTAAAATTATTTTCTGTGTTGCTTTTTTGGAATTGTTTTTTTATGGCAAAGACTATGCTATGCTTCAAAGCCATTGTGTTAAGTCGTGCAAGTTTAAATGGTCGTGCAAGCTGTTTGGCTAGTCCACCATGCGGACTTGTTTGCAAACAGCAGGTGAATGCGTTAGCTTTTGCATATATTTTAAACCCACCAAATGTGCTGGTTTCCTTATGTTCATTTCTCTCATGTTGTTTAAACTCCTGTCAGTGCAAATTTGTTCCTACAATTACTCAGATTATTACTGTTCTGCTTCATTTAACTTTTGCATCATCTGCACATGATTCTTTAAGTGTGCATTGATATCACTCTGCCGTGTTGGCAAGGATTTTATAAGGTTCACCACAGGGCTGTTTATTGAATGTTTACCAAATGAGATGCAAACCCTTTCCGAAAAAAACAACCTGCTCATAATACATGAATGTAGCTCTCGGGAGTTTTATTTTAAATTGAAACATATAAATTTGCTCTCGATGGCAGTTAATCTAACTATCAGAGGTGAGGAAAATTGTTTTGGTCAGGCTGTTTAATCCCCAATATATTGTACATCTTCTCTGCTGGTTTAAAGAGACAGAAAACAAGCAGAGCCGCTATTTCTTCATAGATTTGATTCAAAACAGTGTTGGTGCGTTAGTGTAATGTTGTTGTTCACACTGCCGATCCATGATTTGTTATTTTGCAGGAGCAGTAACAATGAACTGAATGACACAGAAATGACTGAGCAACTGTTACCTTCAATGGACAAGTGTCGCTTGACAGTTTGCTGAGGCTACTTCTCTCCATGTAAGTTGTTGGGATGTTTTCCAACCCCCTGGCTTGAATATATGTTTGTACCATCAAAAAGATATGTTTGAAGGGATGGCACTAGCGGGTGCAAGGAATGAGGGGTACCTCCGCAAATAATAATGCTCGGTGGCGCAGCGGTAGAGTTGCTGCCAGACACTCGGGTTTGCTCCTGACTATGGGTGAAGTCTGTACGAACTTTGCATATTCTCCCTGTGAGCACATTGTTTTCCTCCAGATGCTCCGGTTTCCTCCCACACTCCAAAGACTTACAGGTTTGTAGGTTAATTGGCTTCGGTAAAATTGTCATTTGTCCCTAGTGTGTAGGATAGTGCAAGTATATGGGGTGATCGCTGGTCGGCGTTGACTCGGTGGGCCAAAGAGGCTCATGTTGTCGACCTCCCCATGGTGAGCCCTGTCAACTGACCTCAGTCAGGTGAACGACAACAAACAGAGACAGCAGAAGCAGAAATAGCAGAAATAACAACGAATAAACAACAACAGCTTGCAGCCCAAATGCAACCTCAGTCACTGCAGCTTGGCGCCAACCTGGGGCATGCGCCCTTCTTAGGGCGGGCACCTACGGATGTCGAACCGGATGGCATCACCCTGCCGCAGCTGGGTGCGGAAAGCCTCACCGAAGCGAAGACCACCATCATTGAACATCTGCTACAGACCCTCAAAGTCACTGCAATCCTGCTCCGAGACACACAAAAGTGACAGCTCCCATCTTAAGACCCTTGGTTATACCCTGGCCGCCTACATCGCGACCGACACCCACGGGGATTGCCACTTTTGTCTACAGCGCCTGGAGGGCGTTACATAACTTCTGCTGCCTCAAACGCAAGAAGAAGTAGGTGGGCCAAAGGGCCTGTTTCCGTGCTATATCTCTGAATTCTAAATAGCTGTGCATTATTTACTGTCTGTAAAACACAATAGTAGTTAGTAAGTGGTGCTCTTCAGCTATATATCTCTTCACTCTCAAAACAGGTGCTGATATCAGAAGCATCAGATTGGATGTGCATGCTATCATTGAATTAATTTGATAATTTAGGGCTGATTTACTCACGGGGCGTGGTGAAAGGATTAGTGTAACATTTTTTCCTTGGTGTAGATCTGGGAGTTAATTCACTCCCTCACACCCTGCAGTAATCAGTCAAGACCCAAGTTACCCTGTTTGTCCTTTGTAGCACAAACACCGATTACACATGAATCCGGTGATTTGTTAATAATACAGCACAAAATGAATTAAATACACAATAAATTTAATTGCAGGGATCATTAGAATAGATTTCTAATGGTACATGGCTCAGAAGTAATAGTTAGACAACAATCTTGCTCCTACTGCCTACAGTATTGATTGGATTGTTCCAGGGAAAAATCCCAATGCAGTCTACTATTTATTAATTTGAAATACACCTGAACAAATTAAATGAACTAAGATAAATCAATGGCATCTCTGTGTTTGATTTTATGAATGTGTTAGCTCCAGAGTACTGAATTGAATGCCTTCATCAGATCTGATGAAAAGTCATTGGGCTAAAATGTAACTCTGCTTCATTAGACTTTGCGGTGCGGAAACAGACCCTTCGGCCTGCCGTTTCCGTACTGACCAGCGATCATCTTGTACACTTATACTGTCCTACACACCAGGGACATTTTTTTTAACAGTTTTATTGAAGCCAATTAACCTACAAACCTGTACATCGTTGGAGTGTGGCAGGAAATGGAGCATTCGGAGAAAATCCACGCAGTCACAGGGAGAACATACAAACTCCATACAGACGGCAACCGTAGTAAGGATCGAACTTGGGTCTCTGGTGCTGTAAGGCAGCAACTCTACTGCTGCACCACTGCGCTGTCTTTGCTGCATGATAATGCTACCCTCTCCATTGGTGCTGAGTAATGTCTTGCTGAGCAATTTCCAGCATTTAAAAAAGGTCGATTGTGGTGAATGTTGTCCTAAAAACATTGATTTCTGACATAGAAGGACACCATTCTGCCTTGCATGCCCAAGATTAAAAAAATTAAAAACTATCTGACCTAATACTCCTCCCTGCCTGGTTAAGACCCAGTTTTTTAATCCAATTCCAACAATGACCAAGCCCAACAAGTGCCTGCGTTTTCCATAGATAGACACAAAATGCTGGAGTAACGCAGCGGGACAGGCAGAATCACTGGAGAGTAGGAATGGGTGACGTTTTGGGTAGAGATTCTTCTTCAGACTTGTCCCTGCTTAGTTGGCTGAAGCTGGGATTCAAATACTGGGAGCTCTCAGGACATGGTCGAAGCCAATGGGTTAGAAATTCTCAGTACAGTAGTGTCTCTTATGTGCAGGAAGAAACTGCTGGTTTAAACCGAAGATAGATACCAAAAGCTGGAGTAACTCAGCGGGACAGGCAACACCTCTGGAGAGCAGGAATGGGTGACGTTTCAGGTTGAGACCCTTCTTCAGTATTTGCAATAATTGATTTCATCATTTTTCGATATTATTGGTGAGGTTGGAGATTCAGCAGTATTGCAAACTGCCCAAGTGTGCAGGCAGCAAATAGTTGCATTCATGTGCACACAAGGGCTTCAGTCTGAAGACCATTCTTCAGAATGAAAGTCATGGGAAAGGGAAATGAAAGATATAGAAAATGATGTGGAGAGATATAGAACAAATGAATGAAAGATATGCAAAAAAGTAACAATGATAAAGGAAACAGGCCATTGGTAGCTGTTTGCTGACAATCGTTATCCTCTTCTTCTGTGGTTGCTCATACGATTGTGCTCTTTAACTGCACAACCAAACATGGCTAAGCTAACAAGAAACATAGTGGTGTAAGATATCACTGCCTTCCTGTAGATATGATTCCGCTGCTTGGATTGGCCTGGTAACATCTTGCGGGACAAATTAAGTTGATGTTAAGTCGTCATCATCACGTGTTGCCTGATGAGCAATCTTGCCAAGAGAAGGCAACAGTTGGTGCTGGAATAAGAACAGCAGGACAACCCAGAACTTAAGGGCCATGAGTTGTGGAAAACTCAAAAGGTCATACAGGATCAGGAGCAGGAGGAAGGCTATGGTTCCCAGAGATATCCCAACTCAGCATATGCAGCCACGTTGGGGCAACCTCCTGCCAGTCTCCTAGTCCTCAGTCACCACGACATCCCTAGCCACTCAGTAGATTGGAGACCTCGCTCCTGACATTTATTTCACTGTGAATGTCTGGTCTCGTTCACTGAAGCTAGCAGTTATCTTTTGCATGTGCTATCTCATGTGTGTGTTGATAACGTTTGAAGAGAGTGCCTTTAAGAGCTGATGCCCCATCTTAATGATTCAAGGCAAAATGTCAGAATATGAAGTCAATGGAGGGAAGTCTATACAGATCTCATTCTATTGCATTTATATGGGTGCTTATTTAGCCAATTTCATGAATTTTGTCGTTCTTTACAGTGCCAGGTTAGCACATCAAAACTGTGCACTGGATTTCTTAGCTGCCAGTAACTCTGCCCAGAATTGCTCCTTCCCCAACTCATGGGATGGACTTGGAGGAATAACATCGTGCTGGCAAATCCACCATAAACATTGGTAAGTCTGGCCAGGCTTGTGTCAGAGCTATAAGCCGGCTGGCAAGACTGCAGGGACTGCAGCAGAGAGCTAAGGGAGAGAGTTGTGCGCAGACGGGAAGTGGGCAAGGTAACCTACACTAGCTAGAAGATGAGGCCCTCACTCGTATCTCCTCGGTACCCCGCAGCTCTGCCCTAGCTCCCCCTCCCCCTAGTTGCAACAGAGACAGAATCCCCCTAGTCCTTACCTTCCACCCCATCAGCCGTTGCACACAACACATAATCCTCCAAAATTTCCGCCACCTCCAACAGGATCCCACCAGTAGCCACATTTTCCCATCTCCGCAGAAGATGCAACACTTGTCGCTATACCTCCTCCTTCGACTCTGTCCAAGGACCCTGGTAGTCCTTTCAGGTTAGGCAGAGGTTCACTTGCACCTCCTGCAAACCTCATCGACTGTATCCGTTGTTTAAGATGTGGACTCTTGTACATCGGTGAGATCAAACGCAGACTGGGCAATCGTTTCGCAGAACACCTTCGCTCAGCCCGCCTGAACCTACCTGATCTCCCGGTTGCTGGACACTTTAATTCTCCTTCCCATTCCTACACAGACCTTTCTGTCGTAGGTCTCCTCCATTGTCAGGGTGAGGCTAAATGCAAATTGGAGGACCAGCATCTCATATTTCGCTTGGGCAACTTACAGCCCAGTGGTTAGAACATTGATTTCTCTCGTTTCAGATAGCTCCGGCATTCCCTTCCTCTATATCCCTCCCCCGCCCAAGTCAAACTAGCTTCTCATTTTCACCCTACAAACAGCTAACAATGGCCTTTTCCCTTTATCATTGTTACCTTTTTGCACATCTTTCATTCACTGTTCTTTATCTCTCCACATCACTATCCATATCTCTCGTTTCCCTTATCCCTAACCAGTCTGAAGAAGGGTCTCGACCCAAAATGTCACCCATTCTTTCTCTCTAGAGATGCTGCCTGTCCCGCTGAGTTACTCCAGCCTTTTGTGTCTATCTCCAGCAAAAATAAAGGCAGCAAGGTGGCAGAACAGCAGCCTCAATAACACTCATCCTGACCTACATTTACGTTTTGCCATCTGCAGATAATCATCAAGCCATCTCAGATCCATGCATGTAGAATCTGAATGTTCAACAGAGTCTCTGGGACTCTGACTGACACAGGCAGAAAAATGTTTTAAAAATATTATTGGACTTCCTAGAAAAATGAAGCCCATTATGAACAGTTTTAAAAGGAAATGCAAGGTGTCTGTTGAGAATGTTTCCCAGTCACTCACTGCTGTGTACTCGCTTTTTGACTTTATCACCGCTAGGTTTTATCAGATTTTCCACATTAAGATTGGCAGTAATTATTACAAAGTCCAGCCAAAATACACCACAGGGAGAAATAAAGTTTCACTTAATAAATGAATCTACCAGCTTTATTTTCATGGTTGAAAATCATATTAATAATATATTAACATTATCGATCTGACCGTTGGTTTGAACATCAATATCTAACTACAATATGCCTAAACATGTACATCTTACATGCTGCAACAAAGGTACTAAAAAATAATGTAAAAGATGTTTTCATTTTATTTTGGCAGCTTTCATTTTTTAATTCAATATTCGCAATTCCCTATTAATTTGCAATAGACATTGCAGTGTTGAAATATGAACAGAGGTTCAAATCTATTGTTACCTAAAAATGGCAACAGACAGATAGAGTGATGAAGAAGGCACGTGGCACGTGGAAGAAGGCAAGTATTCATAAGTTGGAGCATCTATCTTCTAAGACTCTCGTTTGTTTGTTTGTTTGTTTGTTCCTGAACTACAGCCAAAACGGCACATGATAGCGCAACAATTTTAGGCCCACCTTACTCACCGTCGTCCCTTTGGTGCTAATGGAAGAAGTTTCATTGAAATCGGTTATATTTTTAGTTATTCACATTTAAAAGTTTAAATCTATCTCCTGGGGAGGGAGGGAGGGAGGGAGGGGGTGGAGGGGTGGGGGAAGGGAAGGAGGATAAGGGGGGTTGATGGGGATGGAGTGGGGGGACGGGAAGGGGGCAGGGGAAGGGGGAGGGGGAAGGGGAGGGGGCGGAGGGAGGGGTGGAGGGAGGGAGGAGGAGGGAGGGGATGGGGGGATGTGGAAGGGGAGGGGAGGGGATGTGGAAGGGGAGGGGAGGGGAGGGGAGGGGGGAGGGGAGGGGAGGGGGGAGGGGAGGGGAGGGGAGGGGAGGGGAGGGGAGGGGAGGGGAGGGGAGGGGAGGGGAGGGGAGGGGAGGGGAGGGGAGGGGAGGGGAGGGGAGGGGAGGGGAGGGGAGGGGAGGGGAGGGGAGGGGAGGGGAGGGGAGGGGAGGGGAGGGGAGGGGAGGGGAGGGGAGGGGAGGGGAGGGGAGGGGAGGGGAGGGGAGGGGAAGGGGAAGGGGAAGAGAGGGTGCTGCACCAATGCAGGAGAGGTTTGGGTTCAACGGGTCCACTTGGTCTAGTAGAATATAAAAGTCGTGATGTTAGCTTTACAAAATTGTGCTTAGACTCCACTTGGGAATACTGTGTGCAGTTCTGATCACCACACTGTAGGAAGGATGCTGCAAGATCCATCACAACTTGGTTTGGGAACAGCTCTGCCCAAGACCACAAAAAATGGCAGAGAGTTGTAGATATAGCTCAGTCCATCACACAGACCAGACCTCCCACCATTGACTCCCCCACTTCACGCTGCCCTGTATAAGCAGTCAAAGACATGTCCCACCCCAGTCATTCGCCCTGCTCCTGTCCGACAGAAGCTACAGAAGCTTGAAAGCGTGCATCACCAAACTCACGAACAACATCTTCCCCTCCATTATCATGCTCATGAACGGTACTTCATTAGCTAGGGTACTGTTCAATTAACCTCTATCCCATTGAGGACATTAGACTTTGTCTAAGGAACTGATGCATTGCAATGCGCTACAATGCTGAGAACTATATTCTAGAGGGCGGCACGGTGGCGCAGCAGTAGAATTGCTGCCTTACAGCACTTGCTGCGCTGGAGACTCGGGTTTGATCCCGACTATGGGTGCTGTCTGTATGGAGTTTGTACGTTCTCACCGTGACCACGTGGGTTTTCTCCGAGATCTTCTGTTTCTTCCCACACTCCAAAGAAGTACAGGTATGTAGGTTAATTGGCTTGGTGCATGTGTAAAATTGTCCCCAGTGTGCATAGGGTAGCATTAATGTGCTGGGTGATCAGTGGGCAAAAGGGCCCGTTTCCGCTCTATATCTCTGAACTAAACAAAACTACTCTGTATCTTCCCTTTTGCTCAATCAATTTAAATAAAATTTGAACTGATTGTATCGATGTATTGCATATCTGATGTTTGGATAGCAAGTAAAACAAAGCTTTTCACTGTACCTCGATATATATGACAATTACAAACCTAAAACTAAACCTAAGCCTTCTCATGGCAAGGTTATTCAGCAAGCAGCATGTGATAATGAACATTTAACATCTGCTTGCATTGTTCCACATGGTGAAACCAGGCTGACCCAAGCTGAGGAAACACTTCTTCAGGAGACCAGTGAAATCTTAACCTGCTATTATTCCCATTCCCATTTTCTTGCACGGCCATGCTTGGTGGTGTTGAGAACGTAGAGGAAGGTCACCATTTGGCTGGAATGATGGACTTTAGTCTGGGTTCACACCCGTCTTGTCATCTCTGGCCTTCGTCCTACAATCGAAAAATAAACCCTCGCTTGTGTTCAGCTATTACTGGCCATGCTCTGTCCTGCCCTGCCCCTGCTCTCTTCCAGCTTCAGAGGAAGGATCCCGACCCGAAACGTCACCTATTCATGTTCTCCAAGGATACTGCTTGACCCACTGAGTTACTTCAGCATTTTGTGTCTTTGATGACCTGACACAGGTATATAAAGAGTAAGCGGCATGGATGGAGTCGATAGTTAGAATCTTTTTCACAGGGATATTAAAAACAAGAAAGTATAGATTTAAAGCGAGAGGAAAGAATTTCAAAGGAGATTTGAGGGGAACGTTATTTTTGCAGAGAATGTTTGGGATCAGCAACGTGGTGCCACAGGAGATGGTGGAATCAGACACAATCACTATATTTAAGATACATCAATGCGGGAATATAAGTAGCAAGACCAAGAAGGATACCATCTTAATGTGAAATGGGATTAAAAGATCAGTGGCTCAGACATGGTGGATCTGTTTTTGTTCTGTAGGACTCTATGACTCTAACCTCTCTGTCAATTGCCTTATTCAGATGTGTAACAAACCAACCTCCAAATCAGAACTGCTTCAGACAGAATAATGTCCAGGAATTAGAAACAATGTGCTGCAGTCAAACAGTGCAAAGGTCCATGGCAAGAGAACAATCTCTCCACTCCGTCAAGACATCTACTCCGGGACCAAAGCATTTTATTATGTCATCAATATGTATCAAAAAGCTGTACAACATAAAAACAGATTTATTGGCCCACCACTTGTATGCCAACCACCATGCCAATCAATATGAAACCCAATTGCCTGTATTAATTCAAAATCCTTCCATGCCTTGCTCAATCACCTGTCCAGATCCCTTTTCTATGTTGTTACTCTTCCTGCCTCCACCATTTCTTTCTGGCAGCTCATTCCAGATACCAAGTATTATTAGTGTGAAAAAGCTACCCTTCAAATTTCCCTTAAACCTCCTCCCGATCACCTTAAACCTATGCCCTCAAGTTTTAGACCATGGAGCCAGACTCTGGTTATCTACCCTGTCATAATGTTATAGACCTCAATTATGTCAGCTCATCCTTCTTCACTTCAAGAAAAACAGACCCAGCCTGTCCAATCTCGTCTGATAACACCTGTGGTCCAAGACGCTGTCTTGGATAATGAAGTGGATGATGTTATGGATACTGACATATTAAAGCTGCCAAATCAAATAAAATTGATTTATAGCGTAGCATAGAGAATTCAATCAACAGTGGCTTCACTGACAAAAGTACTTTCTTGGCTATCTGGCACTTTGGTACAGCCTCAGGAAAATTGCAAGATTTTCTTATTCGCTTGAGCAGTGGAACATTTGTCATAGTTTTGGCATTAATGTTTTTTTCTATAATGAAAATTATTAAGCAGATCCCATTATAAAAGATGTCCAACAAGAAATACATGATACAGTGATAACACAGAAAAAATAATCTATTCCTTTGTCATCAGGATGATTATGGGACGAGTCTTGTTGTACTAAACTGGATGAATAATGTGTGTATCTGCGCTCCACCCAACACTGAGCATAGAAATGCATTCAGTATCTTCTAGTCTTTAGATGAACCAGTGATCGCCAAATATCAAATGGCCTCTTGGAATTCAGGCACCAAAGACATGCAGGTTAATTTGTAGGTTAATAGGCCTCTGTATATTGGCTCTAACGTGTAGGGAGTGGATGAGAATGTGGGATAACATAAAACTAGTGTGAGTGGATGATCGATGGTTGGTGTGGACACAGTGGGCCAATAGACCTGTTTCCATGCTATATCTCCGATCTAAACTATAGGTCCAAAGCATGGAATAAGAACATAAGAACTAAATGCATTGGATTAAAAGTATGTATGTATTAGGCAACAGCGTAACCGGAAGTCTTTCATACTTGCCAAGGACTTCCAAAAGCAAGCATTTAGTCTCTTTACAGATCACATAATGAACTGAACGTTACCCTGGACCTCATATGTTTTTCCCTCTAATAATGACATTGAAAGATACTGCAAAAATGTTCTAGCTCGAGAGTCCGTGTATGGACTAAAGTTTTTCTTATGCAAGAATAAATCAACTGCTGCAGCCAGGACAGTGGCAGGTTTCTGTTGCTGCTGTCTTCTCACTTGGAACGGGAAGCCACTGAGACCAACTTGCTTTGTGAAAATCCTTGCTGAATCTGATATACCATACTTCATTCTAATCATAGGTTTCCTGTTTCAGATAGACACTAAATCTAGATGAACAGTTGGTATGCATGTCATTATCATGAGAACAACATCAGATTTGTGTCATAAATGTCTGTCAGTGCTAAATAAATGCTAAGTAAGGCTATTACCCACTTGGTAGAGTTATCAATGGAACAAAATGCACACGGAAACATAATGAATGCAGCAAAACTGACCTCAATGTTAAAACAAATTCAGACTGCCAATGTTGTAAAAATATAACACCGATTTCAATTAAACTTCTTCCATTAGCATCAAAGGGATGACGGTGAGTAAGGTGGGCCTAAAATTGTCGCGCTATTGTGTACCGTTTTGGCTGTACTTCAGGAACAAACAAACAATCAAACAGAGAGTTTAGTATATAGATTATGCACATCATCTGATGACCAGATCTGTCATTGGAGCATACAGGAATTTTAATGAAAGTATAGTTGGATTGACAAATATAGGATTTTTTTTTAAACAAGGCTTTAGCATAATGTACAATTCACCTGGAAGATAAAAGGCACTGCAAAAAGGTGCACACTGCACCTGGGGAAGATTTATATCTACTTTTCTTCACTTTTCATAAGGTGCACATCCACCACGAGATTTGTAAACACAATTTGCTGCTCAAGATATTTTGCATATAGTCTTAAAAGGCACTGTATGTTTTTGGAGTCAGCAGAGAACCTGTGTGTCACCATTACATTATGGACAAGGTATGTTAGACAATACATACGTTCAAATGCATTATGCCAATGCTCTATAACATATGGAAAATAGAGATTTTTCCTACATATCACCAACAACAGGCAGTAACCTTCTAAACATTTGCCTCCAAACTAAAATCCAAGTGCTTTGGACATCACTGTTGATGTGGACTGTGGGGCGAGGAGCTTGGTGGTGAAGATAAATGATGTCCAGACTTTAGAACAGCTTCTTCCGCACTGCTATCAGACTCCTGAGGCAATCACCTCTTCCACTTTCTGGGGTGCTGCCACTTATGCTTACTCTTAACTCAACCTCATTCAGTTATTCCAGTATTGTACTTTAATACTTCTTATCGCACTACTTCAGATTGCACTATAATCTGAGGGGGGGGGGGGGGAGTGGGGGAGGGGAGGGTGCTAGATCAATGTAGGAGAGGTTTTGGGGAGTTTTAAGGGGGGGTTGAGGGGGGGATGGAATGGGTGAGTGGGTGGGGGGGGAAGGATGAGGGGAGATGGAGTGGGTGAGGGGGGGAGGAGGGGGGATAAGGGGGGGTTGATGGGAGATGGAGTGAGTGAGGGGGGGAGGAGGGGGGATAAGGGGGGTTGAGGGGAGATTGAGTGGATGAGTGGGGGAGAGGAGGGTGCTAGACCAATGCAGGAGAAGCTTTGGGTCCAGGGCTCGCTCTGGCTGCAGCGCTGGCGGCACGGGGCCGAGGTGAGTGGCACCCTCTCCCCTTCCCTGTTCCCCCTCGCCCGCCCACGGCCCCAGGAGACACTCCCTGCCTGGCAATGGGTTTCGTCAGTTGGAGAGGGTTGCCGGGCCCGCAGGATTGTCAGTTGGGGGAGGGTTGCCCCAGGAGAGGCCCGCAGGAGAGATTTGAACCCAACGGGTCCACCTCAGTCTAGTAACTCTTTAAAAATCTTGAAGCAGGTCCGTTTGTTCATTATTAACAGCCATGAAACGAAGAAGGAGCATTAAGCTTACATAGTGTTACAACGTTTTGCCAAGGTCTTGTTGTGAAAGGACATTACTGATAAGACAGTACAAAAATATATATAAACATAGCACAAAAAGTAAGGAAATTTGTGTTTGGTAGATTATTTCTTTGTTGTAACAATGCTTCTTGGCAATAAATCTTATACCGTTGGAAAGCCTGTTTATTTCCCTTTTAAATGGTGCCACATTGTAAGGAACATGCATTTGTGGGATGAGCAGCAGAGCTGAGTATGTGCGTTGCGCCCATGAAAAATCTGCCAAATCTTCTCTGCCAATGCCAAACAGCTTATTCTGCCATTGACTCTTGTTCGGTGTTGTTTGGTGGTTTGGATGATTGAAGTCTGAAGAAACAAAACATATTGGCAATTTAACAATTTATTCATTTAATAAACAGGAGCCTCAGTAGCGTGTGGAAGAACCATACACAGCCACAACAGCCTGGCACCTCCTCCTCATGCTGGTCACCAGCCTGGTCACACACTGTTGGATGGCATCCCATTCTTAAACCAGCATTTGTCGCAAGTCAGCCAACGTGGTTGTGTTGGTCACTCTCGCACGAACAGCACGCCCAAGCTGATCCCACAAGTGTTCAATGGGGTTGAGGTCAGGACTGCTGGCAGGCCATTCCATCCTCTCCACTCCCAAATTCTGGAGGTAGTCTCTGAGAAACCCTGCTCTGTGGGGGCGAGCATTGTCATCTTGGAGGATAGAGTTCGGTCCCAGACTGTGGAGATATGGGATTGCCACTGGTTGCAGAATCTCATCTCGATATCTCTCTGCATTGAGATTGCCTCCAATGATGACAAGCCTCGTTTTTCCAGTGAGGGAGATGCCGCCCCACACCATCACACTGCCTCCACCAAAAGATGTTACTCTATCGGTGCAGCAATCAGCATAGCATTCTCCGCGTCTTCTCCACACTTTGACCCTATGATCCAACTGCCGTAGGCAGAATCTGGACTCATCGCTGAACATAACGTTCCTCCACATGTTCAGGTTCCAGTGCACGTGTTGCCGACACCAGCGCAAATGGGCCTGACGGTGAAGGGCAGTCATGGCAGGCCTCCTGGCAGCCCTATGAGACCGGAGATTGGCTGCGTGCAGTCTGTTCCGAATTGTCTGGGCAGAGAGCCGTCGGCCATATCGTCCTGCAAACCTTGACTGCAAATCTGTAGAAGACAGCCTACGGTTACTAAGTGCTGACAGGGTGAGGAAACGGTCTTCTTCGGGTGTCGTCTTCTTGGGACGCCCACTTCGCGGCCTGTCTCTGACATCCCCCGTTATATGGAACTTGGCCTTCACTTTGGAGATGGTACTAGGGCTCACTCCAAATAATGCCGCAACTTGGTTTTGCGGAACACCAGCTTGAAGTTGCCCTATCGCACGGGCCCTATCCAGATCAGTCAAACGTGGCATGCCGATTCTTGGAGCAGACACCTACTGACCACTGTAGCAGGGCCCATGCTCACAGATGCTGCCAATCAGGTGCCAATCAGGCACCTGGTTGTCAGCACCTGGGGGTACCAGAAGCTCAAAACAAGAGTCAATAGCAACAGCAGAATAAGCTGTTTGACATTGGCGGAGAAGATTTGGCAAATTTTTCATGGGCGCAACCCATATACTCAGCTCTGCTGCTCATCCCACAAATGCATGTTCCTTACAAATGTGGCACCATTTAAAAGGGAAATAAACAGGCTTTCCAACGGTATAAGATTTATTGCCAAGAAGTATTGTTACAACAAAGAAATAATCTACCAAACACAAATTTCCTTACTTTTTGTGCTATGTTTATATATTGTCAGAATGTTTTCATTCTGTTGTGCTGCAGAGTAGGGAACTTAGAATCATGAGATAATTTATATTGGATTTAATTATTGCAGAAGAGTTCCAGAGGCACAACTAATAGACAAAATAAAGTAACAATATATTCCCAATGTTCTCTGCCCCCCCCCCCCCCCTCCTCTCTGTAACTTAAAACATGCTTATTTTCTCACTTTTCAGCTCTGAATGAGTCAAATTGAAATGTTAACCATGTTTCTCTCCACAGATGCTGCCTGACCTGCTGAGCATCCCCAACATTTTTCTGTTTTTAACTCGTGGCCCAATAGCTTGCTCGAACTGTATGTTTATTTACTGCATCTGAAGAAACCAATGCACCAAGAATCCTCTTTACAGAAACTTTACTTGGTCCTTAATAAATAAAAAAAACATTCCATTTCTCCTCTTCACATTACAGCTTATCCACCGTCACTTATTTTGTTTAAATTGCTCTGCTGACTCCCTCTTTCCTGCTTATAGCTCTACATTTAGAGAATTTTAGACCCTACCTGGACTATTTGTAATGTGCTATTCCAGAGCACCAGCAGGAGGCCCAACCATGTGAAAAGATGATGTAAAGCTCCCAGCGCATTATTAGATAATGCACAGTATATTTAGACTAGTGGGGCAGCACAATAGACCAGCTTTTCCTAGAAATGGTCAGGTTGCAGGAAGCCGCATAACTCAATGACAAAGGTTTGATCATTAAAAATTAACCCTCTCTTTATTGCAGATGCTTTATTTTATTTTGACGGTTTTAATGAAACTTAAATAACTCTATTTTAAGTCTTTAACTGCAGCTCTCTGCTCCTTGTAGTTCCCCGGATTTGTGTTGTTACCCTCACGGGAGTCTCTGAAGACAGCCAGTCGAGCATCACAACCACAGCACTACATCAAATGAACACATAGGAAACAGAAGCCAGTTTAAGCTACAGAGCTCCTTTCAAGCCAACCCTGCCATTTAATCAATGCATGGCTGGGCTACGACCTTAGTTCCGCTCTCCCAGTAAATCCGTGTTCTGTGACAATGGAGCTTTGTCAGCCGTGAATATACTCACTGATGCAACATCTACTGCCCTCTGCAAAACAGAATCGCCAAGCTTCACAAATGTCGGTTCTAAATGGCTGAGCATTCATCCTCCGAGTTTGTCCTTTAATGCTGGACCCTCAAGCCAAGGGAATATGGAAGAATCCATTTATAATGGAGTCCAGGCACAAAGTTTGACATGAAATTATGAGAAACTTAGAAGGGTAGACAATCAGAGCCTTTTCCTCAGGATTGAAATGTCAAATACAAGAGGGCATATAACCTACAAACCTGCACGTCTTTGAAATGTGGGAGGAAACCGGAGCACCTGGAGAAAACCCACGCGGTCACAGTGATAATGTACAAACTCCACATAGACAGCACACGAGGTAAGGATCAAACCCGGGTCTCTGGCTCTGTGAGGCAGAGGCTCTACCAGCTGCGTCACTGTGGTGTCCTTTTATTTTAACTTCTTAGAATAAGGGAACAGTGGTTTATTTGGGGCAACTTGGTCACCATGGATGAGTTGGGCCAAAGAGCCTGTTTCTGTGCTGTGAGACTCTGTGGCATAAATTTAATAATAATAATAATAATATATTCCTTTATTCGTCCCACACCGGGGAAATTTACAGTGTTACAGCAGCAAATTGGATAGCAAGAGATCATTCATTATAAAAAAAAGTAAAGACAAGGATAAATTGTCATCAGTTTAATGTGTATTCCTTTAACTGTTACTGTTGACTCGTCTGTTGGGAGCAGTGCTGGTTGTGCAGTCTCACAGCAGCGGGAAGGAAGGACCTCCGATATCTCTCCTTCACGCACTTGGGTTGAAGGAGTCTTTCACTGAAGGAACTACTCAGTGCAGTGACAGTGTCCTGCATGGGGTGGGAGTCGTTGTCCAGCAGCGATGTTAATTTTGCCATCATCCTCCGCTCTCCCACCGCCTGCACTGTCGAGGAGGCAACCCAGGACAGAGCTGGCCTTCCTGACCAGCTTGTCAAGTCTCTTCCCCTCCGCCGCTGAGATGCTGCTGCTCCAGCAGACCACTCCTTCCGTGTTGTGGAAGATTCTTAGGAGTGCCCCCTGCACTCCAAAGGACCCGAGTCTCCTCAGCAGATAAAGTCTGCTCTGGCCCTTTTTGTATAGCGCATTGGTGTTTTCAGTCCATTCCAATTTATTATTGAGGTAAACACCCAGGTATTTAAGGTGAGACGTGGAGGGAGGGGTGGGGGGAACTTAGTAGCGATTTACAGGGTAAGTTTTGTTTTTACGCAGAGAGTGGTAGATGCCTGTAATGCACTGCTGGGGAAATGGTGGAAGCAGATATGATAGCAATGTTTAAGAAGTGTTGAGACAGACACATGACAGGGAGGGAGTAGAGGGATCTGGACCTGGTGCAGACCTGGGAGTGGAGGGATCAGTTTAGATCAGCATCATGGTCAGCACAGACATTTCAGGAATAAGGACCTGTTCATATGCTGTCCTGCTCTGCATTCTACAGAGCTTCTACGTGCACGGTAGCGCAGCGGTAGAGTTGCTGCTTTACAGCGAATGCAGCGCCGGAGACTCAGGTTCGATCCTGACTACGGGTGCTGCACTGTAAGGAGTTTGTACGTTCTCCCCGTGACCTGCGTGGGTTTTCTCCGAGATCTTCGGTTTCCTCCCACACTCCAAAGACGTACAGGTATGTAGGTTAATTGGCTGGGTAAATGTAAAAATTGTCCCTAGTGGGTGTAGGATAGTGTTAATGTACGGGGATCGCTGGGCGGCACGGACTTGGAGGGCCGAAAAGGCCTGTTTCCGGCTGTATATATATGATGATGATGATGATGATGATGATGATGATGGTGATATGGATTCAAAAATCTATTAAACATTTTGCGCTGAAACACTACTTATCATATTTATGGCAATCTTCTCTGTTAAGGTCACAGTACTCAATTTCTAAATTGAATTTTGTTCCCCAGATGAAGCAAGCTTTCACACGCAATACTGAATGTGTTAGCACCATTAGGCTTTTGTTTCCATGGCATAACATTCTCAAAAAATATAGACTGAAATGAAGAAAGCTGAGTCCAATTCACTTTAAAGAAACTTAGTCACAGATGCAGAAGCAGACCTTTATAACATAGAGGCAATACAGCCACTTAGAAAGTTAAAGAATCTGGTGCAATGGGAAATGAAAAGGTACTAAATTTAAGATTAAAACAAAGATATGAAATAATGAAATTATAATTTGCTGCAGTTTAACAGGTCCACTAATGTAATAACACACAGTTTTGTATCGGTTAGATTAGTTTAGTTTAGCGATAAAGCGTGGAAACAGGCCCTTCGGCACACCAAGTCCGCGTCGACCAACAATCGCCCATACACTAGTTCTATCCTACACACGAGCAAGAATTTACAGAAGCCAATGGACCGAAAAACCTACACATCATTTGAATAGGGGGGCACAACAGAAAGGTCGGTTTGGGAATGGCAAGGGGAGTTCAAATGGTACGTTCCAGTAGGCCTGGGCGGATGGAATGCAAGTATTCAGCAAAACAGTCGCCTCATGTATAATTGGTCTTGCCGACGTAAAGGAGGCCACATTGGTTACACTGAATGCAGTCGATGAGTTTGGAAGAGGTGCATGGAAGTGAGAGAGGAAATATAATGACTGGTGTTACATATCCTGTGGTTGCAGGGGAAAATGCCTGGAGAGGGGGTGAGTTGGATGGGAAGGGATGAGCAAACCAGAGAGTTGCGGAAGGAGTGGTCTCCACGGAAAATAGAAAGGGGTGGGAATGGGAGAATGTGACTGGTGGTGGGATCACATTGAAAGTGGCAGATGTCAGAGAATGGTGTGTCGAATGCAGAGGGCCGTGGGATGAAAGGAAAGGACCAGGGAAACTTTATCTTTATTCCGTCTGGGGAAGGGGAGTGAGAGCAGAACTGTGGGACACGGAGGAAACACGGCAGGGGGATTCATCCACAACAACAGTTGGGATACCATGTTTACTGAAGGAAGAGAACATCTCAGATGTCCTAATGGGGAATGCTTCATCTTGGGCGCAGATGCGGCAAAGATGAGAGAGTAAGGGATGGGTTCCTTGCAAGAGGCAGGGTAGGACATGTAGTCAAGGTAACATCTGCGTGGGTTTGTAGCTGATGTCAGTTGACATTCTGTCGTCTGTGGTGGAGACAGAGACACTGGTGAAGAAGAGGCTGTGGTGGGGCTACAATTTGAAAATGCATTGAAGTGATGAAGAGCATGTGAGGGGACCTCAGATTAGGGTTGGGTGGGACTGGACGGGGGAGGGGGAGGAAGATAGAATCAAGGTATTTGGAGCTGAGTCTGGTGAGGCAAATTCAGGCAGAAAGAATGTGTCTGCCAAGGCAGACCTCTTCCAACCGCGTCTACTGCATTTGGTGCTCCAAATGTGGCCTCCTTTACATCGGCAAGACCAAGCATCGACTAGGCAACATTGTCACCAAACATTTACACTCTATTCGCCGAGGCCTGCTGGATCTCCCTGTTGCTGACCATTGTAACTCCCCTTCCCATTGAACCATTCTGTCCTTGGCTCCTCCATTGCCAGAGTGAGGTCACACGCAAGCTGGAAGAATGACATGTCATATTCGGTACGTCATTTAGGAAGGAAATGTGGAGGAATTTCTTTAGTCAGAGGGTGGTGAATTTGTGGAATTCTTTGCCACGGAAAGCAGTGGAGGCCATGTCAGTGGATATTTTGAGGCAGAGATAGATAGATTCTTAATTAGTACAGGTGTCAGAGGTTATAGGGAGAGGCAGAAGAATGGGGTTAGGAGGGAGAGATAGACAGCCATGATTGAATGGCATAGACTTGATGGGCCAAATGGCCGAATTCTGCTCCTATCACTTATGATCTTGTGACATTCCACTTGGGTAACTACAACCCAAAGATGTGAACATTAAATTCACAAATTTCAAGTAATACCACAGCCCCCCCTTTCTTTACCCTGCCTCCCCCCACTTTGGTGTGCGCACATTTCTCCCATCAACTTCATCACCCCATTCACACTGTTCATTTCCCCTCCATATGCTTATCTTCCATCCCCGAGTCACACATTTCCCTTTATTTCCCCCCTCCTTCCTCTCCCCTCTGCATCCACATTCCTCCCTCTGGCTTTACATTTCATTCCTCCTCTTCTTCTTTCCTTTTCTGACACCCTTTTGGCTCCTTTCACCACCATCATTTGTCTCTTTACTTCACCTATCTGCTAATCAAACCACTATAATTTGCTAGACTTTGTCCCATCCCCACCTCCCGTTTCCAGCTTTCTCCCCACTGCTTCAATCAGTCTGAAGTGGGGCCCTGACCCGAAACGTCATCTGTCCATCCCCTCCACTGATGCTGCCTGTTCTGCTGAGTTCCTCCAACACTGTTTTTGTCTCATCCCAGAGTGCTCCTGAAATAGAATCTGAACCTTGATTGCTATTCTGAATGGGCACTAGAATACTGTCTGCCCCTCAGGACACTTAAATTTCTTGTAATCTATCGAACCAAAAACTAGGAGAGAAGACAATAAACAACTGATTTTCTCAAACCAATCCTACCACCTAATAATTTCTACGCCTAGATTCCTTATGAGAGGAGTCCTACAAAGCAAATAATCTTAGCTTTTATTGTAAATCTGACACCGGATAACTCTTGGAGTAATTTTGGATGATTGATTACATCAGACATACAAAATGAGGCTAAACTACTACAGTACATTTAATAACAAATATTATAGTTTATGGAAGCCACCAGTATCGATCAAGCAGTTCAATGGCAGTAAAGTCTGGAAACCGTTCAAAGGCAGTTGATTCAATAAACCAATTAATACCCTTCAAAATGTTGGTTGTGGAATTTGAGATGAAACTCATATATTCTGCATGGTTACAGGACTTAATTAATCCCTCTGCTCCACTGAAAAGCAAACTGAACTATTAATATCCAAAACATGTTTGTTTATATACGCTTTGTCCTGTCAATCGGAGGCACTTACGCTTTAAATGGCAATCAGACAAATATACACATTCAGTTGAACAATGGGTTGCTCTAATTAACAGGATTTGAACATTCACATATAAAAGCAGGTCGAGGTCACCATTATTTACAATTGAAGCCAGGTACTTCTCTTATAGAGGTATATAAAATCATGAGAGGAATAGATCAGATAGAGATGCACAGAGTCTCTTGCCCAGAGTAGGTGAAACGAGGACCAGAGGAGGTAGTTGAGTCAGGGACTTACGGTGAAGGGAAAAAGATGTAATAGGAATCTGAGGGGTAACTTTTTCCACACAAAGGGTGGTGGGTGCATGGAACAAGCTGCCAGAGGAGGTAGTTGAGTCAGGGACTATCCCAACATTTAAGAAACAGTTAGACAGGTACATGGATAGGACAGATTTACAATAGACAATAGACAATAGGTGCAGGAGTAGGCCATTTTGCCCTTTGAGCCAGCACCGCCATTCAATGTGATCATGGCTGATCATTCTCAATCAGTACCACGTTCCTGCTTTCTCCCCATACCCCCTGACTCCGCTATCCTTAAGAGCTCTATCTAGCTCTCTCTTGAATGTATTCAGAGAATTGGCCTCCACTTCCCTCTGAGGCAGAGAATTCCACAGATTCACAACTCTCTGACTGAAAAAGTTTTTCCTCATCTCTGTTCTAAATGGCCTACCCCTTATTCTTAAACAGTGGCCCCTGGTTCTGGACTCCCCCAACATTGGGAACATGTTTCCTGCCTCTAATGTGTCCAACCCCTTAATAATCTTATACGTTTCGATAAGATCCCCTCTCATCCTTCTAAACTCCATTTGGAGGGAAATGGACCAAATGCAGGCAGGTGGGATTAGTGTAGCTGGGACATGTTGGCCGGTGTGGCCAAGTTGGGTCGAATGGCCTATTTCCACACTGTATCACTCTATGACCCTCCTGCAGAGCCCGTCCTGATGGAAATGAAAGAAATGATTCCTCCGTTGTAACAACCAAGAGATCAAGAGTGAACTGATCTACCCCACACCTCAACTCCTTCTCTGTGCCAGATCCCCCTGGCCCTAAAAGCTCTAATATTACAAAAATGTATCTGTCTCCATTTAAAATACTTCGAATGAGCTGGCCTCCACTTCTCTTTGGGATGGACAATTCCACAGATTCACTGAGAGTTTGCGAGAAGAAATTTTCATATTACCTGGTCCAAAATGGCCCATCCCTCACCTTGAAAAAGAATGAGGTCATTTAGCCCATCAAGTCCATGCCAGCCCCCAAAGCAATCCTATCAATCCCATCTTCCCAATAGATGGGCATGACTTTTGTTCAACAGTTCTTCTGAAAACATCACCACAATAACAGTGGCGCTCAATCAGCACAGCAGTGGTGTCTGCTTAAATTACATAACAACGTCCTAGAGTTTCTGGATAGTGCCAAGTTACTATCCTGAAGTTAGCACTAAGTTACTAAGCAGAACAAGAAGCCAGAGTTCAGGACCATTATTGCAAAGGAACTAATTTTAATCCCTTCATTACAACTTGGATTATGACAAGTAATTAAATAAATCTGGAATTTTAAAAACAGTCTTGTCGCAATAATAGTGATCCCAAAACCATCGCAAAATCTCCGTCAATATCAATGACCTTTAGGGAAGGAAAACTGCCTTCCATATCTGGTCTGGTCTATTTGAAACTCCAGATTCACCAGTGTGGTTGACTGCTCATTGCCTTTCCATTTCAGGAGCAGTTGGGGATGGCCAATAGATGCTGACACTGCCAAGATAGTGACATGCCATTAATGAATTAAAGAATAAAATATTTGAACCAGATATAAATGCTATTATCCTGTTCAAACAGATAAAAGCAGTGATAAGGTAGACCTTTTGTTACCAAAAAAACATCAAAACGACTAATGTGATAGTTTGGGGTAGGATGTCAGGTAGTGGAAATGAATGGAAGAGGGTGGAGCAACTTCAAAGAATGAATTAAATCGAAAAACTCTCAGCAGATAAAGAAGGAAAAAAGTGCTGATATTCATAGATGAATTTTAGGAAAGGGGAGTATAACAGTAAATGCTACGATGGAGCTTGGGAAATACAAAATGAAAATATAAAAAAATATATATAGTTAAATAGTTGAGTATTCTACAGGCAAGTAACAAGATAATTAACATGGGGCAAGGTTTCTATGGGATAAGTAAGGTAAACTCAGGAATGGAGACACACGAGACCACAAAACTTGAGCGAAGAGCAAACTGCTGGAGGAATCAGCGGGTCAGGCAGCATCTGTGGCGGGAAATGGACAGATAACATTTCAGGTCTGAAGAAGGATGGTGCCGGGCGGCCCAGTGGTGCAGCAGTAGAATTGCTGCCTTACAGATCTTGCAGCACCAGAGACCCGGGTTCGATCCCGACTACGGGTGCTGGTCTGTACGGAGTTTGCACGTTCTCCCCGTGCGCGAGTGGAATTTCTTCGAGATCTTCGGTTTCCTCCCACACTCCAAAGACGTACAGGTTTGTAGGTTAATTGACTTGGTACAAGTGTAAATTGTCCCTAGTATGTGTAAGATAGCATTAACGTGCGGGGATCGCTGGTCGGTGCGGACTCAGTTGGCCGATGGGCCCGTTTCGCGCTGTATTTCTAAACTAAACTAAACGGATCCCAACCCGAAATGTCCCCCGTTCATTCCCTCCACAAATGCTGCCTGATCCACTGAGTTCTTCCAGCAGATTGCTTTGTGTTGCAAACTCACAAGTGTTGATTCAAGAATAGCAAAGATAACAAAATACATTTTTTTTTAAATCAGAAAAAGAATAACCAAACACATTATCTTAGTTTTCACAAAAGAAGTAAACTAGGTTGAAATGTTAATAGAAGACAAGTAGGATAATGCAACAGTTTACAAAGAAAGGAAAGAAGGACTGGATAAATGAGCCAATATAAAGGTTGACTTGTCTCTCTGCTTGATTGCAGTGCAACAATGGACACTCAAACAGAGACGCTAAAACTGCATCTTAATTATATTCAAATTAATGTCACGAAATATACTAGGATGCCTGCTAAAAAATCAGAGCTAAATTTCTAGAAATAAATATATACCCTAGCAAAAATGTCTAAACGGAATAATACTGTTAACTGTCCTAATTGAAGTCAAGGGACAATGGAATACAGATCATGCACATGGAAAATGCACGTGGAATATGCAGGGGAGATGATGGGTGTAAGAAAAGCAGAGGAGATGATGTGAACATGAGATTATATGCAGTTGAGGATTTAAAGCAAGAATCCGTTACAGTGCCAATGAAGTGGCTCTTGTAAGTCACAACATGTCACAACAGGGGCTGACATATCAGAAAGGAAAGAAAGATGGACAGATAGCACAATGGTTTCAAACATGTGCTACCTTAGTTTAGTTTAGTTTATTATCACGTGCACAGAGGTACAGTGAAAAGATTTTTTTGCGTGTTATCCAGTCAAAGAAAAGACTATATAAAATTATAATCAAGCAGCCCACAGTGTTCAGATAAAGGATAAAGGGCACAACATTTACTGCAAGATAAAGTCTGATGAGGTCCAATTAAGATAGTTCAAAGGCCTCCAATGCAGTAGATGAGAGGTCAGGATCGCATTCTAGCTGGTGAGAGGATGATGCAGTTGCCAGACATAGCTGGGAAGAAACTGTCCCTGAATCTGGACCACACAACAAGCAATACGAGTCAAAATTGGCAAGTAAATGGGCAGTAGTGTGTTCCAGAGTAGTATTTATTGTTGTTTACCCTAAATGAACAATAAAGACTCTGAAATTGGAGGCATGATATTCAAATTTGTATGTAATACTAAACTAAGGAAACAGTTAATAACTGGAGGCTATGGCAAATACAGAAGCGCTCAAACATATTTACAGAGTGCACATATAAAAATTAAATCTAATTCAACATAGCAAAATTGAGTTAGGAGAGAAAGAAAAAGGAGGCAACTAACCACACTGTACACTTAAAACTGAATGAACCAGAAATACATCTGGGAATAGAGACACATAAATACCTACAATTAGCAGAACACATTGCTTAAGCCCATAAAAGGCACAAATAACAAATTGTAGTTCATTTCTTGAGAGGTATGATACAAATCAAAGCAATAATGCTAAATTTATAGTAGATGGAGCCTTAGTCAGACCACAAAATGAAAATAAATAAAACCATGGTTGTTAGACATCTGAAATATAAACAGAAAATACTAGAATGACTCAATGGATCGGACAGCAGAGAAACTGTTAACGTTTCAGGTCAAAGACCCTTTATCAGCACTGAGAAAGAGAGAAAGTGCTGGAGTAATGCAGCATTCCTGGAGAACATGGATAGATGACGCTTCGGGTCGGGACTTAACTTCAGACATCTGAAGAAGGGTCCTGACCTGAAACGTCACCTATCCATGGATGCAGCCTGACATGCTGAATTACTCTAACACTTTACATCTTGTTTTGTAAACCGATTTCTGCAATTCCTTGTTTCTACAACAGAGAAAATAAGTTAGGCTGGGCAACAGACAAGCTGCGGTAGGCCAATGAGTGGCCCAAAAGGAATTTATTTGATAGCGTGAAATAATAATGCAGCCAAATAAGAACAGTCAGGCTCTTTGTCCATGCAATGTGCTAATGTTGTAGAGTTCAGGTAATGTTGTAAAGTCTTGTCTAATGGGACATGCCCAGCAGGCCAGAATATACGAATAAAGGGAAAAAAAGAGGAATGGCAGGTGAAATAGCAAGAGGATTTGAGTTTAGGAGCAGAGAGGTTCTACTGCAGTTGTACAGGGCATTGGTGAGACCGCACCTGGAGTATTGTATGCAGTTTTGGTCTCCTAATCTGAGGAAAGATGTTCTTGCCTTAGAGGGAGTACAGAGAAGGTTCACCAGATTGATCCCTGGGATGGCGGGACTTTCATATGAAGAAAGACTGGATAGACTAGGCTTGTACTCGCTGGAATTTAGAAGACAGAGGGGGGATCTTATAGAAACATATAAAATTCTTAAGGGGTTGGAGAGGCTAGATGCGGGAAGATTGTTCCTGATGTTGGGGAGTCCAGAACCAGGGGTCACAGCTTAAGGATAAGGGGGAAGTCTTTTAGGACCGAGATGAGAAAACATTTCTTCACACAGAGAGTGGTGAGTCTGTGGAATTCTCTGCCACAGAAGGTAGTTGAGGCCAGTTCATTGGCTATATTTAAGAGGGAGTTAGATGTGGCCCTTGTGGCTAAAGGGATCAGGGGGTATGGGGAGAAGGCAGGTACAGGTTACTGAGCTGGATGATCAGCCATGATCATATTGAATGGCGGTGCAGGCTCGAAGGGCCGAATGGCCTACTCCTGCACCTATTTTCTATGTTTCTATGAAAATGGCCAGTCCTGAATGCAAACTGATAAGAAGAGTAAGTTACTTGAGGTTGGAGAATTCAGATTTGAGACCTGCAGCCTACAGCAGGCTGCAAAGAAAAATTAGATGTTGTTCGTCACTTTGCATTGGGCCTTGTTGTAGCAGTCCAGGACTTTTTCCCAAATTTTCTCTGCTCTTAATCCAACCTCAATTGGTGTATGTCTATACACTCCAAACTACAAAATGGAAGTACAACAGAGGTACACAAGGATTGTGTCAGGATTGAAGAATTCTAGCATTCAGGAAAGTTTGAATGTGTTGGATGTCTTTTCTTTATTTTAAAATGATGCACAATAAAAAGGTTTTAAAACTAGGAATGGGATGAGGGGAAGGCCTATTGGATCACCTGGTTGCTAACCATTTCAACACCCTTTCCCATTCCCATACTGACCTTTCTGTCCTGGGCATCCTCCATTGCCAGAGTGAGGCCACACATTGTAGAGGAACAGCACCTCATATTCAACTTAAAACCCAGCTATGAACATTGAATTCTCCAATTTTACGCAATCTCTAACAACCCCCCCATCCCACTCACTTTCCCTATGACCCTCTTACTCACACTATGTGGAATTAACAGCAGAGGAAATGTCCATCTGATTTTGTTCCAAGAGGCCACCAGATCCTCCCAGAATTTGCACGTGTTCCTTTCTCCTTCATCTGGTTTATTAAGTGGAACCTTTGCTGGTTGCCACAAATGCGACATGTGGTGGCAACTGGCAGTTTGCAAGAAAACACTTATTATTGAGTAAAGGGAACTTCCTCCTCATATTTAACTACAACCAGTGAGGCTTTCTAGCATCAGAGATCATCTTGAGTTTATTACAGTCTATGACGGAGATGTAACATAGAACAATATAGTGCTCTGATCTTGCGGCACCTTGTGTTGTGGGTGAGGTATGTTCTCGCCCTCCCTCAGTAACTCCCAGCCACCGCCCTCAACATACACACACGTGTCACTGCATTAAAATTTACTGATAAAACGCTTCATAAGAGGAAGACGATGGGTTATTTCAGCTCAGGGTACTGGGCGGTAATTGCCACCCATGTACCCATGTACCCCCTGCAGTGTCACAACACAAACTCTGCCGTTCATTTCAGAATTGGCTTGGACTCAATTAACCCCATCGCCCTTCACGCCACCTGTCAGGACCAGGTGATCAGGTGGCGATCATTTGTACAGTGTGATACGAAATTATCAGCCTATCTCATCGATATCAGAAACGGTTCCCACAACAGGTCCGTCCCAACAGTGTCGGAGAGTCTCGCCTGCATTGGAAGTGAAACCAACCATGAGGACAACCGTGTTCTTCAGGGTTGGAGACGCAAGGAGCTGCAGATGCTGGGATAGTTACTGCAATTGTCAAAGTGCTTGACCGACCCAGACTCGCCTTTATGGTTCGGTGAGGATGGATGTTGCAAAGCACCGAGCCTACTGCTGCTGCTACTGTGTGATAGCTCTGGGCGTTACTTACTGTCTATCGCCATAACCCGGTGCTTGTGCGGCGGAGGGTGACCCCCCAGCGGGTCCACCCGTCCGTTCCTCGCTCGGTGGAGACTCTCCACTGGGGATCCGGCGGCCGTCTTTCAGCAGCTTGTTGGAGCAGCGATGCTGCGAATCTCCGCAATCTCCCTGGCCCTTGGCTCCGCCTCGCAACGTCGCTCGCCGCCAATCCCGCTCCTCTTGCACCCTTCCATTGCCATCGCCATCCATGTAACGAGGAGTCTCGGGCGGGTCGAGGGAAACAAGCACACACTGGTCCCGGGCAACAGCCTTGAACACAGGCTTGCGTTTACATAGTGCTTTTCGCCTCCCTGCAGAAGATCTGAAAGTCTTTGTAACAATTTAATGCTTTGGACGAGGGAATTGAATGCAACGTCTCCCAAGTTTGCGGATGACACGAAGCTGGGGGGCAGTGTTAGCTGCGAGGAGGATGCTAGGGGGCTGCAACGTGACTTGGATAGGTTAGGCGAGTGGGCAAATGCATGGCAGATGCAGTATAATGTGGATAAATGTGAGGTCATCCACTTTGGTGGCAAGAACAGGAAAGCAGACTATTACCTGAATGGTGGCCGATTAGGAGAAGGGGAGATGCAACGAGACCTGGGTGTCGTGGTACACCAGTCATTGAAAGTAGGCATGCAGGTGCAGCAGGCAGTGAAGAAAGCGAATGGTATGTTGGCATTCATAGCGAGGGGATTTGAGTATAGGAGCAGGGAGGTTCTGCTGCAGTTGTACAGGGCATTGGTGAGACCACACCTGGAGTATTGCGTACAGTTTTGGTCTCCTAATCTGAGGAAAGACATTCTTGCCATAGAGGGAGTACAGAGAAGGTTCACCAGATTGATTCCTGGGATGGCAGGACTTTCATATGAAGAAAGACTGGATAGACTCGGCTTGTACTCGCTGGAATTTAGAAGACTGAGGGGGGATCTTATAGAAACATATAAAATTCTTAAGGGGTTGGAGAGGCTAGATGCGGGAAAAATTGTTCCTGATGTTGGGGAGTCCAGAACCAGGGGTCAAAGCTTAAGGATAAGGGGGAAGTCTTTTAGGACCGAGATGAGAAAACATTTCTTCACACAGAGTGGTGAGTCTGTGGAATTCTCTGCCACAGAAGATAGTTGAGGCCAGTTCATTGGTTATATTTAAGAGGGATTTAGATGTGGCCCTTGTGGCTAAAGGGATCAGGGGGTATGGAGAGAAGGCAGGTACGGGATACTGAGTTGGATGATCAGCCATGATCATATTGAATGACGGTGCAGGCTCGAAGGGCCGAATAGCCTACTCCTGCACCTATTGTCTATGTTTAAGTACCATTTAACTGCAGTTACAGTTCGCCCTCCGCCACAACAGACCCACGGCTGATGCCGTCTCCCTGGCCCAACATTGCACCCGTTTCTACCACTTCCTCTGGCAGTTTATTCTATATACCCACTCCCGTGTGTGAAAAAAGTTGCCCCACAAGTCGGTTTTTGAAAAGAAGATGTTTTGTAAATATTTATTACTTGAATAAAGTATTTTTTGATATTAAAAAAAGTCCCCTTTAAAATCCTTTCCCCCCCCCTCACCTTAAATCTATGCTCTCTAGTTTTAGACTCCACTAAGCTGGGAAAAGGACTGTGACCATTCAGTACCTGCGCTTGGCCATCCCAGGAATCAATCTGGTGAACCTTCTCTGTACTCCCTCTATGGCAAGAATGTCTTTCCTCAGATTAGGAGACCAAAACTGTACGCAATACTCCAGGTGTGGTCTCACCAATGCCCTGTACAACTGCAGCAGAACCTCCCGGTATGAACATTGACTTCTCTAACTTTAGATATTTCCTCTTTCCCTCCCTTCCCCTCCCCTTTCCCAGTTCGACACTGTATTCCTGTCTCCACCTATATCCTTTGTCCTGACATCAGTCTGAAGAAGGGTCTCGACCCGAAGAGTCACTCATTCTTTCTCTCCAGAGATGCTGCCTGACCCGCTGAGTTACTCCAGCATTTTGTGATTCACTTTATTCATGTCCCTCGTGATTCTATGTACCTATATCAGTTTCTCTTTATAATTCAAGCCTTCAAATGCAACAAACATCATTGTGAATCTTTTCAGCACCCTTTCGAGCTTAACAGCATCCTTCCTCTAGCTTGGCAGCCAGAACTGCACACAATACTCCATGTGTGGTCTTACCAACGACGTACAGTTTTAACATGATGTGTCAACTCTTGTATCATTTAATAACCTTGATGGGGCATTCATCAAATGCCTTCTGGAAATTTAAGTACAATATATCATCTTCTAGCCATCATGTGCTTTTTTTTCAAAGAACTCCAACAATATGGTCAAACAAGGTTTCTTTTTCACAAAGCCATATTGAATTTTCTTGATTTAAAAAAAAAATGTGACCTGCTAATATAACATCTGATTGCCTTATAGTTTTTTTGCTTCGTCTCCATTCCTTTTTGAATAAAAGAGTTACATATGTTTTTTTCAATTATCACCTAATCTATTCCAAATCTGTAAATTTAGAAAAATTAAAACATACCGGCCACTTCTTTTAAGACCTTAGGAGAAAGTCCACCAATATCCTGAGATGAGTTAGCCCACAGCTCCAGCCACTTCTCCAGTGATTGTAAGTTTCTCAAGTCCTCCCTTTGTTCCACTTCCCTATTTACTATTTCTGCAATGTTACGTATCCTCGAGAGTAAAAGCTGATAATTCAATCACATTATGATCACTGCTACCCAGGGGCATCTTCACTGAGGTTATTCAATTTGAAAATATTTCCTCTCATACACTAGAACAGCATGGGAATAATTGTGCAGGCTTATACTTTCCAAAGCCTAATGTTCTATCCACTTCTTCACAAAACCAATCAATTTCACTCTCCTCTTTGGTTACTTCAGCCTATTACATGAACCACCTTCTTTGCCTTTTTTTAAAAATCAACAAAACCATTCCTTCTCCAGCCTGCTTCCCATCTTATTCACTAAAATCATTGCCCATATCAGGTATGCTTTTATCGCCACCAACCCTGAAAGTCCTAGAAAGATTAGCAGCAAAACTGTTCTATCATCACCCACATTATATTGTCACCACCAGCACTGTCTCTTCTTCACTAAACATTCCAGTACAAATTGAACTATAGCTACCAGGGCATTTATGAGGATGTGGGAATTTTACAGTGTCTTAATTACTGCAATTGTTTGCGCTTCCAACTAACAAGAGACATATTTGAGAGATACTTGCTTTGGGCCAGTTCTCACTCTGCATACCAACAAATATATATCTAAGTATTCACACATCATGAACTGAATGTAATTAACAAATTAACTTTATTATGCACTGCTGGATTAGACAGGCAATTAGTTATATAAAGTAAAATTCCATGTTTTATTGTTCAGAAGTTTATAGACAACTTAATTCACAAGTGATTAAAGCTAATCTGTGCTTGTTATTTCATCACCGAATTAATGTGTAAATATTAAAGCGAAGCCAAAAAACACACTTTTAGGATTCAGCCTGTGTTGGAGTTTTTGAGAAGATGTGTAATAGAAACAGGTTTTATTCAACTCCTATTCAGAGTAAGAATGGAGATTTTTTATTAAAAATTGCAATTCTGCATCTATTATTTAATTCAATGGACAAAACACTCATCTGGTGCAGAGGATCTTGAGACACAGTATATAAAGTTTTACTCCAGCAGCAATTGCATGGATTTCATGTGCAAGACTTGAAATCCAGTATTTGGATAAAATGTACATCTCCTTGCCATATACTAGTAATGCTTTGTTTTAGAAAGCCAATAAAGATATTTGTTTGTTTTCAGCACAAATGCAATATAACACTTTAATGTGCAACTTAGATCCAAACCACCAGCCCTGATAGGATTGCTGCTTTAATCCATTCAGTTCTCAAAGTGTTTTCCTCTTGATTACTCTGCGGAAGTTGCTGAAAGTGTAGCGGTTACTGTATTAGCTCTGGTCATTCGACATGCATTATTCAACACTATCTTCAATGTTATCGTCTTCTCTTGGATGGTGCAGTATCTAGAAACAAACAAAATTTTAGCATCAGCCTTTGCAATCAAATGCACAACAAATAACCTACTTATTAGAGAATGTCCATTAAGTGGGAAGTGTTGAAAAGCGAGATGGAAAGACCACTGATAACAAAGAATAACAATAGACAATAGGTGCAGGAGTAGGCCATTCGGCCCTTCGAGCCAGCACCGCCATTCAATGTGATCATGGCTGATCATTCTCAATCAGTACCCCGTTCCTGCCTTCTCCCCATACCCCCTGACTCCGCT
The DNA here is from genome assembly GCF_053455715.1 of Rhinoraja longicauda. Lineage (NCBI taxonomy): Eukaryota > Metazoa > Chordata > Chondrichthyes > Rajiformes > Arhynchobatidae > Rhinoraja > Rhinoraja longicauda. The sequence goes on along the minus strand of NC_135962.1, from coordinate 43,112,637 downwards.
ATCCTTAAGAGCTCTATCTAGCTCTCTCTTGAATGCATTCAGCGAATTGGCCTCCACTGCCTTCTGAGGCAGAGAATTCCACAGTTTTTCCTCATCTCAGTTCTAAATGGCCTACCCCTTATTCTTAAACTGTGGCCCCTTGTTCTGGCTAACAATACCAATGGTTATTCTTGATGGGGAAAAGAAGCACATTAGCTATCGGAAACTACCCAATCTCATTCAATTTCCTGTTGCTGTGCAATCAAAGGCCTATTTAGTAAATGCTGCAGTAAGGCCATGCGCAAACTATGAGAACAATACCTCACATTCCGCCTGGTATCGTACAACCCAATGGTATAAATGTTGAATTTTCCAATTTCATGTAACCCATCTCCCAGCTCCTGTCCCATCGCTTCTCTGCACTTCTCTATATAGGCCATTTTTTATCTTCCCCCAACTTCCAGTCATAATGCATGACCTCCACCCAAAACATCAACACGTCCCTTTTGCCCCCACAGAAGCTGCTTGACCTACTAAATTCTTCCAGTTTATTTTGTGCACGGGATTCCAGCATCAGCAGTCATTTGTGTCTCCACACCAAAACATTCTATCACCTCAAGGAAAACAAGCCTAGCCAAACTTTTGCTCCTTTCCAAGTAACGTCCTGGTGGATCTCCTCTGAACTCTCCCCACTGCATTCACGTCCTTCCCATTGTGTAACGACGACAACTGCACAATACTCTAGCTGTGACCTTACCCAAGCTTTATAAAGATGGTACCATGACTTCCGTGTCCTTTTTTTCTATGCGCTGGCTAATGAAGTTCAGCATCTTGTTTGAAGAAGGATCTCGACCCGAAACATCACCGATTCCTTCTCCCTAGAGATGCTGGCTGTCCTGCTGAGTTACTCCAGCTTTTTGTGTCTATCTTCAGCATCTTGTGTGCCTGCTTCACCACTTTACCTACACTGCTACCTTTAGAGATCTATGGACTTGTACATCAAACTCCATCTGTTCCTCAATATTCTCTCGGGCCCCACCATTCATAGTGTATATATTATCCTTGTGCATCACCTTGCACTTATTGGGATTACAATTCCATCTGCCATAACTAAATTTACCAGCTAATCAATATTTTTAAATGTTAAGTATGTTATGCATACCATCACTTTAAACTCTCTTTCTCCGGTATAAAAGAAACATGGGAAGTAGTCAGAAATTAATTCACTTTGAATACATTGGGAAAGAGCAGTAAAAACCATGATACTAAGTAAATAAAGGAGATACAAGAGTGCAGATAATGTCATCAGCAGCAAATACTGGCTCTCCTGCTCCTTATCTTCTTCCCCCTTAATATTCTAAATATTTGGAGTCTGAAATTATCAGTGGCATACTGAGCCTGCTCGTCCTAGTTTCCATGGCAACCATGCAATATTCTTCCACTGCATTGTATCAAATAATATAGATTTGATTGAATCTCCAATGACCATGACTGTACACAATTCTGACCATCCAATTCTAATAAGCGAGAATGGATGTCGCAAATATACAAGGTTTAAAAACCAAATCTCAAAGTATTGCACTCTGTTGATTAAAATATTGAACTCTCTCTGAGCAGCACGCCAAGATTGAGATCAGGGTGCATTTTCCATCAACGTTGTAAAATGCCATCGCTATCAATTTGCCACCAGAGGATTAAAGGGAAAAGATTAGCAGAAGTGACATTACATTTCTGTTTAGGTCGGAGTATATTTTGGACATGAGCTGTTCAATCAGAACCCATTGAAATTTTAAAATTGATTTTTAACAGAAAAGATGGGGCAAATGGCAGGGAATAGAGTCACCTGATCTGCTCTGTGAAATGCTATCAATCTTTCTGGGAGCCATTGACTCACGGGATCACTTTAGAATGGAATGCCATGAGAAAACTGCAGTATTTTATGTTATTCAATAATGTACAGGATTTTAACATGTTATGGTCAAGGTAAATTCATAGCACTTCAATAAACAAATATTAATGTAAAAACTTTTCAAAACATTTAGTGGAATATTTTCCAATAAGTTGGCCAGTTTTTCAAATGTTATTGAAATGCAAAAGGCATTTGGACTGATATGGATAGGAAGGGCAAGCGGAGCAAGGGCAGGAAATACTTAAGAGGACTGGCAGTTTCTGGGTGAAACAGAGCTATCCATTTCAGTTGATAATCCTTTAGATTCCCAGCATCTATGGTATTAACCATTAACAATTTTGAGGTGCTAATTTGTGAATAGGATCGAAAAATGACTGTTTACATTTTACATTGAAGCCTGAAGTGACATGAAAATAAATATCCATCTTTTTATAGATCTTTTAAGGGTAGTTTTAAAAATGTAGGCACATTACATGCTTATTTTACAACTCAGGTCACTACAATTGCAGAGCAGTTCTGAAAAGAATGTATGCTCTGCAACACCATGGATAGAATAGGTTTAGAGGGACATGGGCCAAATGTAGACCAGTGGGACTAGTGTAGATGGGACATGTTGGTTGGTGTTGGCAAATTGGGCTGAAAGGCCTGCTTTCACGCTGTATGACTCTATGACAACACACACATTTGAATACTTTGAAAATTACCTTTCTTGCTGGCATGAACTTTTGGGGATTTCTTCCCTTTCGTGCAGGCAGGTTCTACTTTTACTTGCCGGTGCCGCCTGGATCTAGATACCTTTATGCAAAATATTATTTTCAAACAATTGATAACTTTGTTTGAATCACATGAACCAACAACATGACATTGCTTTTTTAAATATTTCTATACCGACATTAAATTCAGGCAATTTGTACCTCACATGAAGAAACAAAATTCTAAACAAACTAATTACCCAAGGTCCTTAGTAAGAAATGTGACTTTAGAAGGAAACATATTCTAATACTGATGTCTCAAATCAATCTCAAGTCTTCTCAGGTGAACTTTATATCATGACTGTACCAAGAATAAGCCATCAGTATTTCATCCAGTAAAGTTAAATATTTATATTTGCAATCACAAAGCAAATATTATTAAATAAGAGATAAATAGGCAGGTAATTAAAATGATTCTGGCATACAGACCTTGACTGCAGAATTATACGATTTTGACTTTATCTCTGCTAGGGTCTGTGCACGTTTAAAACCCTGTTTTTTAGAAACAAAAATCACTTTAATTAATCATTGTACGTAGAGAATGTTTATTAGAGCAAGCTAATATTGCTAGTTAGCTTATATTCATCTATACCATATTCATCTATGATGTATTCACATCTGTTAAAACCACTAAAATGCATCACACGAGATGTGCACACTTACTGACAATACTAAAGTTTATACAATTCCACCTCCTTTTTGGTGCAACAGCACATTTCATTCTAATGCTAATGGCAATAAAGAGACATTTGTCCACTGATATCGGAAGAGTGCATTTTCCTTCTGTTATAAATCAAATTGGTATAGTATTAAATGTACTATTATTTTCATATCCCCTTCAAAGAAAATATACCACTGCATGCCACACAGATTTAGTCAGTAATACTCACTAAACTGCATGCACATTATGAATATATGAACAAAGAGCAAGAACAGACCATTTAGCCCCTCATGTCTGCTCCGCCATTTAATAAGATTGGCTGATCTGCTGGTCTGACTGTAACCTCAAACCTGAATTTCCCCTCACCCTCAGTAACCTCTCACCCCATTATCTCTCAAGTATCTACCCATTTACCATTGCTATTTTGTTCATATAAAGCTATCGTTGTACAGGAGATTTACGTAATACCCAGTACTTCTGTTAACAGACCAATCAACCTTTGTAAAAAGGAATATACTGCTTCGATATGGGTCACACCAGACTGACACTATTTTAGTAACACACACAAAAAAAACAATAGATTTGCAACAATTACTTTATTCAGATATGGAAATTTGGCCAATGTATTGAACAACCTTGCTCTTTTTCACCGAACACAATCTGCATGCAACAAGATCCTGAAGCCTTCAACGGGTGCTTCAGCTATCACCTTATAGTACTAAACATGTATTATAAAATGTAAGCAAACAATATGGCCAATCAATGAACGAAAGCTGCAATGATGTGCAAGGGTGCGTAGAGTGACGGCAGGTGATCAGAGAAACGTGGTGAAGAACTGCATCCACCAGAGGCATATTCTGTGCATTTGATTCGTACACCCACCCATCACCCCAGCATGCTCCACTTAGAGCTGTGAGGTAGCAGCACTAACCACTACCATAGCAATTTACAGCAACCATTAAACTGCGCATCTTTGGTATGGAAGGGAGAGGGGGTAGTAGAGTACCCAGAGGAAATTCATGCAGTCACAGGGAGAATGTGCAAACTCCACACAGACACCACCCAAGGTCAGGACTGAACCAGGACACAGTGAGTCTGTGGTTATTGTCAGACTTTGGTTTATATATCAGACACTGATAATGGTAAATAAAATAACACTTACAACATGAAAGCAACTAGCATTTTTAATTCTAAGCTGCCATAGTATCTGATACACATTATAAAAACAATTTCAATAGCACTAAAGGTTCAAAAGAAAAGCTCCAGAACCAGTTTTTAAAGACATTTGCAATGTAAATGAACAGCGAGTCTCAGGCAGTCAATCAATACTGCAGTGAGTGTTCATGGTCTATAAACTGGTCATTTGTTTTTAGATTTACTGCAGGCAAGAAAGAAATTAACAAGCAGAAAGATGTAGCATTTATGTCTCAAGGGATTCTGTTGCACTCAACTGCCACAAATTTGTACGAAACTTATGTCTCCACATTTATCAAGTGTCCAAAGTATCAATGAATCCTTCGCTGTCATGCACCAATTATGAAAATATAGATTAGATAAACAAATTCATTTATTATCTTGTTCTTCCACCTTACATCGTCTACTAAGGCAACAGTAGTCATATTTATGATTGAAGAACAGAATTTATACATGTAAAATGGGAAGGGAGAGGGAGACACCTCAACATAGATGGTTGGTGAAGAATGTGTAGGGGGCTCAGCTGCTCACTGACAACTGTGCGGATTCTTAGAACGAAGAACAGTGCAGCACAGGAACAAGCCCTTCGGACCGCAATACCTGTACTGAACACAATGCCACATCCCTTCACAACTAATCCCTTCTGCCATGTCCCTCCAACCCCTGCACACTCAGGAGCTTATTTAAAAGTCTCTTAAACATCACTATCGCATCTGCTTTCACTATCACGCGAGTACGGCAACCCTTAAATTTTTTTATCCCACACATCTCTTTAAAACATTCTCCCTATGCCCTCTAGTATTTAACATTTCCACCCTGGGAAAAAGATACCGTATCTATGCCTCTCAATTTTATGAACTTCTATCAGATCTCTCCCCAGCTTCTGAGCTGTAAGAAAATAATCCAAATTTGTCCAACATCTCCTTATAACTAATATCCTCTAATCCAGGCAGCATCCTTGTGAACCTCTTCTGCATTCTCTCGAAAGCATCCGTTTCCTTCCTGTAACGGAGCAACGAAAACTGCACACACTCCTCCAAATGCTGCTTCATCAAAGTTTTATAAAGTTGCAACATTACTTCTTGACTCTTCTATGCAATGTCCCGACAGATGAAGGCGAGCATACCATATTCCTCCTTTACCACATTATCTACTTGCGCTGCTACTTTCAGCGAGTCAAGGACTTTGATCCCTGGATCCCTCTAGACTTCAATAAAGGTCCTGTTTACTTTCCCCTTTCATTTGACATCCCAAAGTGCAACACCTCACACATGCCATAGTCCACCACTTCTCTGCCCACTTCTGTAAACAAACTATTTCCTATTGTATCATTTGACAGCCTTCTTCATTGTCCAGAGCTCCAGCAATTTGAATGTCATTTTTGTGTGTTCAGAGATATTGAGTTCATCCAGAGTCCAGAATGGAAGAAAGTTTATCAACAACAGAGAGATAGTCACTACCTGCTAGAATTAATGTTTCAAACAACTTCTCAATGTGATTCTATCCTTGATGCGAGCTACTCTTGATCAAAACTCCACATCAACTTAAATCAAGGCCTCGGGAACAGATGTATAGGACGGAACTGCTGGTCAGGAACAGGTGACAAGCCTGCTGAACTGCTAAACTTTGGCAGAATGGAACTTGAGTTACAATGTCAGAACTCATGGATGAGAGGAACATGCTAGGGGACCTCAGGGATAGTACTACTAATTATCTTGAAGAAAGAAGATAATATGACAGCAATCACGACAAACAGGCCACTCTGCTGTTTGCTACAGTGACAGTTAGAATTGGAAGCCCAACAATCAAAGGATGTTGGGCAAGTGTAAATATTTATCCATGTGTTTAATATTAATCATATAACACGAATTATCAACCTTAGTGAAAACTCGACAAGGTAGATAGGTAAATGGGATTTATAGGGAGGCAGTTTTGGAGGAGTTCAAGCAAATGGAGGGCTAAATAAAAGGCAACAAAATTATGAGGGCTGAGGTTTTCAGATATAGGTATACACTGCAATCTGTGCTGCAAGCAAAGTCAGAGTTCAACTCAGTTGCTCAGTTCACTGAGATTGCCTGTCGCAGCTTGGTTCAATAGCCAGGGAGGGCAAACGGTTCAGGTCAAAATCCGCAGTTTTTGAGGAATACTAAGACCACATAATTAAACCAAAATCAACATATTATAACCAACTGATTGATCTATTCAATTCTGCATTAAACTGCTTTGATAATGAGATTATTAAACTGCTTTGATAATTTATGATTCAAAGTCAAAAACATTAGTGTTAATAATAAATACTAATCAAGAGCATTAATTATTAATTGAATAGTAAGCATGATTGGCTTTTCTCACAACTGTCTCTTGCTACATCGAATGCAGTATATTCAACATTCATTTAAATTCAGGTTTAATTTCCTTTAAAAAAATATCTCAGCGCCTTTCATTTACCCATGGAACTCAATTTTCATTGAGATTTAAATTAATCCTCACTCTATGTGCCAAGTAGGAAGCACAGAACTGACACAAATTTTAGCCCAGGCCAATCCTATATGGATTGTTCACTGAAGGTCATGAAAAATCAATCAGCAATATTTTTGCAAAGTCAACAAAGGGGCACTAACTACTCCACAAATCAGCTCTGTGTCTTACAGTAAGGTTAGAAGCCATAACTATAACTAAAAAGCTATTAATGAGTGGCAAAGATGGAATATTTGAAACTTATTTATACAGTGAACATTTTTCTAATGCAAAGCATCGAGTAGTTTTAACCAACCTAGCCGATTTCCACTTATTCAGCAAAGCAAGGATTTGTGAATAATTTACATTACTACCAAGACAGAGACAATGCAATAATTTGGCAAAACTCCACAGTGCCAGAAATCAATACATTCCAGTCTCGAATTTTCTGATGTCATACAAGATCACCCTTTGGTAACAAGAAATCAGAGAAATTCAAAATCTCCATGCAAACACCACAGTTGCTCTCTTCTCACCTTTTGTTCTTCAGGTTCTTCACATTTTGAAACTGGGAATCCTGACTGGTCAATCAAGTTTATGTTCTGCGATATTTCAAAGAGAAAAGAGTTTTATTTGGTTTGATTAAATCAAAAATCAGTAGACGCACTGAATGCTGCATTTTGCACTCCATCTTTTCAGACTGGCAATACTACAGAATCCAAACAATTCCACATTTTTTCATTTATAACATAGAACAGTACAGAACGGTAACAGGCCTTGAGACTCATGATGTCTGTGCCAACCATGATGCCCACATTAAACTGATCCATCTATCTGCACATGGTCCCTTCTCCCCTTGTCCAAATGTCTCTCAAATATTGTTATTGCATCTACTTTAACCACCTTCACTGGCAATGCATTCCAAGCATTTACCACTGTATAAAAATAATGCACATCATGAATCTCCTTTAAATTGCCCCCTCTCACCTGAAATCAATGCTAGTATTGAACATTTTCACCCTGTGAAAGCACAATTGACTTTGTTGCACACTGTACCAGACGCCAAGATCCTTATTTTAATGCAGCAACCAGAACTGCACACAATTCTCCAAATATGGCCTGACCAATGTTTTAGATAGCAACATGATTTCTCCACTTTTATACTCAACAGATATCATATGCATTCTTTACTACCTTTTCTACTTGTTGTGCCACTTTCAAGAGCCTAGGACTTTCAGCCCAAGATCCCTCTGTACATCAATGCTCCCATGCACATCTTTACAGGGATCTTATGAACCGCATTAAGGAACAGAAGATGCGAGGAGGAAATTAAACAAAAAAGGAAAGTCCTAACAGGAAGGAAGCAAGATAGCAAAAAATGATGTCGGAGCTGCCGCACAGAGTGAGAAAGAGATTAAAATGAAAAAAGTGGTGGGTTTCATGAAGAGCACAAGCGCAAATTCATAATAAACGTTTACATGACATAGCTTTGACCACAACTAGAATATTGTGTCCAGTTCTCTGTATCATACTTTAGGAAAATGTGAAGTACTTAGAAAAATTGCAGAAGTAGCTTATCAGAATGGTCCCAGGAATAAAGGACCTTATGTCCATGGATTAACGAGAAAAATTGAAGTCGCTCTCTTTTAAACAAAGAGGGTTGAGAAGAGTTATTCAAAACCATGCAGGGTTTTGGCAGAGTAGAGAGAAAAGATCTCTTGCTGGAAAGGTCAACAATGCAGGTGATCAATAAAAACTCTCAAAAGGCATAAAAACTGTTGTTTATTTTGAATTGGAATGCACTGAGAAGTGAAAGAGGATTCAACTGTAGCATTCAAAAAGTGCTGAATGAATTTGTGAAAGGAAAACAGGAGAGTGGGGAAGGGGTAGGAGGAGAGTGGGACAAGCTTAATTGCTCTGGTTCAGACATGACCATGACTCATTTGATCAGCCAGATAAACTGTTTCTGTGCTGTAGCATTATCTCTCTGTGATTGAGGTGGGAGCATAGATATAAAACATTATTCGGTATTCTCTCTACAAGGATACAAACAAGTTGCCTATGAACATCGACCTCTGCTTTTGTTACACCTTGTTCAATTCTAGACAGTTTTAATGTACCTTGTACTGAAAAAAAGTATCATACTGCATACAATTGCACAAATAATTTTACCTTATTCTCTTGCCACTGTTGAAAATTCATTGCAATATTCTTCAAATCAGACACAAAGTTCCCCCGAATTAAACTTAGTGCTTTGTCCAGCTGTGTTTTATTTGCAGAGATCGTATGCTTCATGGCTTGATAGTGTTCATGTACATTTGTTAATTCCTTTAACAGAAACAGATGCAAGGGGAAAAATAACTTGTTACCATGTCATTGTTAAAAAAAAAATCCCTTCACTGGCCAGGGCAAAATGCCATTGCTTTCCTCCTCTCAACAACTATCCACATTTCTCATTGCAATGAAAACTACAGAAGATCACTTGCATCCCATAATGACATTATGTTAACTAACTTACAAACAACCCCCCCCCCCCCCACACAAAAAACCCCCACCTGTTTCTCCCCTTCCCCTACCCTCTTCCACCAATATTCCTCCCTCTGGCTTTGCAAGTCCTACCTCTTCTATCCTTATCTCACACCATTCGCCTTTTCATCTCTGGCTTTTGTTCACCATCTGCCTATCAAAAACCCCATTCACCTGTATCCAACTATCAATCATCAGGTTATGTCTCCCTTCCAGCTTTCTCCCCACCCCCACCACATTCAACCTGAAAAAGGGTCCCAACCTGAAAGTTCACCTATCCATGTTCTCCTCTCCTGAGATGCTGCCTGACCCGCTGAATTACTCCAACATCCTGTGTCATTTTTGTAACCCGGCATCTGCAATTAGTTCCTTGTATTTTTTTTTAACAAATTGTAATCTCCAGTTTCAGCCCAAATCATTCCCCATTAAGGTCATACCTCCAAAGCCTCAGCATTAATGAGTTCAGACATCAGATTAGACTTTTCCCGTAAATTCTCATTAACATCTTCATTGGGAATTTTTTTTCTCTTTCGATTGTAAGTGAGCTGAAAAATAGGAATGAAAAGCAACTTCTCAGCATTTCCCCCCAAGGAGTATTTTAAAATTACTTCTTACCTAGTTGCATACTGACCAGTGAAAGAAGTATAATGATCTGCAGTATAACTAGAACCTGATACGTATGTGAAGACTTATTATTCGTATACCGAATTCCTCAATAAGGTATTGTATGCAACCACACCCTTCCTATCGTGTGGTACTGGTGAGGGTGCAGAGGAGGTTCACCAGAATGTTGCCTGGATGGAGCACATCAGTTCTGATGTCTCTCACAAGAGAACTGGATTTGCTGAGTTTGTTTTAACGAAACTGAAGAATAGGTTGAAGGGCAGAACTTGATTGAGGTGCACAAAATGATATGGGACATGGAGAAATTAAGAAGCATTTGGATAAGGTACCGCAAAGATGACAAAGGCCAATTGCTGGATAATGGGAATAGTATAGGTACCTGCTTGTACAGAATTGTCTGATGGTCTATTTCCCTGCTGTATGCCTATATGATTCTATGAAGTTGATGAACTTGATGTTTCCATTAACACAGAAAGGAGTTTGCTGCCTTTCTTTAAATCCTGATACAATACCTCTTAGTAGCCAAGGATGTAGTCCTGATCTCCGAATCTACCTCATCTCACCCTTAGACTTATTTTAATCTACATTTCCTCAATTTATTTTGCACTCTCTTTCTTTTCTCTTTGCACCAACTGTGCTTATGTGTGCATTGATTGTACTCACGTATAGCATGATTTTCCGAGAACACTCAAAAACAAGACCTTTTCACTGTATCTCTGTACAAATGACAATAATAAACCAATACTAATTTGCAGAGTTCCTTTGATAAACAATAGACCCTTTATTCACAAAATGCTGGAGTAACTCAGCAGGTCAGGCAGCATCTCAGGAGAGAAGGAATGGGTGACGTTTCGGGTCGAGACCTTTCTTCAGTCTGAAGAATAGGTTGAAGGGCAGAACTTCTTCAGACTGAAGGAAGGTCTCGACCCGAAACGTCACCCATTCCTTCTCTCCCGAGATGCTGCCTGACCTGCTGAGTTACTCCAGCATTTTGTGAATAAATCGATTTGTACCAGCATCTGCAGTTATTTTCTAATAACAATAGACCCTTAACTGGTACTTACCAATGCTGGCATTGCTGTGAAATGGAAGGCTTTGTCATTTAGAAGTTTGTTCAGAATATAAATAGCATCAAAATGTTCTGCATTCACCATTTCCTCCTGGCAACTTAGCACCTCATTCCAATTCTTCAATGCTATCCTTATCTGTGTGAAAAAAACAATCCCAGTGCTCAATATACAAATGTAATTTTAGGTATTTTGTTCAAACTCCATCATGGCAACAAATTCAGGGGAAAAAAGCATTGATCTCCAAATTTCTCACATATCCCATTCACTTTCCCTCGTTTTGATGGTGAGTAGACAAAGGCAAATCAATCAGTTTATTTGAAGCAGCACACCAATAAAATGGTTTGAATATATAACATAAATACAACTTCCAAATGCCCAAAAGGAACACACCAGTATTTAAACTCCGCACAAGCCTTCTCGCATGCCCGTTCTTTGAACTGTGTCTACATTCTCTTCTAGAAACATAGAAAATAGGTGCAGGAAGCCATTTGGCCCTTCGAGCCAGCACCGCCATTCATTGTGATCATGGCTGATCATCTACAATAAGTAACCTGTGCCTGCCTTCTCCCCATATCCCTTGATTCCACTAGCCCCTAGAGCTCTATCTAACTCTCTTTTAAATTCATCCAGTGAATTGGCTTCCACTACCTTCTGTGGCAGAGAATTCGACAAATTCACAACTCTCTGGGTGAAAAAGTTTCTTCTCAGCTCAGTTTTAATTCATCCTCTTTGGTTGCCCACCATAGCAATTATTTCCTGGTGTGGATAAACTATTTTCTTTTCTAAATACCTTTAGTATTTATTGGTGACTATTTTATGTTTAATGACGAGAATTCAAGGCTCTCTCTCGAGATGGAAATATCTCCACATTGAATAGCTGATAGGGCAAAAGATACAAAACTGCATTTGACAGGTTGGAGCAATCAAAGAAACAATCTCTTGGTAAAGAAAGTGTGGCACATACCTTTTCCTTAGGCTGACAAAGCTGTGTATTGTAGAGCCCATAAAGGAGGTATAAGCCTCCAAATCGGATTTGAAAGCTGTAAGGAGGGAAAAAGTATCGACCTGCCACAGCTAGTGCTTCCTTGGTGAACTTCCTGCTATCAATTTTGCCCATTTTTCCACTGAAAGACACAAATACAATTGGGATGCAACTTATTTTCCTATGTATCTGTATGACATTGATAAATTTACAATCTTATCCTCAGTGCTTTCATCCAAGTCATTTCCATAAATTGTAAAAATATGAGGCCACCATATCAACTCGAGTACACCACTAATTTTATCTTAACAACCAGAAAAAGATGCACTGGGTGCCCATTCTCCCTTTCCTGCTGGCCAGCCAATCTTCTACCCATGCTAATTTATTACCTCCCATACCAAAAGCTTTTGATGGAACACCTTATCAAATGCAGACACAAAATGCTGGAGTAACTCGACCCGAAACATCACCCATTCCTTCTCTCCAGAGATGCTGCCTGACCCGCTGAGTTACTCCAGCATTTTGTGTCTACCTTCGATTTAAACCAGCATCTGTAGTTCTTTCCTACACACCTTATCAAATGCCTTCTACTTGTTCTCTTCTGTCCACAGACATGTTAATACTTAATTGATCATGCCCGATTTCTCTTTCACAAAACCAGTCCAGTAATGAAATGTAGACACAAGAAACTGCAGATTCTGGAATCTTAAGTAGAACGCAAAGGACTGGAGTAACTCAGCGAGATGCTGCCTAATTTTTTGAGTTACTCCATAGTTACTGATCTACATAGTGTTAAAATGTGCTCAGTAGGAATAGGCACGGTCTGGATCAGTCTCATATGCGATGCATTTCATGGCAACATATATTTGCAACGGTCATCGCCTTAGCCATTTGGGCACAATACAGGTGGATAACCAACACCTTTGATGTTCACACCTTAATAACTGCATTGACAGGTATAAAAAAATTCTTACTAAAAGATAGTAGAGAACTTCATGTCTCGCCAGATCGCAGAGAACTCCTCATAGCGCACACTTTCAGTCTGCTGAAAGCGCAGAAGCAACCGCTCAAAATCAGTTTTCAAACCAGCTGTTAATGACATGGTTTCCTTGTTTCTTGTTCTTCAGTCTCAGACACCCTGAAGGCAAATTAAGATTAAAATAAGATACAGTTGAAAATAAGGAAAGAATGTCAACAGTTTGTGCACATGCACCCCATTCTCTTTTAAAATAACATTCAGGTTCACTAAGCTTATCCAGAGTCACTGGACCATGTAGATCAGGAAAGTTTAGTCACAAGCTCTATGCAAACAGGGCAAGTGTAAATGATAAAATAAAATTATAGTGGAGCCATTCAATGGTGAAAACTGGACATTTAACTCTAAGCTTGTAGCCCTGGTTTAAAAAATAACAAAAAGCACCCAACCAGCAACTACTGCTAGAAGACTAATAAATGCTTGACCCAGCGTGGCATTAAAATGTATGCAATTTGGATGAATTAGGTTCTTGAACTGATCTACATAATCCTAGTCACACCTCACCAATGGAACACAACGGATCATCTCTTTGTACTACCATGGGTTTACTAATTGTACCTTGCCCAAATGTCTTGTTTTTGCACAGTATATCCTTTTTTTACTGTCTTGCATAATTTATATTTTGTGTGTTGTTCTTGCAATGCTGCTGTTAGATCTCACCGTACATATGATAATAAACTTGACTAGACATGATTTGCAAAATTAAGCAGATGCAGAATCTATGTACATGCTGCATGCATTTATCAAAATAACTCAGTTCACAATATATCATACCCACCAAAATATTGGGGTTTTCCACTGATTTTACTGTTATGTTCAACATATTCTCTGATCTCCTAAAGGGAATGGGAGTTCGAGGACAGGCCTTCCGGCAAGCCGTCAGGTCGCTGTCAGAGGCTGCCGAGCGAAGCAGCAACTGGTTGTGGCTAAAGAGGAAGGACTCCAACTGGGCTGCAAAATGACCAGCAAGAGGGGTAAATACGGAGGGGACCTAGCCTGGGACTCCAGGTGTCGCTGTTGAGCTCTCTGGAGGTGTCGTGGGCCTATCAAGGAAGGAGGGTGCCCACCTGATGACCCCAATGAAGTCTTTACCCCCTACCCCCACTCAAGATCGTAAGAAGGTGACAATTATAGTAGGGATTGTAATATCAAGTCCTATAACTTGAACTGAATTAAGTGATGGGACTTCAGTTAAAATCCCAGCATTATTATTTTCTAATTTAAAAGTTAAAATGAATGCATCTGCTAACTCCAGCAACAAACAAATGGAAAGACTGAACAATCTGATTGAGTTTTTTGACTAAGTGACCAAAAAGCTCGATGAGCTACAGACGTATATATACTGCAAGGCATTTGACAAGGTTCTGTATGGTAAGCTGCTCTGGAACTGGATAGAAAATTGGCTTCATGGAAGGAAGCAGAGGGTGATGGTGGACAGTTGTTTTTCAGAGGCCATAAGTGGTGTTTCTCAGGGTTCAGTGCTGTGCCCATTGCTGTTTGTCATTTATAGAAATGATTTGGATGAGAACGTACAAGGCATGATTAGTAAGTTTGCAGATGACATTAAAGTAGATGGTATTGTAGATAGCGAAGATGGTTGTCAAAAATTACAGCAGGATCTTGAACAGTAGGGCAGGTGGGCTGAGGAATGGTTGATGGAATTTAATACAGAGAAGTGTGGGGTGTTGTATTTTGGGGTAGCTAACCAGGGCAGGACCAACACAGTGAATGGCAGGGCTCTGGGGAATGTTGTAGGTACATAGTTCCTTGAAAGTGGTGTCACATGTAGAGTATTGTTTTGGTCACCCTGTTATATGAAAGATGTTGTTGAGCTAGAAAGAGTGAAGAGAAGATTTACGAGAACGTTGCCAGAACTCGAGGGCCTGAGCTATTGGGAGATGTTGAGCAGGCTAGGACTTCCTTGGAGTGCAGGAGAATGAGGGGTGATCTTTCGGAGGTATATACAATTTTGAGAGAAATAGATAAGGCAAATGCAGTGCCTTTTTCCTAGAGTCAAGAACCAGGAATAGGAACTTGGGGGGCAATGTTTTTACCCAAAGGGTGGAGGTACATGGAACGAATTGCCAGAGGAGGTAGTTGAGCTAGATACTATCACAATATTAAAAAAACATTTGGACAGGTACATGGATAACAGATGTGTAGAATGATATGGGCCTAATGAGGGCAGGTGGGAATAGTGTAGATTGGGCATGGTGGTTTGCATGGTTAGGTTGGGCCGAAGGGTGTTTCCATGTTGTATGACTGTGAAATTCAAACAATAACCTATCTGCTCTATAATGTACTGAAATCAACATACCTAATTTTGGAGATAGGATTTGCAAAAGATACACCCCCTCCCGCAATCCCATAATTGTCAAAGGCGGAAGTATATTTCTCAATTGATGCAGAATACGACTCGACTCTGCACTTCCAAACAAAGTAAAGGCGACTGCAGAAACTGGAAAACCTTAGCAAGGTTAATGTTACTAACAGAGAAAAAATATTAACCTACAGCAAGTAAGAATCTCACCGTCCCATTGCATATGACAATTAAACACGCTTGGTTCGTTTTCAAGCCTTACTTCAACAATTCAGTAGCGAGAAAGCATTTAGCTGTGGCTTTAAAGTGCCTGCCTTGTGGCCAGGTGCTCTCTGCATCAGTCTGAAGAAGGGTCTCGACCCGAAACGTCACCGATTCCTTCTCTCCTGAGATGCTGCCTAACCCGCTGAGTTACTCCAGCATTTTGTGAATAAATACCTTCGATTTGTACCAGCATCTGCAGTTATTTTCTTATACTTCTCTGCAGAGGTGATCACATCAGGTGGACCCGCAGTCTGAAGAAGAGTCTCGACCCGATGGTCACCCAATCCTTCTGTACAGAAATGCAGCCGAACCCGCTGAGTTACTCCAGCATTTTGTGTCTGTCTTCGGTGTAAACCGCCGTCTGCAGTCCCTTCCTACCCACCCCCATCCTGACCCTGGGCCCCGCGGCTGCACGCAAGCCCGGCAAGGCAGAGAGACACGGCCCCTCCCCTCCCCCCCGCCGCCCAGATAGATCTACCTCCAGGAACCGTCTCAGTCCTCGCGGATGTCAACACCGACACGGAGGGTCTGCGCTCCCGCCAGGTCGGGCCAGGGTCGAGGGCCGGACTAGACTGGATCGGAGCGGCCGCCGCTGCGCCACTCTCCCCAAGTTCAGGCTCCTCTGGCAACGGCTGAACGGAAGGCCCTCCCGCCCGCCCTACGCGGGTTGGAGAGGCACGGAACAGCGGCGTCTGCCGGCGTCAAAAGAACTCGCAAAAGACAGTCATAATTACAACCGACTTTTCTTTATTTCTCAAAATAGTTTCATTAAACGAAAACTCAAAAATAAAACTGAGGCACAGATGCTCGGATTTTGGTCAAATAACGAACTCGAAGGGTCAGGCCGGAAAATTCAGCTGGCCATTTATATCCACAGATGCTCCCCTGGACCGCTCAGTTGCTCCAGAAATTTGTTTTTATTTTTTGCACATAATCGGAAAAGCTGCTGTCAGCGTCAAGACTGTACTGTCTAAGGGTACATTAAGAACATTATGAAGAATAAGGTAAGAAAGACAAGAGGGACAACTGATCGGAATAGACGGACTCCTCGAGTGTGCTTTGTCAAACAATAAGGTTACAGTGTTTAGGACAAAGACCCATCATTTATTTATTTGCCTCTGTACTGCACAATTTGAGATTTGTAATAGGAAAAAAATCACGCGGTTAAAATGCACATTGCCAGATTTTATTAAAGGGTTTTTTAAAATACATTTTGGTTTCACCTATGTAGAAATTACAGCAGTGTTTATACATCGTCCCCCCATTTCAGGGCACCATAATGTTTGGGACACATGGCTTCATCGGTATTTGTAATTGCTCAGGTGTGTTTAATTGCCTCCTTAATGCAGGTATAAGAGAGCTCTCAGCACCTCGTCTTTCCTCTAGTCTTTCCATCACCTTTGGAAACTTTTATTGCTGTTTATCAACATGAAGACCAAAGTTGTGCCAATGTAAGTCAAAGAAGCCATTATGAGACTGAGAAACAAGAATAAATCTGTTAGAGGCATTAGCTGAACCTCAGGCTTACCAAAATCAACTGTTTGGAACATCATTGAGAAAAAAGAGAGCACTAGTGAGCTTACTAATTGCAAAGGGACTGGCAGGCCAAGGAAGACCTCCACAGCTGATGACCGAAGAATTCTCTCTATAATAAAGAAAAATCCCCAAACACCTGTCCGACAGATCAGAAACACTCTTCAGGAGTCAGGTGTGGATTTGTCAATGACCACTGTCTGCAGAAGACGTCATGAACAGAAATACAGAGGCTACAATGCAAGATGCAAACCACTGGTTAGCTGCAAAAATAGGATGGCCAGGTTACAGTTTGCCAAAAAGTACTTAGAAGAGCAACCACAGTTCTGGAAAAAGGTCTTGTGGCCAGATGAGACGAAGATTAACTTGTATGAGAGTGATGGCAAGAGCAAAGTATGGAGGAGAGAAGGAACTGCCCAAGATCCAAAGTATACCACCTCATCTGTGAAACACGGTGGTGGGGGGGTGTATGGCCTCGGCATGTATGGCTACTGAAGGTACTGGCTCACTTATCGTCATTGATGATACAACTGCTGATCATGTAGCATAATGAATTTTGAAGTGTATAGACACATCCTATCTGCTCAAGTTCAAACAAATGCCTCAAAACACATTGGCCGGCGGTTCATTCTACAGCAAGACAATGATCCCAAACATACTGCTAAAGCAACAAAGGAGTTTTTCAAAGCTAAAAAATGGTAAATTCTTGAGTGGCCAAGTCAATCACCTGATCTGAACCCAATTGAGCATGCTTTTTATATGCCGAAGAGAAAACTGAAGGGGACTAATGCCCAAAACAAGCATAAGCTGAAGATGGCTGCAATACAGGCCTGGCAGAGCATCACCAGAGAAGACACCCAGCAACTGGTGATGTCCAGGAATTGCAGACTTCAAGCAGTCATTGCATGCAAAGGACCTGCAACAAAATACTAAACATGACTACTTTCATTTACATGACATTGCTGCGTCCCAAACATTATGGTGCCCTGAAATGGAGGGACTATGTATAAACACTGCTGTAATTTCTACATGGTGAAACCAAATGTATAAAACTGGCCTTTATTAAAATCTGACAATGTGCACTTTAACCACATATGATTTTCCAGAGGGAACATCCTCCAGCATCTACTCTTTCAACCTCAAAATCTTGTATTTCTCTCACATCTTGCATTCATCTAAAAGGAGCCTGTTCAATGTCTCCTCTTAAATTACCCTTTGAAATCTTTGAATCAACCTTGTACATTAACTCCAAGGAATTAAAAAAACCACCAAATATGTACATCCCCGAATTTCCAAAAAGCAGGAAGACTTCGCTCAGTCCGATTAGACCTACCTGATCTCACAGTCGCTAAACACTTTAATTCTCCTTCCCATTCCTGCACTGACCTTTCTGCCCTAGGTCTCCTCCATTGTCAGAGTGGGGCTAAATGCAAATTGCAGGAACAGCATCTCATATTTTGCTTGGGCAGCTTTCAGCCCAGTGGTATGATATTGATATCTCTGACTTCAAGTAACCCCGGCATTCCCTTTCTCTCTATCCCTCCTCCACCCAAGTTGCACCAGCTTCTTGTTTTCACCCACAAACAGCTAACAATGGCTTGTTACCTTTATCATCATTACTTTTTTGCATATCTTTCATTCATTGTTCTTTATCTCTCTTTATCATTGTCTATATCTCTCGTTCCCCTTTCCCCTAACTAGTCTGAAGAAGGGTCTCGACCTGAAACATCACCCATTCCTTCTTTCCAGAGATGCTGCCTGACCCGCTGAGTTACTCCAGATTTTTGTGTCTATCCAGGAAGACCCTCAGCATCTCTGATTTCTACAGCCTGGCCACCATCACAACTTATGAAGAAGGGAAGCCACTCAGGACAAATGATCCCTTGGCAACTGCAGCCTGGACTTATGAATAGACACTTTGGCACACCTAGGATCAGCCCAATGTGCAGAGACAATGCTTTGAGCTATGCTCTCTAATTTACTGACTCATGGAGACACAATGTAGGCTCTCAAATTAAATCAATGATAAATTGGAATCTTAATTCAATCAATGGAAAACAAGATAAAGCAGAAGGGACGAAAAGAAACACCGTTTATGCTAAAAATTGCCCAACTAAATTTTAACAAAAGCTCAGTGAAACAAAATGCAAATTAAAATCAAAATGAATCAAATTAGTTTTTCTCAGGCCTGGGTTGTTTAGAATTAGAGGATACACAGTTATGGTGAGAGTGACTCTAAATAGATTGGAACAGGTTTTTCACTGAGTTTGGTGGTTACCTGGAACAAGCTGCAGAGGTGATGGTAGAAGCAGATATATACACAATGTTTAAAAGGCATTTGGACAGATCCTTGGATAGGAAAGGCATATAGGGATACAAGCCAAGTGTAGGCAAATGGCATTGATGTATATTGGCCTCATGGTCAGTATTAACTAAGTGGGCCTGTTTCTGCACTATATGATTCTATGATTCACTAATTCTATAATAATCTCCAAAGAAGTCAACTTTAGAATTCTGTGAAGCCCCAGGAAAGATTGTCATAAAACCAAATCATCAAAGTTACAACAGAAAATTGTAATGCTTCCTTGCAATTAAATGAGGCGGGTTTGCACACATTTGATCAGAGGAAGGAAACAAAAAACATGAGTTAAGACAATTTCTCAGAACCGTCAAAAGCAGGTCTCTATATTCTGACTGCCTTTATTAACTGAGTGCAACAGACACTCAAGGCTGATTGCATTTTTCAAAATAATTTACTTCTTCAAAATATATCATACCCAATACAAAATATAGGGGTTTCCCTTTGATAATGCTATCATATTCAACATATTTTATAGCTGAAACAGTAGGATGAACGTAGAATTTAGGCCCACAGTATATTAAAACTGGTACCTTACGGATAAAGTCATTGAAATATATATATATATCAGAGTAACAAGTTTCTGGCAAGAGAGAAAGAGTATGAACATCAATACTCAATGATAAGACAGTTTGAGGAGTTCTGGGCTCCATGCCATAGGAAGGACAATGAGTGGACAGAGGGAGCCAAACACCAAGTGAAAACTAACAGAATTCTGAAAGAAAATTTGATTTGACAAGTCAATGCTGGAACAGTGAAGATCGAAAGGTAATGAGGAAAAACTTTTCAGTCAGAGAGTTGTAAATCTGTGGAATTCACTGCGTCAGAAGGCAGTGGAGGCCAATTCTCTGAATGCATTCAAGAGAGAGCTAGATAGAGCTCTTAAGGATAGCGGAGTCAGGGGGTATGGGGAGAAGGCAGGAATGGGGTACTGATTGAGAATGATCAGCCATGATCACATTGAATGGTGGTGCTGGCTCGAAGGGTCGAATGGCCTACTCCTGCACCTATTGTCAATGGGCATGATTGAAATGCAGGAAAAGGAGAAAAAAAACCATTTCATCAAAAGCAAGGGAACAGGAAATTAAAGAGGTTATATATCTTATTTTTGCATGGTGTGAAATTCAGACAGCTTATGCTGAAGGATAGAATGTAGGAGCCAAGTCAATAATTATTTACAAAACTGCATTCCAAACCATGCACCCCCTAGATAAGGTAATCCTATTTCCTGAGCCTGCCACCTTATCAAGAAATACAAAGGAGTTCTCCAAACTGATAAACAATCCCAAACCATAATTAACCCTAATTGTTTCAAATGATATTGCTCCATTTAACATATTTCCCATCTCTAAGAAAACATTAATATTTATAAATAATACAAAAATATATATTTGAAAATAAAGATGACAATAATTTCTATTATCAAGTGTCATTGATATAGCAAAAATACCCCAAGTCACTTTACGGAAATACAAGTCAAACAAAAATTGGTGCTGATGTAGGAAATTCAGGATAATAAGTTGGAGTAGAAACCTGGAACTGTAGATGCTGGTTTACAAAAAAGACCCAAAGTGCTGGAGGAACTCAACGGGTCAAACGCCAGAATGGCACAGTGGTGCAGCTGGTAGAGCCTCTGCCTTACAACGCCAGAGACCCGGGTTCAATCCTGTCCTTGGGTGCTGTCAGTATGGAGTTTGTAAATTCTCCCTGTGGCCGTGTGGGCTTCCTCCCACATTGCAAAGACGTGTGGGTTTGTAAGTTAATTGGCCTCTGTAAATCACCCCTAGTGTGTAGGTAGTGGATGAGCAAGTGGGATAACATGGAACTAATATGAACAAGTGATCGATGGTTGGCATGGATTCCTGGCTCCTAGAATACAAATGTGTAATGTGCTTGAAATTCAGCATGTGTCTGGTGAAATGCAAGTGAAGGTCCATGCAATACTGCGCTGGTCGATTATGCCAGATGCTACCTTACAGAAAGTGGGTTTGAGGGAATTATTCTGATATAATAAAAGGGAAACTGATGGAATTCCAAATGACCATAACCAATCTTGTAGATCAGTCACTGTGTTCACAGTCTGTGTTGAGTTATTGCAGACGCCGTTCCTGGAGGAAGTTATCTTGCGCATGCGTGTTACCCCGGGGGAGGTTCCGGTGGGTGGCACTTGTTAGGGAACTGCGGCCTTGTCTGTAACGTTGAAACCTCGATGTTCATTAAACCAGGTTTGAAGTTAAATAACGTTGTTCTTGCAACTTCATACAATCTTACACATAAATATTACAAATAGCACACAGTGCAAAATTTGCAAGGAAGTGTTGGAACAGGATTAAAGTAATCTGAAAGTGGAACCAGCAACAGTATGGGGGAAAGGAAACAGGCTATTCTAAACCTGTCCCAACCGATAACAATAAAGGAATTTTGTGGAACATTATTCTGAAGTAGCCGAACCTTTGCAGAAATTCACTGGGTGAGGCAAACAGCCAGGAGAGAATGTAGAGGGGGGGAAATCAATCATGGTCTTTTGCAAATATCCAGCAACCCCTGACCTCCTGCCTAGTTCTGGACCTCACAGATTTGTACTGTGATAATGTGAGAGGGTATTATACAGCAGTAGTAACACGAAAGCATGCAGACTGAACTAGGCCGATTGCATACTATTCAACTCGGCAAAGTTCAGTGGAAGCTGGGCGGCGTTGATGTGCTCAAGCACTAAACTGTGTGGCATGGGCAGTGGAAGTCTCAAGCACTAAACTGTGTGGCATGGGCAGTGGAAGTTTCGGAACCCATCACACAAAGGGGGACTATTGTTTTACATTTTCCCATACTACACTTTATAAGCAGGGGAGCAGCAGATAGTTGACGGGCAAAATCGGAGAGTGTGTATTCCCTGCTGACAAACATAAACTGATAGATTTCACATGACTTCTGCTCGTTTCAACATAAAAGTACTGTTTAGTACTGATTGACCACTTTACCCACTGGGTAGGGGCATTTCCATGCCATGATAATAAGGCTAGAATCATGGCACAGATCAAAAAAAATATTTAGATAGGGAGTCCCTCTTCAAATAAACTCTGACCAGTGAACACATTTCACAGGGCAGGTAATGAAGGTGGCTTGTGCTTTCTTAGAAGTGAAACAGTAATTTCACATCCAGAGATCTGGATTAGTGGAGAAAATGAATAGGACATTTAAGAGTAGTATAACTAAAGCCTTGAGTGAGACTGGACAGGAATGGGTTAAGCTACTCCCAGCCATTCTGATGAAGTTCTGAACAACCCAGCTAGAGGGCCAGAGTTAACACTCTGAGTTGATGACAGGGTGAGCTATGAACCTACCGTAAGATTCATTGGAGTCGATTGAACCAATATAAAGTTGCAGTTGTCTGGATTTGTTTTTGTCTCTTTGCAGGTTTCAACTATGCCTGCATCAGGCTGGAATCATGAGCATTCCAACAAGACCACATTTAATCATCAGATGGACTAATTAGAACAAGGAACAAAACCTTGGATTGGGTACAGTTGTAAATGATGGTAGAAATATAACTACCTGCACAAATAGAGGTACACCAATAATGGGATTAAGGTTGCAGTGTGAAAGGGAAAATGCACAGAAATTTTGGAAGTGTAGTAAACCATAAGACACAGGAGCAGAATTAGGCCATTTGGCTCATCGAGTCTACTGTACCATTCAATCAAGGATGATTTATTTTTCCCTCTGAACTCCTTTCGCCTGTCTTCTCCCCACAACCTTTGATGCTCTTACTAATCAAGAACCTTGATCAACCTCTGGTGTTTTGGATTGGCTCCATGCTGATCAAAAGGGAGAGATACAAATGCAGTTTATTATGCCTCGTATTCAGTCTGGAGACTCCATTACAGTAATATGTGGAGATCAATGTTGTATGATTTTGTTAAATGGATGTACAAAGTGTTCACCTTTGATCACCACTTCCAAGAGCCAGACCTTCTTTGATGAGGATATTATGGTAGGAGATGGTTATGGATGAGTAATAACAAAGATAAGAAAAGCAACTTTTGTTCCCCATTACCGTCACATTCAGCTGATGTTTAATTTTACAGGGCTGGGCATTACGGAATAATACTCTACACCTATGAAGGAATTATTCCAATATCTATTAAGGGAGCAGTTATTGGGAAAATATATAAAACATTTAGAACTCAAAGAGAATAGTGGGAGCAGGAAATGCACGAAAAGGTGCAAGAAAAGGTGTGTTATTGTGAACTTTTCCCTTTGGTTGTTCCAAAGCATAACAAGTATTTGCATATACTGTATTTCAAGAGTGTTTTATTGTCATATGTCCCGGATAGAACAATGACATTCTTACTTGCAGCAGCACCACAGAATGTGTAAACAGAGTACACTGTAAACAATATAATAAATAAGAGGGGGAAAAAAGTTCAGTGTGTATACACACACACACACACGCATACGAACACATAAAAAAACAAACAACTGTGCAATCATGACAATAATAATTTATGCAGTTCAGAGGTTATTTGAGGTTGTAGTGTTTAATGCCCTAATGGCTGTAGGGAAGAAGCTGTTCTTGAAACTGGATGTTACTGTTTTCAGGCTCCTGTACCTTCTTCCTGGTGGCAGGGGTGAAATGTGTGTGGCAGGGGTGAAATGTGTGTGGCCAGGGTGGTGTGGGTCTCTGATGATGTTGGCTCTGATTTCCCACTCTTTCCAATATTTTGGGAGTTGTGAAATAACCTCCATTCTCAGTCAAATAGCAGGAGGGCATTTCAAATGACCACACCCATCAAGATCAGAGACGTGGGATCAGCCAAGAATTCTTTTACTCATCACTACCCAATGATTCATATTGGTGAGTGCATGCTAGTTGATCGGAATTATGGAGCTATTCAGCTTCTGCAAAATAAGAACGTTTTTTACATGAATAGAATAAAAATGGAATTTTAATTTTTTTTCAGGAACAATGCAGCATCTCACTTGTGCAGCATCTTTACTATTATCAATCTCTAAAAGTTATCTTGGGAGTATGGTGTTTATTTTATTGGACGTAACCTAGAGGCTTAGACCAAGATCCTTAACGTAGGAGTTTAAATCCTCGAGGAAAGTTAGAGAATTCAAATTCAATTACTGAAGTAACTCTGGAGTTGAAAACTAATGATTAGTGGCAATTACAAAACTATTAGCTTAATGTAGAAAGTGGAGACACAAGAGACTGCAGATGCTACAGCAAAAAAAAACTGCTGGAGGAACACAGCGGGTCAAATAACAGCTCCAGTTCAGATGAAGGACTTCAACCAAAAACATTGACTGTCCATTTCCCTCCACAAATGTTGCCTAACCCGCTGAGTTCCTTCAACAATTTGTTTTTTGTTTATTGTAGAAAGTATTTGGGTCTCATAACATGGGACTGAGGAAAGAACTCTACCATCTGTATCCAATCATGAAAAGCTTCACGGTTGGCTCTTAAGGATAAAAGGTGCTGGAATAACTCACTGTCATCATCTCTGGAGAACATGGATTGGTGACGTTTCAGCTTGGGTCCCTTCTTGAGACTAATTGTGGGGGAGTGGTGGTGGCGGAGGGGGGGGGGGGGGGGGGAGGAAAGCTGGGAGAGAGGAGAGGCTGGAGAAAGTGTGGCAGGTAATAGATGGACACAGGCGAGGGTTTTTGATCAGCAGATAGTTGGAGCCTAGGCCCGATATTGAACCAGTAGGTACGAAGAGTTGCAAATTATGAAGCCACAGGAAGGAACCTAGGAGGAGGGGGTGGGAAGAAATAAGTTCAAGTCCAGGTGGGGCACAGGGGAGGGGTTGGAAGGGGCAGGGTATGGGGGACAAAGGGGAGGGGAAGGGGGGGGGGAGGCGCGCGGTGTTAGATGTTACCTCAATTTGGAGAATTCAATGTTCATACCATTGGGTTGTAAGCTATGAGGTGTTGTTGCTCCAGTTTGCATGTGGCCTTAATCTGGCTATGGAGTTAAAATGATTAGCAACCGGGAGATCCAGTAGGCCTTGGCGAACCGAGTGCAAATGTTCAGTGAAAAGGTTGCCAAGTCTACGTTTGGTCTCACCAATATACACCAAGGTCTCGCCGGTTGACTCTTAGTTGTTCTCCTGGGTGATTGAATAATAGTTGCACAGTGCCACCGAACTGTGATAAAATAGGATAAGTATGTTAATTCTTTTAGCCAGCGCATTTGGTATCAGTCTTATCACTGGATTCTGTCATAAACCACACCCAGCCTCACTGACACTGCAAAGTACTTCATACAAACATCTGGGATTTTTTGTGTACACTGGGAGAGCTGCTTACAGGCAGGTCATACTGGCAGTATTCATGGCATTAGATAGTATGCAAAGAAACCTTTGGCTGCTTAAGCCTGTGACTCCACTCTTTCAACTGATGAGTCAATACTCCTCCATAATTAAACACCACTCTGAGGAAAAATGTAAGGGTTGGCCAGACACAAAGAACTGCAGAATTCTGATAATCAAGCAACCTCGGGGAATATAGTCTTATCTTGCCTTAATGACCTGAAGTCCTTGTGGCGGCACTGGGTCGGTGTTGCAGGGGTTAGCCTGGCCTGCTGATGCTGTTGATGTCCTCCACTGCTCCATGCCTCTGCAGGCTGCGACGATCCTTGCACTCGGCCACCATGGGGCCTCCAGCGATACTTGATCCACAGACACATCAACCCGCAAATTCACAGACCTCTCGTCTCTCACAGCCTCACATGGCTCCAAGTCCGTGCGCTGGGGTTTATTTTTTGTTGCCCTTGGAACCTCCAGAATGCCTTTGAGGGCACAGAGGGTGACCCTGCAGCCCGTTCTTCAGCACCAGTAGTCTCCATCGGCACTGTCTTGAAACTTGTTTCTCTAAACCCCAAAAGACATAGACTGGCCCTGTGGTAAGCAGTGGGGAAATCCAAAATTAACATTAAAGCTTGTCCTCATCAATATACTTGTCTCAGATGCCTTTGCCTTGACAATATTGGTAGGAATAGTAACCACTGATCCCTGATGGAGGCAAAATCTCATCTTCACTCACAGCTTGTGTGCTGTTACTGCTAGGTTAGGTGGAATAGATTCTGAAGATATTGGACACAAAGCTGGGTGAATTATGGTTGTGTAAGGACAGGATCAGGGCTTGCTAAAATTAAGGTGCCAAACATGTGAATCTACAATATTAGGATTGCATGCATGTTATGCAACATCACGCTGCTGTCTCCTTGCTAGTCACTGACCACTGTTTCTCTGGCGATCATCCCAGCAAGGATTCCAGCCTGCTTCCTTCCAACTCGTTCCCAAGATCTACAACCCATAATTTCAGCTTACTCAGTCTCACAGAAATTATTCCTTCCTACTTCGGCTTTTTTCCCCCCTCTCATCTGGTCTCTAGCAACTTGCACCATCCTTTGTCACTTGGGGAGTCCTAGATTCCTGGTCCTAACTGGCTCATATCATTATGGACATCTAATGAAACATCCATGCCACCATACCATTCCAAGATGGCCCTACACTTCTTGAATCATGGCCAAACTTATCCCTCTCATTATAATGCTCCTTCACTAGGCTGAAAGACTGTACCTCCATTAACTCCACCCACTTCATCCAAACCAAGGTCTAATTATGGAAAACTACATGGTCAAATCTATGCTGATTTGTTTGTGGAATTCAGTACTTGGAAGAACCTTTGATCCAGTTCCACGCAGGCCCTCATTCCTCACCTCTTTTTCCAATATGTTGATGACTGTATAGGTTGCTGCCTCCTGCTCCCAAACAGAACTTAAAAGTTTCACCCCACTTGCTGCCAATTTCTATCCTCCTCTCACATTCGCCCAGTCCATTTCTGCCTCTTATCATCCTTTCCTTAACTTCTCCATCTCAAGAGATGTGTTAGTGACCAATATCCATTACAAGTCCAACAATTACCTTAACCATACCTTCTCCCACCCAGTTTTCAATAACAACTCCACGACACTCTCCTGC
Organism: Rhinoraja longicauda; assembly: GCF_053455715.1. Taxonomy (NCBI): domain Eukaryota; kingdom Metazoa; phylum Chordata; class Chondrichthyes; order Rajiformes; family Arhynchobatidae; genus Rhinoraja; species Rhinoraja longicauda. Next base: position 43,084,980 of record NC_135962.1, on the reverse strand, counting down.
TTTCTCTAGCTATCATTGGACCATTCCACATTATTGCTCTCAAGAGATCTTCCTTTTTCAATGACTGTGATTCTCTCCACCATAGTTTTCCAGGCTCTCAACCAAGTCTGTTCATTTCCCCACACTTTTCCTCTCAACCCCATTCCTCCCCTCCCCTTACTCCCTCTACACTCACGACTGCGCCCCCACCCATCCCACCAACACCATCATCAAGTTCGCGGATGACACGACTGTGGTTGGACTCATCTCAGAAGGAGATGAGACTGCCTATAGGGATGAAATCCAAAGGCTGGCAGCATGGTGTTCAGTGAACAATCTGGTCCTGAACTCCTCCAAAACAAAGGAACTTATAATTGACTTTAGAAAAACCAGTGGAGATTACGACCCACTCTACATCAATGGGGTCTGTGTGGAAAGGGTACCAGCTTTCAGGTTCCTGGGTATGCACATCGCAGAGGATCTTACCTGGTCTACCAACACCATCACCACAGTAAAGAAGGCACAGCAGAGACTCCACTTCCTGAGGATCCTCAGGAAAACCAACCTGCAGGAGAAGCTCATGTTGTCCTTCTATCGCTGCTCCATCGAGAGTGTGCTGGCATACTGTATAACCACATGGTATGCCAGCTGCTCAGAAAAGGACAGGAAGGCCCTTCAGAGGGTCATCACGACGGCCCAGAAGATCATCGGCTGCTCACTGCCCTCCCTGGAGCACCTGTTCAGCCTACGCTGCCTCAGTAGAGCAGGCAAAATAATAAAAGATCCATCCCACCCCGGCCACCGTCTGTTTGTTCATCTGCCCTCTGGTCGACGTTTCAGGTCGATCAAATCCCGAACAAACAGACTTAAGAACAGTTTTTACCCCAGGGCCATACGAGAACTGAACACTACCTTTGCACTAGGCAACACCGTTAAAAAATCTTGTACTTAATATAATTGTATTTAATTGTATTTATGTATTTATTTGTTTTTGCATTTATTGCATATATGTTTGTACGCACCGTCAGGATTGGCTATTTTTTTTATTTCGTTGTACTCGTTGCAATGACAATAAATGAATATTATTATTATTATTATTATTATAAGGTGACCGTCCGTCACAGACCCCTTGTCCTAACCTCCACCTGACCAGCCTTCACATTTATTGGATGATCGTTCCATAATCTCTCTCACTTTCAACATGACACTGCCAACAGTTACATCTTATTCTCCCTTACTCCCAATTCCAACAGTCCAAAACAAATTTCCCTCTGTCCTGGGGAGGTCTACTCTGCCATCTCCACCAACAGTGATTTCCCTTCTCCATGCACTTTTCCATGCAAGTGAAGAAATACAATACCTGTCCCTTAACTCTCCCTTCTCAACATCTAGGGACCCGCACACTCCTTTCAGGGTGAAGCAGTGCTTTACCTGTAACTCTTCCTATATCATGCATTTCCTATACATTGTAGAAACTAAATTCACAATACCTCTGTTCAATCCTACAAACTACTAGTTGCTTGAACTCACTTCCAATTCGTATTTCCAATCCGATCACTGTGTATAGAAGTTGAGATATTATGTTGCAGTTGTACAGCACATTGTTGAGGTCGCATTTGCAATATTGTGTTCAGTTTTGGTCACCCTGCCATAGGATGTTAAGCTGGAAAGAATGCAGTGAAGACTTACGGGGATGTTGCCAGGACTCAAGGGCCAAAGCTATAGGGAGAGATTAGGCAGGCTAGGACTTTATTCTTAGGAGTGCAGGAGGCTGAAGGGTGATCTTATGGGAATAGATACGGTGGATACACAGTCTTTTATCCAGAGCAGGGAAATTGAGAACCAGAGGACCAAGTTGAGAAGGAAAAGATTTAGTAAGAATCTGAGGATAACTCTTTCACATAGAGGAAGGTGCATATATAGAATGAGCTACCAGAGGAGGTAGTTAAGGTAGGTAGTATAAAACATTTAAAAGATATTTGAACGGGTACATGAACAAGAAACATTTAGAGGGATAAGGGCCAAACGTGGTCAGGTGGGAATAACGTAAATGGGGCATTTTGGTCGGCATGGACTAGTTGGGATGAAGGGCCTGTTTCCATGCTGTACGACTCTATGACATAGTGCTTTTAGCCTCTTACACTGGAAACATACGAACATATGAAATAGTAAGATCAAACTTGATCTTCAGTATCAGCACCATTTCCCACTCCATCTCCCTCGATTCCCTTAATGCCCAGAAATTTATCAGTATATGTTTTGAAGTAACAAAACGTCTGAGCTTCCACATATGTCTGGGATGGAGAATTCCAAACATTCACTAATGAGCAAAGAAATTTCTCCTCATCTCAGAACTAACTGATCTATCTCTTATTTTAAAACTAGATCTCCACGAATCAGGTCCAAGGCTTTTCCTTCAGGGAAAACGTCCTCCTCATATCCAACATGTCATGATCTTTAGGATTTTTAGACATTTCTGTGAAACCTTTTTCCAGTTCTTGTATCTCCAGTCTCGGTCTACTCAATCTTTCCAAGTATGACAAAATAATAATTCCTGGAACATATGAAATTAATCTTCTCTGCACTTCTTAAGCATGTATGCCTTTTCTTAGATAAACTGACTAAAACGATACACAATACCCCAGGTAGTCTCAGTATGGTCCAAAATAATTCCCGTAAGCTTTCCTTACGCTTGCATTCAAATAATTTTGAAATAAATGTCAGCTTACTGTTTTGCCCTTTCAATCACTTACTGGAGGTCGGCCTTGTGTCTCTTTAAACCTCAACACCACTCAACCTCTCGTAAATACAATGGTTTTCTGTTGTGTTCAACGAAGTCCAACATCAAGAAACAGCATCTAATCACCATCGCTATCACTCCAGGCTTTTAAATCTTTATTTCAACAGCAGTATTTCTTATACTAACTATGTTATCTTGCACCCTTTATAATTTATCTATACACTGCGGACGGCTGAATTTTAAACGCGTCTCGTCTCTTTGACTGGGTAGCATGGAAACAAAAGCTTTTTCACGTGACAATAACAAACTAAACTGACGAAAATCCATCAAAATGAAAGTGAAGCTTTTTTCTCTCTTTCCGGATACTGCTTAACGTGAATATTTCCAGCATCTGCAGGTTTCATTTCGCTTTTCGGTAGATGAAGGAGTGGTGTGTGTCACATTCAGATCAGAGTTAGTATGCTGTACTAACATATCATCTGTATGTGTCAATCTGAAGGGCGCTGTGGTACGTGCGGGTTTGTTTGATTGGTCTGTGGGAGTTCGTGATGAAGTGCACTCAGGGGGACTCACCGGGTTTCAAAAGGGATAGAGACAACAATGTTGGAAAGTGGAAGTAAATAACAACAGCGACGAATAGGAATGCAACATTTGCAATAATGTAAAAGTGCATGGATTTTTTTTTAACATAGGTTTCAGAGATAGTAGCGAGTGCAGGATGGCAAATGGTGTAATTTCCCCCCAGAATCCAGGGGGAAACATGCAGTAAGGTTTCCAGGCGAAGGACCAGCGGGACTCCGCGCTCCAGCTCTGGACCCTGGGGCTCGCGGCTGCCCGCGCTCCGGACCCTGGGACTCGCGGCTGCCCGCGCTCCGGACCCTGGTCTTACTGCTGTCCGCGCTCCGGACCCTGGTCTTACGACTGCCCGCGCTCCGGACCCTGGTCTTACGACTGTCCGCGCTCCGGACCCTGGTCTTACGGCTGCCCGCGCTCCGGACCCTGGTCTTGCGGATGCCCGCGCTCCGGACCCTGGGACTTGTGGCTGCTGCGTGCTCGTTATACACGGGGCTGACCGCAATTTGATTGGTCTTTCCAAGCCCTGGTGGGGCCGGCTTACTGCACGTGTTTGGGTCCGGATTGGCGGAGTTGAGCTTCGCTCCTCGGAGATGGCGGGCGAAAGGAAATTAATTGGTTGCCTTTCTCACTGACGGGAGCTGGCCACCAGTCTCTAGCTCTGCCAAGTGCCATGGAATGAGTCTGTTTGGTGTGCGACACGTTCTGTACTTGCTGATAAAACAGCACGCTTGCAGGTAGTAGATCAGGGAGCCTTACTCATTGTAGAGGCTGGTGACTCCCATCCGGGCTGGACCCGACTGAGCGATGCAGAACTGACCCTCCAACCCGATGGGAGACAACACCGACCAGCTTTCTGCAACACGGGTAAGGCACAGAGAGTCGTTTTCATTGTGCACTTAATTTATTCTACGCGTTATACTTAAGGACATACACAATTCGTTATACTTAAGGACTTACACAATGTTTAATTTTCTGTTTCGCGTTTCAACTGTGTTTATGGCTGAAACCCGAATTGTAATTGTACATCTCCCTTCAACTGATTGTTCTTGTTTTCAAAGCCGATCATTTTGTTTGATCATGAACGAGGTTTGATTTAAGTAAGTCAACGCATCAGTATCGGAATGGAATGAATTATCTGTGCCCCTCTTATCTACACCCCACCTCTCCAGAAACGGTCAAATATCTTGCGATGTAACTAACGGAGAGTGTAAACTGGTATCGGTGCACGTTTTAGTGCTTTTCTGTCATTTTGTCATTGCCACAAAGCCGTTGCACAGCCCTTCGTAGTTTACGTTTATCCTCCTCGAATCCCCAGGCCCACATTTGAAATCATAGTTAGTTTATTGTCATGTGTACCGAGGTACAATGAAAAGCTTTTTGTTACGTGTTAACCAGTTAGCGGAAAGACTACATGATTGCAATAGAGTCGACCACAGTGAATAATAAAGAACACACAAAAATCAAACGTCTGTACTAAGTAATTAGAACAGTCTTCCTTTGCTTAGACACAACGTGTTGGACTAACTCAGCGGGTCAGGCAGCATCTCTGGAGAAAAAAGGATAGGTGATGTTTTGGGTCGGGACCCATATTCCTTTACAGACGAACTTGCCCTTTTGTCAGTTTCAATACAAACCCCTGCTATTTAGTTCTTGCATCTGATTTCTTCTGAGAATGACATAAATTACAAAGGCCAATAGCTAGGTCAACCAAAGATAAGAAAATTATGTTAAAATCACACCCTAATTATATATTTTTTATAAGGTCAATGAAGAAAAACGTTTATGTTCCAAACATCTGCTGACTATAGATTTTGAGTGAACAAACATTCACAGGGAATTGAAATTGAACGTGTGATGTGACATAAATAGGTGGATTTGCTGGACTGTTGTTTCCACTCAACGGTTGAATCTGTACTGTGAGCCATGTATGGCAAAATGGTAACTGAAAAATTGTGTCAAATTCTCAATTCCCTTAAATCATTCTCGTTAGGCAAGTTGTTTATAATTCTCATTGATGCTGATCTGTTACTGAAACATATTGGCTAATCCTTGCTCAGAAGTTTGTTGATTATTTTGATTTGAATGGAAGTGTGGCTACAAAATAAGTCAGAATTCTTTCAGTGTAAATAACTCTATTACTTAAACAATTAGTGAAGATGTCAGTGATTTCATTAATGTCCTTTTGTTCATCTGATTGTAAGTTAGTAGAAATGTGTCGCTAGAAAAACAGTATCACTTGCATATTCACACCTCTCACCTTAATAGTGACCACTCCCTAATCTAATATTTCTTAAAGAAGTGAAATATTGATCCATATCAATTGCAGCCTTATGTCAAATCTACATTTTTGTGGAAGGAATTGTACCAAGCAGGCTGCATGACATGATCGAAGATCCTTGGAAGACATCTTTTCTCTCTTTTTAATTATTTTAACATACTTTTTTCATGAACTTTGCATAAGAAACAGCTCTCTAGTGTCACACACAAGTGATGTTCTTCATTCCTGAATCTCAATTATTGAAATCAGATTCTTCCATCTTTATACTCAATGGGTGAAGAATTTAGCCTAACTGAACGCTACCAATGATTTAATTGCCGTTTGTGTGCAAAGCTGAATCTACCCTTAATGATCCTTTGCTGTTCATGAGATTTTCTAGCATTGGATGCATGGATGGTTTTCAGGTGAGTGTACTCTTGACGATTACCATTCCTTCATTTCGGCATTTGTGATTAATTGTATTATTCCCCAACTGCTGTTATGAAGATCAATAACAGGGCAAGAAATAAACCTGGGAAATCATTATGACAGCTCACTGGATAAACTAATTGGACCATTTGGGAGAGTGCCGTTTGTTTAAAAAATGCTAAATTGGTAACCAGACGATGTCCGCACTGCAGCGTTCTTCAATGGTATTGGAATGACTGAGTATCGGGTAAAAATTATCAGTGTTTACATTTGTCTCATTTTCCTCTGTAATTGTTACTTTAATGACAAGAACCTTTGACTATTGCAATAAGGAAGGGTGCCCTATAAAATTCTTGTAATGAGACAAGACTCATGAAAGGAAATTTGTTATCACTTTGACATTGGAAAAATACAAGTTAATCAGCAACATTGTGGATTTGCTAAAGGTTGTTGACATGAACTTTTGATGGCAATAAGTCTGTGCAAGTTATATGGATTTCCAAAACCCACTTAATAATGATCCTGTGAATAATCATACGAAAGTAAAAGTGCAAGGGATTCAGGACAAAGATCGGTACTTGTTATGGATGTAGGTGGTGAACAGTAGGGTACAGAATGTTCTCAGCTATCTGTATTGGACCCTTTGGACAAATATAGAACATGCTTGTGTAGTAAGTCAAAGGATGACACCACATATGACACAGTGAATTACCTAGCTAGGAGTGTCAAGTTTCATAAATGACTGAGCAAAACTGCGGCTAATGGATTTCATTGCCGAGTACATGTGATATCACCCTATTGCATTTTGGAAAGAAAATATTTTAAAAAATGTTCTGGGGAGAGAATAAGGAATGAAAGGGATTGAAAAAGGGAATGAAAAAAACAATACTTTGGTACAAACCAATTTAAACAATTATTCCAACCCCTTTGGAATATACACGGATCAGCCAAAACATTATGACCACCTGCCTAATATGCCGTTGGTCCTCCGTGTGCCGCTAAAAACAGCGCCAACCCGCTGAGGCATGGACTCTACGACCCCTGAAGGTGTCCTGCGGTATCTGGCACCAAAACATTGGCAGCAGATCCTTCAAGTGCTGTAAGTTGCGAGGTGGAGCCACTGTGGATTGGGCTTGTTGATCCAGCACATCCCACAGATGCTCAATCGGGTTGAGATGTGGAGAATTTGGAGGCCAGGGCAACACTGTGAACACTTCATCATGTTCCTCAAACCATTCCCGAACAATGTGTGCAGTGTGGCAGGGCGCATTATCCTGCTGAAAGAGGCCACTGCCATCAGGGAATACCATTGCCATGAACGGGTGTATCTGGTCTGCAACAATATTTAGGGAGGTGACACGTGTCAAATTGATGTCCACATGAATGGCCGGACCCAGGGTTTCCCAGCAGAACATTGCCCAGAGCATCACACTCCTCCACCGGCTTGTCGTCTTCCCACAGTAGGTTCGGACCAGGTGGGATAGCCTTCGTTGCCCTCGCGCAATGATGAGCCTTGGGCGCCCAACATCCTTTCACTGGTTTGTGGTTTGTCCCTCCTCGGACCACTGTCGGTAGGTACTCACCACTGCTGACCAGGAGCACTCCACAAGCCTTGCTGTTTCAGAGATGCTCTGACCCAGTCGTCTGGCCATAATAATTTGGCCCTTGTCAAAGTCGCTCAGGTCTTTAGTCCTGCCCATTTCTCCTGCATCCAACACATCAACTTCAAGAACTGACAGTTCACTTGCTGCCTAATATATCCCACCCTTTCCCAGCCACAGAAGGCAGTGGAGGCCAATCCACTGGATGAATTTAAAAGAGAGTTAGATAGAGCTCTAGGGGCTAATGGAATCAAGGGATATGGGGAGAAGGCAGGCACAGGTTACTGATTGTGGATGATTAGCCATGATCACAATGAATGGCGGTGCTGGCTCGAAGGGCCAAATGGCCTCCTCTTGCACCTATTTTCTATGTTTGACAGGTGCCATTCTAACATACCAATGTTATTCACTTCACCTGTCAGTGGTCATAATGTTTTGGCTGATTAGTGTATGTTGTGAGGCTTCACCTCTAGAGAGCATTGGTCAAATCATTGAAGTATTGGGTTCAGGTAGAGGCATACTACCTTGGAGAAGATATTCCAGCTCTGTATCAATAAAAGAGCAGATTCACCAGAATGACCCCAGGGTTGTAAATGGTTCTGTTCTGTTCAACCTAATCTCATAAAAACTTTTTGCATTAAAGTTTCTGCAGACTTATAAATATGATGAGGGCGTTGACGCTATCTATAGAGAATAGTTCAACTAGATAAAGTGGAGACACTTAAAGATAGACACAAAATGATGGAGTAACTCAGCAGGGCAGACAGCATCTCTGGATAGGAATGGGTGACGTTTCGGGTCAAGACCCTTCTTCAGACTGCTCTCTGAAGAGTCCCGTCCCAAAAGGTCACCCATTCCTTCTATCCAGAGATGCTGCCTAAGTTACTCCAACATTTTGTATCTATCTCTGGTGTAAATCAGCATCTGCAGTACCTACCTACACTTAAAAATGGATTTGATCTAGTTCGAAATGGCAAAGGATGGAACATTATTGTGGAAATCTAGCAGCTTCTTCTGCCTAAATGGTATGGATTCGGGTTTAGTGGAAAGTGTGAGTGACCAAGTTTAATGACCCATTAATGCTATTGAGGCATAAAAAAACCATGAGTGGACTGATTGCCGAACAGAGTGGAGGGGCTGAAGAGCTTCCAGTTGTGTTCCTGCAGAATGCCATTCAGATCAAGTCTGAAGAAGGGTCTCGACCCGAAACGTCGCCCATTTCTTCTCTCCCGAGATGCTGCCTGACCTGCTGAGTTACTCCAGCATTTTGTGAATAAATACCTTCGAAGTGTATACAAGTGTTCATCTGCATGCTACCTGCACAACGTCACCTCAATCCAGCATCACATCTGTAATCCCTAAGCTTCTAAATTTCCCTTAACAACTGGATGCTTGACTTCATCAGCAGATCTTAATCAGTGCTGATCAGTGCACTACCAGTATTTGTTTTCTAATTATGGTTTGCACTAATGACTTGTTTTTGCAGCCTTTTTCCTTTCAATGTCTTGTATAATTTGTCTTGGGTGTTGTCCGAGTTTATGTGCCTGTGATGCTGCTGCTTGCAAGAATTTCATTGTACCCGTACCTCACCGTTCTTGTGCACATGACATTAAAAGTAACTTGATTTAGCAGTTATATTTTCTCCTGAAAACTCCACGATGTCATAATTGGTGAATGTAGCCTAATTTCTGGAGAATATGGAAGATTAATTTCCTTCAACTTCTTGAATTTTAAGCTTCAGTTTTTTTAAAGTTATCACAATTTTGTCATGAATCAGAAACTTGTGCTCCCGAACAACACACTTCTTAAAGTACAAGAGATTGTGAGGGCTATTTGCCAAGAGTAGAAAGTTCTAAGGAATGCTCTATCCAACTGCTTTGGTAGTTGGCTTTTTCTGCTTTGGCCAAATGTACCATTTCAAGACCCAAACTTCTGGCAAAGTCAAAGAAAATCTCATTCCCCTCTTGTCAGGTTGCAAAGGGAGAAACCTTGGGATGACATGGGAAGTATTTGCCCCGCTCAAGATTTCTCATGCTGTGAACTCTTTCTCTAGTGTGGAGTCTTGTTCCTCAAAGCTTTCTTTGGAGATTTTTTAAAAGGGAGAACTTTTTAAAACATTGATTTAAAAAAAATATTGTACTTCTGCGAGGGACATTTGTCAATGCTACCTGAGAGACATTAAACTAGATTGGCAGGGAGTGAATTCCAATGTGGAAAGAAGGCAGATGAGAGTTTGAGGACAAATGCAAGTGAATACCTACACAAGTATAAGATGTGTAGGATTACATGTAAGAGAGAGCAAAAAGAGGACATGAAATTAAGCTGGCAGGCAAGGTAAAGGAAAATCCTAAGAGATTCTACAGGTATATTAAGAGTAAAAGGATGGCCAGGGAAAGAAAATGTCTCCTTAAAGATCAGCATCTTTGTGAAGAATCACATGAGATGGGAGAGATATCAATTTAATACATCTCGTCTTTTTTCTGAGGAGGGGGTCATGTAAGCCAAGGAATTGAAGGATAGGAGCTGTGATGCCCTAGATCATGTACAAATTGCCAAACTGGTATTGAACGTTTTAAATTCCTTGTATGTTTACATACTTGGCTAATAACAATTACAATTTCAATTAAACTGCATTAAGGTGGCTAAATCCCCAGGGCCTGACCAAGCACCTTCTCGGACCTTGTGAGAAGCTAAAGACGTAATTGTGAAGGCCCATGCAGAGATATGCACCATATTTAGCCAGAGTTGAAGTTCCAGAGGACTGGATGGTAAAGCTGTAAGAATAAGACAAGGAACTACAGTCTGGTGAGCCTGATGTCAGTTGTGGGGAAAATTGGTGGGGGGATTCTTCGAGATCAGCATTGGGATAGGCGCAGACTGATTAGTGATAGTCGCAAACAGGATTGATGAGGGTAGGGCAGTGGACATTATCCAAATGGGCTGTAGCAAGGTTGTTGACAAGATCCCACATGGTCAGCTAGTCTGGGAGATTAGATTGCATGGAATCCAATGTGAGCTACCTAGTGACCTTGGAAGGAGTCAAAGGATAGTTGCGGAAGATTATGGTTCTGATTACAGGCCTGTGATCAGTGCAGTGCCAGAGGGTTTGGTGCTGGATCCCCTGCTGTTTGTTATGCACATTGATGATTGTACGTAGTTAATGTTGTTTGTAAAAATGCAAATGATGCCAAAAATGGTGTTAAGCAGGCTATAAGCTTTATCTAAGTTTACAACAAGATCCTCTAGATCATTTGGGAAGGCGGGCCAGGAATGGCGAATGGAATTTAACCCAGACAAGTGTGAGATGTTGCACATTGGTGTGTCACACCAGGGCAGGGCTTGAACAGTAAATGATAGAGCCCTGTAGAGTGTTGAGGAACAGAGAGATCTGAGAATACAGGTACATGGTTCCCTGAAAATGGTGAGTAAAATGGACAGTGTATCAATGAAAGCATTTGGCACGCTTGTCTTTATTAGGATGGGTATTGAGTACAAAAGTTGGGTCATCATGATACAGCCCTACAATTTGGTGGTGGAACCATGTTTGGAGTACTTATGTATTTATGGTAATCCAGCTATAGGAAGGATGTCCTTAAGTTGAAAAAAAATGCAAAAGAGATTCACCAGTAGTTAGCTGGGCTTATGGCTTGAGTTATAGAGGAGATAATAGAATAGGTTGGGACTTTGTTCTTTGGAGCATGGGAGGCTTATTGATCTTATTGTGATGAACAATCATATATGTGACCTTCTGATGAACAATCATATATTATTGCAATGTGCAAGATCTTGAGGGCACATAGAGAAATTGAATGCAGGATTCTAAAACTAGAGAGCATAGACTGAAAGGGAGAGATTTAAGAGGGATCTTGGACAACTGCTTCACTTAGAGGGTAGCCCATATATTGAATGAGCTACCAGTGCAAGCTAAGGAAAGGAATATCATTAAAACTTTTTAAAAGACATTTGGACAGATGTATGGATGGAGAGGGTTATGGGCCAAATGCAGGCAAATGGGTGTAGCCCGGTAAGCCAACTTGTTCGGCATGGGCAAGGTGGGCTGAATGACGTGTTTTAGGCTGTTCAGCTTTATGACTCTAAATTAATGATAAATGTTGCGCAGTGCTTCAAAAGGTGGTACCAACCTTGTGGAATTTTGAGTTACTGGCCATAACCTATTGTAGAGTTTTGAACTTTTCATCGAGTGTTTCTGGATAACCCCAGGAAAGGTCTTCCAAAGTTTGCACCCTTGATTGAGGTCCACTAGGTCCTGGAAGGAGAGCTTCTTGCAGGGCTTTTAATTGCTGGATTTGGTCTCCATTTAAGCAAGGATTCTGACCCTACCCTTTCCTCTTTAAATTTCCACTGAATATCGCTTTGACATTGTTATTTTTGTTGCTCTCCGACTTTAATTTTGGGGTTATGACGACTGTTGTTTCCAAATGCACGCCCAAACTGTTAGCAATTACAAAGAAGTATTGAAATCCATTGTCTAAAAACAGTAGCATGTCTGCTCCAGCGGTACCTACAACACAATCGTCAATCCCTCGTAATTTCTGACACTCCTGGTGTTTATTTAGCAATGTCTTTCCGAATCGGACCGTGCGTTTTCGCACGTAGGCATGGTTTGACTTGAACTAGCAAGTGATACGAGCGTTTCTCGATGTTCCTTGTTCCATGGGAGGCAAGTGCCGGTAATCACGTACTTACAGTGGGGCGGGATCCTAGCCGCACTGTGATGCAGACTGAAACTGTTGAACCGCTAAGGACAAGTTGGACGCCGCCGCTTACATGGCCCGCTATCGAAGTGAAGCGTTTTCACAGCTCCACAAACTATCGACAGTTGTTTTGGACAGGAAACGAACTCTTGTTTAAAAAAAATGTAAATGGATTTTAACAAGGTGTTAAATGGGTGAGAAAATTTAAAGCTACTTTTTGTCAAAAATCAAATGCAAACATAGCCTCTCGGAAGCCTATATTTATTAGGAAACCCGCAAAATATTGATCCGTACATCAAAAAAGTAGAATCATTGGTTGACACAAAATGCTGGAATAACTCAGCTGGGGCGGCACGGTAGCGCAGCGGTAGAGTTGTTGCTTTACAGCGAATGCAGCGCCGGAGACTCAGGTTCGATCCTGACTACGGGTGCTGCACTGTAAGGAATTTGTACGTTCTCCCCGTGACCTGCGTGGGTTTTCTCCGAGATCTTCGGTTTCCTCCCACACTCCAAAGACGTACAGGTATGTAGGTTAATTGGCTGGGTAAATGTAAAAATTGTCCCTAGTGGGTGTAGGATAGTGTTAATGTACGGCGATCACTGGGCGGCACGGACTTGGAGGGCCGAAAAGGCCTGTTTCCGGCTGTATATATATGATGATGATGATGATGACAGGCTGCATGACCCGCTGAGTTACTCCAGCATTTTGTGTCTACCTTCGATTTAAACCAGCATCTGCAGTTCTTTCCTACACAAGTAGAATCCTTGAATTGTTGCAAATGCGCAGTAAATCAAATAGCCTTCCCTTCTCTAACTTCTCCCTGCGAAGATCCTCAGAAATTGTCCACTCTGATAATTACATGTCTTCAGCTATTCGAAGCCAAATAAATAGATCGAACAATGTTTTATGGGGAGGAGCTCATAAAACCAACATGAAAGCTTGGGTATAAATGTATTCTTAATCTTAATACTTTCAGTAGATGGGAACAAATCATTCCATCTTGATACAAATAACACCTGCCTGCTAAATATGCACCCATTCATATATTTTCTGTCACTAATAATTTAAATGATTGGGGGCTTAAAAGTAAAATTCAAACACTTAATTAAAATGTCTTTGTTTATCTTAACTACTATTGAAATAACTGTCTCTTATTTATTGAACTTGAATAAATATTATTATGGTTGATGATATTTTATATAACCCTTTCAATGTCAAGAGGCCCCAGCCCCTCCCACCAGCCAAAGCACGAACAAATCTCGACAAAATCAAGTGCAATTCTCTTTGTAGAGCTATCAATTACCAGGAACACCACAAAGCAAGCCTGTCAAGATGTTAAAATAATATTATGTTGGAAGCACCCATAAATTGCTCCTTGCACTTTAAAATAGAGCCAAGAATTCTGCTTCATGGCCATAACTGGCAATGAAACAGAATTTAACAAACCCTAATAAGTCAACATTTTGGATATTGTACGTTTCCCACTCCTATTGTGCAATTATTGAGAAAAAGATTCAACACAATGGCCGCATCAGTCATCCAGTTCTAGTGCTACATCATAACTTTGTGTCCAGACAAAATATTTATGAAGGTACACCCTGAAACAGCTTGCCACAAGAATGAAAATCCATGCAGTGTTTCAATAGATAATGGACAAGAATTATCTGAATACATAATAGTAGCCTTAACACTGTCCTCAGGGATACTTAATCGCCATCAATATGGTACTGACTGTTGAATTCTGGATGAAAGGAAAACAGTCTACCATCTGAACTGAGTAGGGACTTGGCATAATCACAAAAAGAAACTGAGGAAATAGAATAAACAAAATTCTGGAGCCAAAACCATCTATAATGGTTATAGATGGAGCAATGTTAGATGTGGGTTTCAAGGAATGGGGAAAAAGAAGGTGGTGATCAGATATGCCAGGATTAAATGGAACATTGGACCAACTTCATGTGTACAAAACCTGCTGCTACACCTTCGAAACATAGCATGAAAACATGCTTTAATATCCATCAAAATATTTGTATTGGGCACGAGGATGGAATAAACCATATCAGTTTTGAAATGTTGCTCTGCCTACTTGTTTTACATACACATATGATTTAAAGTCCTATATCAACATTATCTGAAAAATGTTGGAAAGCAAATAAAACTGTGGATGTTAGAATTAGAAATAAAAACAGGTATGCTGGAAGGACTTGGCCAGTTAAGCAGCATCCGATGGAAAAAGAAAACAGCCAACATTATGTGGTGTTAAATGAATATAGTTTGGGTTGAGAGTCACACATGATCTGCATTTCTTTAAGAAAACCATTGGTGGGTATATTATAGATGTGGAAGGCAATTGGTATAATGCTTTATTTAAGAAAAAATGTTTGATGGGTCTTTGAATGGTTGCCCATTTCTTTTAGTTTCATATTTCCTGACATTTCATTTCTGATTTGCTTTGATTTTGGGTGATTCAACACAAATATTGCAAAAACTAAAATAATGGGAAGTGCAAACACAGAAGGTTTCCTGAGGGCATGTAGAAAGTAGGAACTGCAGATGCTGGTTTACAAAAAAGACACAAAGTGCTGGTGTAACTTGGTGAGTCAGGCAGCATCTCCGAAGAACATAGATAGACGACGTTTCAGGTTGGGACGCTTCTGTCTGAAAAAGGATCCCGACCCGAAAAGTAACCTATCCATGTTCCCCAGAGATGCTGCCTGACCTGACATGCAGGTTTGTAGGTTAATTGGCTTCTGTAAATTGTATAGCATAGAACTAGTGTTTGGATAATTGTTGGTCCACGTGGACTCAGTGGGCCGAAGGGCCTGTTCTCGCATTGTATCTCTAAACTAAGCTGTTTTTTTCTCAGTGGGTCATGAGGTTTTGGAACGCTTATTTGAAAGAAAGGGTGAATTAGAGTTTTTTTAATACAGATACAGGTAGATTCCTGATCAACGGAGTGACAATGGGTGAAGTTGAAAGGTTACTGATAGCAGGCAGGAAAGCAATTGATATTACACTCAGATCAGCCATAATATTAAACAGTGGAGCTGGCTTGAGGGGCCAAGTGGTATAGTCCTAATTTGTATGTTCTACATTTGTTTTGTTCATGCAATAAGTATGTTGGGGGAAAAATACCTTTTTCAATTTATGAGTATAGTCTTTAATGCACTAGTTACATTATTAAAGTGAAGGAAACCCTTTGTATATTATCTTAAAAAGGTATACTCAAAGTTATGTGTAGGAAAGAACTGCAGATGCTGGTTTAAATCGAAGGTGGACACAAAATGCTGGAGTAACTCAGCGGGACAGGCTGCATCTCTGGAGCGAAGGAATGGGTGACGTTTCAGGTCAAGATCCTTCTCCAGAGATGCTGCCTGTCCTGCTGAGTTACTCCAGCATTTTGTGTCTATACTCAAAGTTATACTGAGTGCAGTACGTCAACAGGAGTTATTCTAGAAATAATGGGTTGGGGGGAGTGTATTCTGAAATATAACATAAGCCACCAGGTTCATGAACAGCCACTTTCCTACAACCATAGGTTTTTTGAACTGACCTGCACAACCCTAATCCTACTTCAGTACAAAACGCTACAGCCCACCTCTTACACTACCATGGATGTTTTCTAATTTTTTTTGCACTATTGTCTTTTTTTGGTCTAGTCTTTTTCACTAACCATAACCTCACCGTTTTTGTGCGTAGGACAATAAATACTTGACATGACATGATTACAATGAAGTGGCTTTTTCCTAATACGGTAGTCTTTTGTAAGGTGCTTCTCGTTAGAGGGTATGACTTGTAAGTGCATTTATTGCTCAGTTTGATACTCTGCCAGGGAATGTAAATTTAATCCCTGCTCTGCATTTTGATGGTCTGAATATATGACAGTTAAATTTAGTACTCTTGGGATTTGGGACAGTGGGTAAGGTAGGAAATTGACTGGACAAGTGGTGCTTTTGATTTGCAAATGCCACTGGAAAGTGAATATATTTGTGCATTTCCTCAAGGTGTAGTTGTCCTTGGTTTGATTTTCACCATCCTATCTACATTGCAGGCTCTCACTTTTGGAAGTGGTGGACAGAGGAAGGAGTTTGAGACTGAACAGTGCTGTTGTACTCTTGCAGAAACTTGTTGGATAGCTTAAGTATAGAAACAGGAATAGTAGGCTAAGATAAGCCACTTGTTTGTGTACGAAATGGCTACTCTCAGATTTTGTGTTCCATAACAGTCACAAAACTCACAGCCACCATTACCATTTGTAATACTTGTGGCATATTCAGTAAGTATAACATTTTAATAGATCATTTATTGCAGTTCTAGAGTGAATGCTGTCTCTCAAAATGGATGGAATCATATGATTATATTTGACATAGCAAGGTTTGGTTACCAGAATCCAAAATGGTTGTCTTTTTTTTCTCAGTGTGCCAACATTCATGCACTCGCAACTCTTTTCAGTTTGCTCCTGCCGGTTTGAAAGTGGAGACAACAAAAATCAATTGAATGTGGAAAGAGATTTTTGTTGTTGTTTTGATTACCAGATATGGAAGGCTGGGGTGAGGATGGCTGGCAAATGTTGAGAGTAAACTTGCAGAGAATGCTCAGCTAAGTAATAACGTACGGCAACATTTACTTGGGGACAAGAATAACAATGTTAACATGTCAACAACATGATGGTAGTAAACTGAAAATATTGAATGTTGTAAATTAGATCTGAGACCTTGAAGTACGTTAAATAATCTTGGGTGTGACACGTGAGTCTGTTATTGGAAAAAATAAAATTGCGTTTGGTCAGATTGCCAGTTACCTACCACCAGCGGGATTCTGTTACCCTGTCTTTGCCGATGTCATCATCTAATTGATTGAAATGAATGGCTGTGATTTAATAAGTAATTCCATCATAGTTGTATTGTCAAGTACCCATCCAGTTTAGTACCCATTTAGTACTAATCCCATTTATCAGCAC
The DNA here is from genome assembly GCF_053455715.1 of Rhinoraja longicauda. NCBI lineage: Eukaryota > Metazoa > Chordata > Chondrichthyes > Rajiformes > Arhynchobatidae > Rhinoraja > Rhinoraja longicauda. Next base: position 43,067,722 of record NC_135962.1, on the reverse strand, counting down.
TTCTTCTGTGCTTTGGCCCTTCAAATGCTCATCTAGATGGTATTCAAACTGTTGAGTGTCCCGGCTTCCAACATATAGAGGTAGTACGTCCAGATTCCAATTTCCCTTTGGCAAAAAGAATTCTTGCTCAGATCCCCTCTAAATTAACTCTTCCTTACCTTACACCTATTCCCTTTAATTTCAAACATGACTGCTGATGGGAAAAGTTTCATATGATCTACCCTATCCATGCCTCTTATAATTTTGTATACCTATATCATGTTCTCCCTCAGCCTGGTCTACTTGAAGAAAAACAAATGTCGTCTGTCCAATCTCTCCTGCCTAACAAGTACCATTCCAGGAAGCAACCTGCTGAATCTCCTCTGCCCTCTGAAGTTCAATTACAGCTTTTCTGTCCTATGGTAAACAGAACTGTCCACAGTACTCCAGGCTATGGCTTATCCAATGTTTTCTAAAGTTGTACTCGCTATGTTTGTATTTGCTTTGGCTAATAAAAGCAAGTAATCTGTACATGTTCTTCACTATCTTATCGACATATGCTGCCCTCTGCAAGGACATGTACATCGAGGCCCCTCTATTCCCCAATATATGCAACCCCTGCATTAGTCGTTTAAGTAACAGAAATATGTTAATATTAAAGAATTCGCAAGCCAATACCCAAAAATTTGAGATATGGAAGAAAATTCACTCGGAATGTATGGGGGGGACGGGGGACGGGACAAAAAGAGAATAATTACATAATTTTTTCAACATGTGTTTTTGATGTATGTCCAAAATGACACTGCTTCGCGTGATAATTGCAATATGGACTCTTTTCTCAGAATGCATCACCATCCAGCCTCTAACCCGCTGCATGATGCGGGGGTTCATCTGCACTCTGCAAATCCTTGCAATTCTTTTTCTATTTCATTACTTTATTAGTCCTCCCAAAGTAAATAAAAAGAAATGAAGACAATTGAATTTCCAAACTGCAATCCATATACATTGCTTTCCCTGAGAGTAAAACTAAGCCCCAAGCTAACTTCTGCATTGGTCTGTATTATTACGTTATTTCAAAAAAATTTTTTTTAACCTTTCCACATTTAGTGTCTCACCCTATTCATTCCAATCGTTAGTACTTCCCCCTCACCAGTACCTCCTGTCCAATAGTGCTCAGCCTCTTTTCTGACTATTCTATATTCAAATAGGTACATGGATAGGAAAGGTCTAGATGGATATTGGGCATGTGTGGCCATAGGGCATCTCAGTCGGTATGGACAAATTGGACCAAAGGGCCTATTTCCCTGCAGTATGACTCCCTCCAATTCATGAAGTTCCTTGGAAAATATTCTTTCCATCTACATGGGTTTATATATGTAACAAAAATGTTGAACTTTCCTCCATGCACTTCTCATAAAATCTGGTAGTACGCCACACATTACTTTCTTTATCTTTGCCATACCATCCAATTTGCAAAGCAAAGTGGCAGAGTTAGTTCCATGTCCTGACACATGTGCCAGTTTTATTTTCAGGTTCCCACTTTTGCAACACTTTTATAATTCGCTTTGATCAGTAATAGGCCACTAACCAACATTAATTTTCAGATCTGGGGCAGAGTGAGGAGCTGTACCTGTCCACTTTAACAAGGGTATAAGAAAATAACTGCAGATGCTGGTACAAATCGATTTATTCACAAAATGCTGGAGTAACTCAGCAGGTCAGGCAGCATCTCAGGAGAGAAGGAATGGGTGACGTTTCGGGTCGAGACCCTTCTTCAGACTGATGTCGGGGGTGGGACAAAGGAAGGAAATAGGTGGAGACAGGAAGATAGAGGGAGATCTGGGAAGGAGGAGGGGAAGGGAGGGACAGAGGAGCTATCTGAAGTTGGAGAAGTCGACGTTCATACCACCGGGCTGCAAACTGCCCAGGCGAAATATGAGGTGCTGCTCCTCCAATTTCCGGCGGGCCTCACTATGGCACTGGAGGAGGCCCATGACAGAGAGGTCAGACTGGGAATGGGAGGGGGAGTTAAAGTGCTGGGCCACCGGGAGATCAGTTGCGTTAATGCGGACCGAGCGCAGGTGTTCAGTGAAGCGATCGCCGAGCCTGTGCTTGGTTTCGCCGATATAGATAAGTTGACATCTAGAGCAGTGGATGCAATAGATGAGGTTGGAGGAGGTGCAGGTGAACCTCTGTCTCACCTGGAAAGAATGTTTGGGTCCTTTGATGGAGTTGAGGGGGGAGGTAAAGGGACAGGTGTTGCATCTCGTGCGGTTGCAAGGGAAAGTGCCCGGGGTTAGGGTGGTTTGGGTAGGAAGGGACGAGTGGACCAGGGAGTTGCGGAGGGAACGGTCTCTGCGGAACGCAGAGAGGGGAGGGGATGGGAAGATATGGCCAGTGGTGGGGTCCTGTTGTAGGTGACGGAAATGTTGGTGGATGATATGTTGGATCCGCTGGCTGGTGGGGTGGAAGGTGAGAACGAGGGGGATCCTGTCCTTGTTGCGAGTGGGGGGATGGGGTGCAAGAGCAGAGCTGCGGGCTGTAGAAGAGACCCTAGTGAGAGCCTCATCTATAATGGAGGAGGGGAAGCCCCGTTTTCTGAAAAACGAGGACATCTTGGAAGCCCTAGTCTGAAGGGTGATTGATTCCCAATGTCTTGTTGGCCATCTAGTGGCTGACTTAAGTACAGTGAAGCAAATTTTTGCATTCATCTGAGGTTAAGCCGTCCAAGGCTTCATCCATAGGCGAAGATTTTACAAAGCATCTCGAAGGAGCAAACGTGGGGAAACTATTTGGTCAAGCAAGGCAGGCTCAATTTTTCTGCATGGATGTAGAGTTCTCTTTTGTGTATTTTGCCTCATCAAAATAAGCTGATGAGGGAAGTTAACTTCAACTAAATTGGGAGCAGTATTTTGCTGCCCTTTTTATTCATTGCCATTTCTTTTCTGAACAGTAGAAACATGAAGGCTTTGACTTCTGCATAATTTCTACTGTAAAGTCAAATTGGCAATCAAGGAAGAACTTTGTAATTGGAGAATTCAGGGAGGAGATAGTAAAATTCTAGAACAATTACCTTTAAAAGGACATATAAAATGTCTTGGTAGGCTGAAAAGTGGATAAATAACAGGACCTGATAAGACAAATCCCATGCAGCTATGGGAGAGGATTATTGTGGTTCTAACAGAAATGTTCAAATCTTCTCTAGCCACAGGGTCAGTACCTCATGACTGGAGGGTAATGAATGCAATACCTTTTTATTTAAGGTTAGGTAAATGCAGGCGTGAGTCTAGCATCAGTAGTTGGGGAATTATTTGGAAAATGGTGGACAATATTAATCTGCTATTGAATTTGCAGGGATTAATTGTTTATATGCGATAATTTTGTTTAAGTGTGATTCTATGATTAATTCTGCTTTTCAAAGAAGTGACGAAGTATGTCGATGAGGGTACTGTGGGTGATATGGTCAAGCAATTTGACAAAGGGGGTGAAAGTTCCTCTGGCCAATGTTCCCTTTATTGTTAGCCTTGTCAGTACAAGTGTCTGAAATTGCACCAATAAAGAGTGCAGAAATGTTTATCTTGAAACCCTGGAGTAAAATATCTGGCATTTCAAGATGTGATAAATTTCCCAATTAATCAAAACTGAGCAATCAGCTTGTCAAATTGGAAGTTGTCAGGGGAAGGTTCTGGCAGATGGCATTTAGAAACACGCAAGCATGGATTTGAAGGAAAGTTATGTTGGAGTACATGTCTATTTTCAATTTTGATAACTTTTCATATGGCAGTTGATCGGTGTCAAAGTTCATGCACATTGAAAAACTGGCACCAGGTGGAAAAAGCAAAGTGTAATGCTTGACTGGAGCTTGTGTGAAGGTCAGCACTGGATCCTTTGCCATTTGTTTTGCAGATAGGTGTGGTGGTGCATTACAGCAAGTTGAGCACCAATCCTAGACCTCCAATCCTGACCCCATGTGCTGTTTGTATAGATTTCCACGTTCTTCCTGTGACTGCATTGGTTTCCTCCTCGTGCTCAGATTTCCTCTCTTATTCCAAAAATGTAAGAGTTGGTGGTTTATAATTGGCCACTGTAAGTTGCCCCAGTGTGAATCTTTGGGGGCAGGTGTATAATCTGAATGTAGGGTGATTTGATTTCAATTTGTAGATACACAGCATGGAAACAGGCCCTTCAGCCACTGAGGCCATGCTGACCATCAATAACCTATCCACATACTTCCATGTTACTCCATTTTCTTACCCTCTCCCCGCACACTAGGGCAATGCACAGAGAGACCAATTAACCTATAAATCCGCACATCTTTGGGATTTTGGCGGAAACTCGTGGTCACAGGGAGAATGTGCAAACTCTACACAGGTCAGGATCAAACCGGGTCTGGCACTGAGGTCGTGGCTCTACCAGCTGTGCCATTTCTAATTGTGTGAAAATTAATGCTTGATGGTTGACGTGGGCTACAGGGCCTATTTCTTATAAATGTAGGGGGCCACAATTAAGTTTGTTGATAATGCCAGAATGTTCTAAATGGGAAGCACAAAAATTAACCAGTTAAATGTGGCACAGCAAGATAGGAACAATAGGTGATTGCGGTGACATACAGAACACGACTTTATTAGCTGAAAATAGAATTAATGAGACGGAACATAATGGCAGAACGTTTTTAAAGATGGAGAACCCATGGCTTTTCTTTGCTTGTGGTCACCAAACTGCATGTTGAGAAAACATCCTGAAAGAGTAGAGGAAAATTTTAATGTTTTCATGGTTGGGAATTGTAGTTATGGGGAGCAATTGCCTAGGATGCAGATGTTTTATTAGGAACTAGGAGACAGGAAAGGTCTGAGGCATTTACAATTGGAAAGCCAACATGGCACACACAGGGAGGTCACCAACTATAAAGCTCAATATGTTTAATTGAACTTCTCTTCAGTCTACTAGAGTGTTGGGATCTAAAAGTTATGGCTCCTCAAGTGCTCATCTTGGTGCAGATACTCATCTTCCGCTCACTATGAAATTGTAGTAGCAAACGAAGTAAAGATACTCTGAATATGTGTAAGCCAACAGTAGATTAAATAGATTACATGTATCTTTTGAACATTTATATTAACACTTTAATAAGCAGTTTATGGGGTTTCTATCTGATTTATTCTTAGTTAATGACTTTGGTTAGAAAGCGGTAAAATCTTGAAAATCAATAACATTGGCACGCTGGGTAAGCCTGGTCCACATATGTTTATTGGTGTCATGAAACAATACAGTTAATGTTAGATACAACCACAAAGCAAAAGATGACTGAGTAAAAACAATCCAAGTTGTACGGTACAATCTCACGCGCAAAGTCTGGGATCACTTAATTCAAGAACTGTGCAAGGCCAGGACGTGGCAGGGATAGGAGTGTGGTGTTGGAGGAAACGGGAATAAAGAACTTATAACCTACATGACATTTAATTGGGAGTTAAGTGACAGTGCTTTAGAATCAAGAGACAGGGTAACCAAACTAGCTGTTCTAATACAATGGATTTGTTACATTTACACTCTCTATCTACACAATGCAGAATAAGCAGCATAATTTTGACTTGATATATTAGAGCGTGAACTTACAACTACAGTAGGAATTACATGCGCTGGTGAACATGACTAATCAATAATATTAAACTGCACATCAAAAAGAGACATTGCCCATATTTATGTTGCCAACATTCAAATTCCAACAAACAGCTGCTTAAGAGGAAGTCAGGTCCTCATCTGTTCAATATAAGCCATTCTAGATTAAAAATGACATGTACAAAGTGATTATTTGTGTATGCATTCCATCCCTAGCCTTCATTTTTGACTAAATAACTAAAAAAAATTAGTTGGAGCTCCATTTTCTTAAAATCTACAAATATAACTGCAAAACATATTGCATAAAGAACTGCTGGTACTTAATAAGAAAATATATTTTGTGCAATTGTGGCTATAATTAACGGCTGGCAAAGCAACAGGTAGAAATCCTACAGTGAATCATATAGACATGATCTTGACTGTCTGGGTTAAAGAATGCTCATGAAAAAAGGTGCTATATTCCCTTTTAATATTTATTCAATGTCTTAGAGTGATAGTTATTAAATTCAAGAATTAGACACAAATTTCAGTACTCATTAAAATAGATCACCAAAATATGTTTACTTATAGGATGTGTCATTGTCATACATTCCACCTTACTGATGGATCCCAAGCGTGTCCATATGCCTTAAAGCATCAAGTATCCATAAGATATTTCAAACCGAGTTACAGACTTGGACTGACACTGCAAATAAAGAGCAGCTTATGGGCGAGGTCAGTGGAGGAGTACCGCTAACCGAAAAGCTGCAGTACTGTAGCCAGGCTTTTATAATAATCAGATTTAGAAAATATAAATAGACTGCTTTGGGTTCTGGGGCTTTGCCATTGTTCATTATTTTGTTCGGGTCTATGACCTTAATTGACTTGATCCAATGCTCTAAGAACATCTTCACCCTGAAGCAGGGTTCTGTTGTCTTGGATAGGTGCATTCACTTCACAGTCATAGTTGGTGAGTGTTGGCAAGCTATTGTCCTCTGCTGAATGAGCCAGAAGCCTGGCTACTATACCTGAAAGTGAAAGCATTACATCAATTAAATAAAATTGAAATTGTTCAGAAAGCAAAGCAATAAGATTTAATATTCTAATTGGCCATCATTGATTTGCTTTACTGGACAGTAATGTGGCATTTCAAAAACTAATTATCTTGTAAATTAACAATGAAATCAAATTAAATTGCCTACATGTCATTATGTCCATCTTGGGGTAATTGGCCCTGCTGTAATAGAACATTAAAGAAAAAACAAAATCCCACATTATCTCCGAGTATCTTTTAAGCCCAGAAAACTGATCTGTTTTGACTGTAATCAATGAAACAACCTAGAACACTCTAGGGAAAGATTAATTACCTTTAATGAAGACATTTCTTGTCCTTATTTTGATCCCATATGACTTATTATTCTGCTTCTTATTCTGGACTCTTAGCCAGGGCATCATCTTCCCCACACAAGATAATTTAATAAAGGCAATTCTGCTATAATGCATGTTTAATAATGCAAATTGGAGATCACACGATTGTTAAATGAGGGAACACTTCGTATTATGTGGCTCTAATTGGTTATAATGCAATTTCAATCGTTAGAGAACCACTTGTTACTTTGGAAATTAGAAAAATAAAACTGCCTTTTCCCCATTTACACTATTTTTATAACACAATTTTCTATAACCAGGTTTCTTAGAAAGACAACTATCATATTATAGCCAAACTACTTGTATTTTTCATTCTTAACAGTTATTAAATTCTAGGAATACTGGCTTTAACTACTTTCTCCTATAGTGACAGATCCACCATTCAAGTGTGCTAAATCTTTGCACTGTACTATTTAAGGTAAAAGACGGAAAAAGTATACAATAGGCTGATGTGGTTCCAACAAGATGTATATATTTACATTCTTTGCTGTTGTATTTGAAATCCTCATAAAAAAAATTTAAAAAGCCAAAATACCATGCCTACCTGCCATCTACACCTGTATGTAAGCTTTTACTGATTTGCATGTGACGACTAGTTGCATTGGGACCATCACCATTTCCCAGCTTATGCAAGTGGGATAATCTTTCTTTCACACTGCTGCCCCATTCGCTGAGGTTGTCTATAATCTCCTTACAGCTTCTTTGTATCCTTGTCATTTCTCACATTCCAACTTGTATTTCCAGGTTTGATGTGAAACTAAATCTATTTCAAGGAAATAGATTAATAGTTGAGGTCCAAGGACCAATCCCTGATGTACTCCACTAATCAAAGTGTCAAACTGATAAGAAGCCTGTAACTGTTTTCAATCAACTAGTCCACTCAAGCACACCATCTCTATAATTCCAGGTGTGCTACCTTTGTTCACCAGCCTTTGTTGATTCTTATCACAGCTGCTGGAAAATCTAGTTTAGCCGTTTTTTCCTCGTCCATTCTATTGGATACATCATCAAAGACTAGTCATTTGTAAATTCATGTTTACACTTCTCAATATTATTATTTTCAGTGTTTTGATAGCACATCCTTTGTCACAGATTCCAGTGTCAACAGTATTTTCGCTATTATCAATATCCCTCCTCGCTCTTTAAATCGTAGAATTAAGTTACCTACCCTCTAATCTGTAAGAAACCACTGAAGTTTGGATGAGGTTAACCACTACCTGCCAAACCTTTCAAAATTCTATAACATAAATTATCAATCAGGTTTTTTAAATTTTCAGTTTTAAAGCTTGTTTATAGAGAAATTCTATTGGAGAAGTTAATGAGAATAAAGAATCTGTACTGGATCATTGGTTCTCCAGTATTTTGGTGAGGTTTTTTGTTTCTTCTGAAGACAAACATTTGTTTATTTCCCAGTTCTGCAATATAAATTCTCTTGTCTATATGTGGAGGATTGTTTTTTGTCCTGTCTTTACAGAAAAACTGAATAAATTTAAAGATTATAAATATCAGGTCCGTCATCCTTATCCCACCCTAATCATGGGTGATCTAATTTAAATACTCTTAATGCGCCATGTTCTATCATTTGCCAGGGCAGTTAATTTCAAAGATTCATTACCCCTCTGCAGGAAAAAGAATCTACACACCCGTTTTAAATCAGTGCCCCCTTGTATTGTAGTTATGTACCTTTGTCCAAGGCTGAAAACAGGTATATGAACAGGAAAGATTTAAAGAATTATAGGACAAGATGAGGTTGAAACTTGGTTGGCCTAATTGTATTAGGCAAAGGGCATGTTTCCATGCTGTGGAACTGATTCTCCCACTTATGAATACATCCTAACATCTTATGACCTAGCAAAACTTAGAAATTAAAACATGTGTAGCTGGATGAGTGGAGACGAAGACTGAATAATATGTGGTGTTGTCATTGGATTGCTGTACGATCACTTTCCCCTTTAGAAATCAAAGAACCACCACGGAATTAATTAGACCTCCCATCCCTTTAATCTGAAGGGAAAGAGGCTCAAAAATTGCCAGAAAAAGCAATAAGCCTATTTACGTTCTTGTTTCATTTGTAGGTTACTCTACATGCTGAAAAATATGCAGAAAACAATCAATGAGAAAAGGATAATTAGACAAGGAAAGGTTTTACTTAAATCTCAACATTTACCAGTGGGTAACAACACAAGTGTCTTCTGTTCACTGCCATTAGCTTCAAATCCTTTTGCACGCTTCCAAGTTTGTGGTATACTCACTGAAGGGTTTGTGTCACTTGGGAACAATAATTCCTGTTAAATACAAACCATTTCAAATTTATACTACATATTCATTGAGCAAAAATGCTTGATTAGAATATTATTTCAGCATGTTATCCATGCAAGTGTGCATATTTGCTACACTTCAAAGCATTTAATCTCTGCATGCAATATATAATTCATACTCACGACCAATGTGATTATGAAGATTTTGTTTTGCATAATACCCAGATTATGGGAATAATCTGGGATTATTCCATTCATCCCAGATCCCTTCAGCATTCCCACCTTGATTGCTCTTCCCAGCCACACCTGCTCTTAACTTGCACTACTTCAGGTTAATTTGACTTCCAATTTAATGTTTGCATTCAGTATTCAGTTTCTCCAAAGTAGAAGAGATTACATATGCAAAATATCTCCATACAATCTATTAGGGAAATGCTGAGCTTGTCTGTCACTTTAATTAACTGATCTCTGTCTTGGACTTGCATGATTTGAACAGTGCTTCCAGGCACGCGAGGGTCCTCAGCACTTGTACCGATTGTAATTTAGTTTAGATGGCAAGCCTTTCCAGTCTGCAATGGTGCTGATACAAGGTCATCAACCTGTAATCTTCTATATACTAAAACTCTTGTTTGTTTGTTCCTGGACTACAGCCAAAACGGTACAGGATAGCGCAACAATTTTAGGCCCACCTTACTCACCGTCGTCCTTTTGGTGCTAATGGAAGTTTCATTGAAATCGGTGTTATATTCACATTTTAAAGTTTAAATCTATCTCCTAGGGAGGGAGAGGGGTTGAGGGGGATGAGTGAGGGGAAGGGGTGGATTGCTGCACCAATGCAGGAGAGGTTTGGGCCCAACAGGTACACTTGGTCTAGTATTAACTAATTTTCTTTCCACAAATGCTTCCTGAATTACTTCAAGCATTACTGAGATTGCCAGTAAGGGAAATAATTCCACAGTTCCAATTTTGCCTTTCTCAATGCTCATTTATCTCTGGTTTACATCTGCTTGAGACAGATAACTGTGCTCACTCTCTCAGCTGACACCAGTACCTATTTGATTTCCACCATTCTATCTGTCTCCTGTCAAACATTCTCTTCCACCACCAATTTAATACACTTGTAAAAAATTCAGTTAAACCTGAAATGTTAACTGTTTCTCTCTAAATATTATCATGAATTTTGATCTCCGGAAATTGACTAAAGCTTCTTGAAACCTAGGAATTAATTACATGACAAATGAATTCTAATAGATTTTTGCTTTAAATTAGATATTGTAGTAACCCATTTTTTTTGTTTCACTGTGCCCAAGATAATCAGAGTGGATATGAACCGTAACTTTTTTGTTTATTCCTGTTCCTTGTGGTTTCAGATGTGTAAATATTTAAAAACTGCAATGCAAACTGATCCTTGCCCAAACAGTTGGATACAAGACTGGATGCAGAAATCTTGAGCAAAAAACAAATTGCTGGAAGAACTCGGCATGTCGAAACCTCTTCTATTATTCTGTCCCCATCCCAAATTACTCTCCACTTATCATCTCTCCCACCTAAGTCATCCACCAATCATACCCTCCTTACCTGGATCCACCTATCACTTGCCAGCATTTGACCCATCCCTTACTGCTATCCACCACCAGCTATCTCCCATTTATTTGATCAGTTTAAAGAGGGGTCCTCAGAGAATAAGGGGTAGGCCATTTAGAACGGAGATGAGGAAAAACTTTTTCAGTCCGAGTTATAAATCTGTGGAAATCTCTGCCTCAGAAGGCAGTGGTGGCCAATTCTCTGGATGCTTTCAAGAGAGAGCTAGATAGAACTCTTAAAGATAGCGGAGTCAGGGGAGAAGGCAGGAACGGGGTACTGATTGTGAATGATCAGCCATGATCACATTGAATGGCGGTGCTAGCTCGAAGGGCCGAATGGCCTACTCCTGCACCTATTGTCTATTGTCAGCCAACGTCCTTTTAAAGCAATGAGTCTACTTTAAGTACATGGCTGATTTAACTAAGCCTCAACTGCTTTTGTCTATAAGGTTTCACCCCTATCAAGAATCTACCAGCATCTGGAGAAACAAGAAATTGCAGATGCTGGTTTACAAAACAAGGCAAAGTGCTGGAGTGGACACAAAAAGCTGGAGTAACTCAGCAGGACAGGCAGCATCTCCAGAGAGAAGGAATGGGTGACGTTTCAGGTCGAGACATTTCTTCAGGATCTGAAGAAGGGGCTCGACCCTAAACATCACCCTTACTTTCTCTCCAGAGATGCTGCCTGTCCCGCTGAGTTACTCCAGCTTTTTGTATCTTTGATTTAAACCAGCATCTGCAGTTCCCCCCTACACCAAGTAATGGTATAATTCAGCCAGCACCTCTGGAGAGAATGAATAGGTGACTTTGTGGGTCAGGACCTTTCAGGCAGATTGGGGGTGGGGAGCAGAGGTGCAAAAACTAGGAGAGGAGAGACAAGACAAAGCCTGATAAGTGATAGGTGGATCCAGGTGAGAGTGATTTTTGATAGGCAGATGGTTGGACAAAGGCCAGATCCTTATCCTTATAACCGTTGCTTTTGAATCTCTGGATTTCATCCTCTCCCACTCCCCACCCCATTTGGTTAAAAGTGAGGTCCTGACCAGAAACGTCACCTGTCCACGTTCTCCAGAGATGCTGCCTGATAAAAGTTACTCCGGCATTTTTGGCGTCTTTTATCTTTCAACATCAGCCCTAAATATTCCAAGACACTTTGGGTATGTTAGAAAGATTATCAAGCTTCAAAATATGTTAATTTATCCTCCTTAAATGACAAAGAGGAATAAACACCATGTAGAGATCAGATTAGGGTCATTATTTTAATTGGGTCGCTTCTCACCATCGGTCACCAACTGGAAAAATATTTATGCCTACTCTGTTAGCCAGGCAATCTTCTATCCAAGTCAATATGTTAGCTCCTATACCAATAGCATTTATTTTCTAAACTAATCTTTAATGTAGCACCTGATAATGGCTTCTGGAAATGTAAGAGTACATCCATTGAGTTGTTACAGCAGGGTACTTCTAAGAAATCCATAAATTAATCAGACGTCATTTAACCATCACAAAGCATTGTTGACTTTACTTGATTACCTTTCTGAAAAAGGTAGCTATGCACTAATTCAGGGGATTTTTGTTTGAAAAGATCATAGCATTACCAAATCTTTAAGGATAAAATCCATTGGTTCACAATGATCTGATAGCCCATAGGCTTCACAATTTGCTCAGTACCACTTCCATTGTGATTAATTTTCAATCCCTATGGAATCCCCCCCCCCTTCCAATCCCTAAATGATAATTTCTGGGATGTTGCTTGAAACCTCCATGGCGAAGATTGATGCAACTGCAACTCTTCATCTATCTCCTTGTTTTTCAATATTCCCATACTCTTCTAACTTCAACCCCTTCTAGTTATTGTATAGAATGATACCATATTTATTCTTTTGTGCTGGAACCAAAATAATTAAGCAGAATTACTAAGAAGAAAATGATAAAACTACACCTACAATTCCAACTGCCTGGAACAGGGAAGCTGCATTCTCCAACTTTCGTTTCCTGGGTGAATTGTGCAAAACCACAGTCTGAGGGCTCGGGTCTTCTGTCGGAGCTCTTTCCTTTGCAGATCTTCAAGCAAACAAAATAGTTTTAGTGCAATTACATTACTAAACATCTAACAATATCAGACTTTTGAAATCCTCTGGTGCATGCTGCACTTTCTTTGAATACTCCACTATGATCTGTTCTACATAAGTAATAGGAGCAGAATTAGGCCATTCGGTTCATCAACTCTACTCCGCCATTCAATCATGGCTGATCTATCTTTCCCTCTCAACCCCATTCTCCTGCTTTCTCCCCATAACCCCTAACACCCTTACTAATCAAGAATCTGTCAATCTCCACCTTAAAAATATTCGTTGATTTCCTCCACAGCCGTCTGTGGCAATGTATTCCATAGATTCGCCACCCTCTCACGAAATAAATTCCTCCTTTTTTCCTTTCTAAAGGAACATCCTTCTATTCTGAAGGTTTGGGACATTACCCAACCTATGCTTTACTACATCAAGACATTTTTCCCTTTTCCTGTGTAAATTTGCCATAAAGACCCCATCCTTAGCAGAAGCTGAATTTTATTGAATGATGAAACATTAAGGGTGGGCCAGGAAGACTTGGTATCAGACACTACAAAGGCATCTTGCTTATATCCGCTGACATAGGCAATTCATGAATGTACATCAGTGGCTTAATGTAATGAATTGGAAGGAACTGGTAGACTATTTTTACAAGTTTAGTACATAAATAAAATAATTCTGAAAGCAGCACAAAAGAATAAAACAATTTAATATTAAGAAAAAACTGTGTTTTGGGGGTCAGGATAGAGAAAAGTACTACAGCTAGAAATTTAGGCAGTTTCTTGCCCAGTGCTGGAAACTGAAGTACACAAGAAGTTTGGTATTTTCTGTTAGACTGTATTTGTTTCCTCTCCCTCCATTTTTCATGTGCAGAGGCTGAATGCCTGTGGATCTTTCTTGACTGGAGAGCAGAGACCTGAACTAAGAGGTCTTTTTTGTAATACTGTCTGAGTGTTTCAACTTGTGCTGAAGAACAACACAAAAACCAGCAATAAAGATATTATTTTTAAAATATATTTTACTCACTATTTGATTAATTGACGTGATTAGTGCAGATGAATTAAAATGGATGCATGTAAAGGAGAATGCACATGAAATCCAATCATGGACGGGTGGGAGCTATGTCGTCGTCGTCCACCCTGGGTAGTTCTACGGAACTGGCAAACTGCAGCAAAGCGTCAATTACAGTACTCTGAAGCACCAATTGCCACTTTTGATTGTTGTAGTTGACATACAAAAGAAGAATCATGGACAGTTTGAATAACCTATTTGTCTGAAAACATGCATGACGGTGGTCTGTTATAATGGTGCCAAAATTGGGATCACCTGACTGCTTGCAGGGGTCGTCAACACTGCCAAAAGCAAGTATCATTGGCAAACCTAGAATGGCCACTTATCTTACCTTTTACTGTAATTAAGCAACGTCTTCACAGGAGATACAGAACTCTGCGGACGTGAAGTTTCAATCTGCTGCGTCAGTGGTCCTTTTCCTCCAGATCGGACAGGTGAAGCTGTTCTGCTGCTGCTCTCACTATAGGGTGACTCTGGGCAATTATCCATTTCATGTACATGTATGCACGATTTAATTGCATTCACAGGCTCAATCTTTTCCACTTGTTTGAATGATTGTATATTCTTGTGTGGAGTGTCATTAACAGATGATCCAGCTTGCGGGAAGATGTCAATCACATTGTTCATGCTTTGTGTGCTGGGAGGGGTGTCTGGAGACTCCGTAAGTGGTGAAAGTTGGTCCAATGATCGAAGCTGAAAGTCATCATCCATTGGGATGTATGGAGCCAACATCTCCAAATCCAAGTTATCAATGTCCTAGTGAAATGAACCATTTCATTCAGTCAGAATATATGAAGATTTGCTCCATTTCTTTTCTTGGCTAAAATAGACAGCATAACTGAATTCAAATCTTATTCAAAATCTATCTCACTTTAATTATTTCATAAGTCTCTTTACAATTAGATAAAGATGCAGCAACCCAATGCTGAATTCTCTTTTCACAATGCAAGATCTCTAATGTGAAAAGTTCAACTAAATGTGTCTCATGGTATCTTGATTATAGTATGCTCAATTAGCTGATGATCTACTATATAAAAGGAACTGGAATTTTCTGGATTAACCTAACTTTTTAGTTAAATTTACTTTTTTTTTGTTGTTGCAAAGTACACCATTGTACATAATTTCAGCATTATTTGAATACCTTACTTATTTTGTCATACCTGAACAGAGAAGGGGGTTTTGGCTTCTGGATCAATTGCAAAAAGCTTTTCCACTATGTCCAATTTGAACTCGTTAGAAATGTCTGTGTCAACACTAAAGCAATAGGCTGGAGGACTACTGGGCTGTGAAAATAATGAACAATTATTAATAATTAACAAAGTTCAATTAATTAGATGAAGAGATAAAAGTCAAATAGGAAACACTTCTATTTGACTCCGAAGTACTCCTAAAATTAAATTTAGGGATTAAAATTAAGGTAGAAAGAGTGCTGCTCAGGGTTCGAGGCCCTGAGCTAAAGGTATAGGTTGGCAGGATAAGACTTTATTCCCTGGAGCACAGGAGACGGGGGGTGATCTTTTATAGAGGTGCAGAAAATCACGAGGAGAATTGATAGGGTGAATGCATAGTCCTTTATCCAGGGTAGGGAAATTAAGAACCAGAGAACATAAGCTTAAGATGAGAGGGGCAAGATTTTAAAGAAACCTGGAGGGCGATCTTTTCACTCAGAGGCTATATGGAACAAGCTGCCAAATGAACTAGTCGAGGCAAATACTGTAAACATTTTTAAAATGGCATTTGAGCAGGTGCAAGGACAGGTTTTACAGGATATGAACAAAATGCAGTCAAATGGGACAGGCTATATAGGGCATATTGGTCAACATGGACCATCTCTCAGAATAACAAAATGTTGGCAGTACTGTAAAAGCACTTTACTCCAGCCAACCTAACTGTAGCAAAGACAGTGGTTGGGAAGGATGTAGTCCACACTCTGCTGTTTTTGTTTAATTTCAAAACTTATCTTCCTTGAAGAATTCTAAATGAGGAGCTACAACAATAAATTTGCAAAAATTCACAGAATACTGAATAAAACTGACGTACTTGGATATCTTGTTGGAAAACATATAGCAAGAGACTTACTTGTGTTGAATTGTGAGGGGGCCCAAAACAGGAGGGTTTTCTTGTTTCCTCATTCATTTGTGGAATGGTAAATGGAAATTCCAATGGCTCTTGGGTTGTTTCAAGCTTGATAATTGACTCCAAGTTCAAGGCTGACTCTGTGCTGCTGCATAGTGGCTTTACTGCATCAGAAGGAGGAAGGGGCGATAGTGCCAAGTCTACTGTCTTTCGGTCAGTGGCGGAGGGTAACATAACATCATTGTACAGAGGGACCTTATCAAACTGCTGTATTTCTGAACCTGAAACTAAAGGTATTAATGGATTTAGAATTTGCACAATGCTATCAATCCACTCTTCAAACAAAGTTTATCAGTCAAAATCCATTCATTAATACATTGTGAATACGCTGCATAGTTACAAAGACATAATTTAGAATTCTACTCCTAAAACTGAATGTTATGTCTTTATATAGAAACATAGAAAATAGGTGCAGGAGGCGGCCATTCAGCCCTTCGAGCCAGCACCGCCATTCATTGTGAAACCCGAGCCTGCCTTCTCCCCATATCCACTGATTCCACACCCCTAGAGCTCCATCTAACTCTCTCTTAAATCCATCCAGTGATTTGGCTTTCACTGCCCTCTGTGGCAACGAATTCCACAAATTCACAACTCTCTGGGTGAAAAAGTTTTTTCGCACCTCAGTTTTAAATGGCCTCCCCTTTATTCTAAGACTGTGGACCCTGGTTCTGGACTCACCCAACATTGGGAACATTTTTCCTCCATCTAGCAAGGACACCCAGGTCTCGCTGCACCTCCCCCATACCTAACCAAACACCACTGAGATAATGATCTGCCTCCTTGTTTTTGCCGCCAACGTGGATAACCTCACATTTATCTAAACATAGCACAAAAAGTAAGGAAATTTGTGTTTGGTAGATTATTTCTTTGTTGTAACAATGCTTCTTGGCAATAAATCTTATACCGTTGGAAAGCCTGTTTATTTCCCTTTTAAATGGTGCCACATTTGTAAGGAACATGCATGTGTGGGATGAGCAGCAGAGCTGAGTATGTGGGTTGCGCCCATGAAAAATCTGCCAAATCTTCTCTGCCAATGCCAAACAGCTTATTCTGCCATTGACTCTTGTTCGGTGTTGTTTGGTGGATTGGATGATTGAAGTCTGAAGAAACAAGACATATTGGCAATTTAACAATTTATTCATTTAATAAACAGGAGCCTCAGTAGCGTGTGGAAGAACCATACACAACCACAACAGCCTGGCACCTCCTCCTCATGCTGGTCACCAGCCTGGTCACACACTGTTGTGGGATGGCATCCCATTCTTCAACCAGCATTTGTCGCAAGTCAGCCAACGTGGTTGTGTTGGTCACTCTGGCACGAACAGCACCCCCAAGCTGATCCCACAAGTGTTCAATGGGGTTGAGGTCAGGACTGCTGGCAGGCCATTCCATCCTCTCCACTCCCAAATTCTGGAGGTAGTCTCTGAGAAACCCTGTTCTGTGGGGGCGAGCATTGTCATCTTGGAGGATAGAGTTCGGTCCCAGACTGTGGAGATATGGGATTGCCACTGGTTGCAGAATCTCATCTCGATATCTCTCTGCATTGAGATTGCCTCCAATGATGACAAGCCTCGTTTTTCCAGTGAGGGAGATGCCGCCCCACACCATCACACTGCCTCCACCAAAAGATGTTACTCTATCGGTGCAGCAATCAGCATAGCGTTCTCCGCGTCTTCTCCACACTTTGACCCTATGATCCAACTGCCGTAGGCAGAATCTGGACTCATCGCTGAACATAACGTTCCTCCACATGTTCAGGTTCCAGTGCACGTGTTGCCGACACCAGCGCAAACGGGCCTGACGGTGAAGGGCAGTCATGGCAGGCCTCCTGGCAGCCCTATGAGACCGGAGATCGGCTGCGTGCAGTCTGTTCCGAATTTTCTGGGCAGAGAGCCGTCGGCCATATCGTACTGCAAACCTTGACTGCAAATCTGTAGACAGCCTACGGTTCCTAAGTGATGACAGGGTGAGGAAACGGTCTTCTTCGGGTGTCGTCTTCTTCGGACGCCCACTTCGCGGCCTGTCTCTGACACCCCCCGTTATATGGAACTTGGCCTTCACTTTGGAGATGGTACTAGGCTCCAAATAATGCCGCAACTTGGTTTTGCGGAACACCAGCTTGAAGTTGCCCTATCGCACGGGCCCTATCCAGATTAGTCAAACGTGGCATGCCGATTCTTGGAGCAGACACCTACTGACCACCGTAGCAGGGCCCATGCTCACTGATGCTGCCAATCAGGTGCCAATCAGGCACCTGATTGTCAGCACCTGGGGGTACCAGAAGCTCAAAAGAAGAGTCAATAGCAACAGCAGAATAAGCTGTTTGGCATTGGCAGAGAAGATTTGGCAAATATTTCATGGGCGCAACCCATATACTCAGCTCTGCTGCTCATCCCACAAATGCATGTTCCTTACAAATGTGGCACCATTTAAAAGGGAAATAAACAGGCTTTCCAACGGTATAGGATTTATTGCCAAGAAGCATTGTTACAACAAAGAAATAATCTACCAAACACAAATTTCCTTACTTTTTGTGCTATGTTTATATTATACTGCATCTGCCATGCATCTCTGCCCACTCGCTCAACCTGTCCAGGTCACCCTACAACCTCCTAACATCCTTTTCAGTTTACACTGCCACCCAGCTTTGTGTCATATAATAACTTTGTGTTATAATAAACTGTTTTACAATTAGCCAAACAATTTCCCAAACAATATTATAAAACTAATTGTCATTAAGATGTGGTTATTTGTGTCTAAATGTAGCTAAATCAGTAAAGTACTTTTGAAGTGAATGTTATAAGAATGCCATCATTTAAATAATTTCTGTGAATTAATCTTTGGAGATTTTTTTCATTTTGTAAAGTAAAAAAGATTGTTTAATTTGTACACTTCACTCAACTTGTGTAAAGGTTACGGTAAAGGTTACTTTAGTAGGGGTAGGTCAGAATCACCTCAAAATTAGATAAAAACAATAAACTGCAGTCACTACTTAATATAAACATAGAAAATAGGTGCAGGAGTAGGTCATTCGGCCCTTCGAGCCAGCACCGCCATTCAATATGTTCATCCAAAATCAGTACCCCGTTCTGACTTTTTCCCCATATTCCTTGATTCCCTTAGCCCTCAGTAGAGGTGTTAAACTGGTTAAATCCGATGAAATTTATAACTGAAAGAAATGCCTGCTGCATAATCTTTCTGCCTCTGCAAAATGCAAAAATCACCAAAACACAAGATGGTGGGGATAGTTTCCAACCTGAAGGGCTAAAGTCCAGTGAGACAACTGTATCGCCTGCGGCTGGTGCAAGTTGAGTCAAAGCTTCTGGTTCCTCCTTCAGTTTGTCAAACAGATTGGTGGCTTCTTCTTTTGTGGATTGATCGGTTGTTGCCTTAACAGGTTCCTCAGCCTTCTCAGTGGCAGCGAATTCAGCTGTTACACGTTCAGTCTGATCCAGTGAAAGAACCACTTCTTTTTCAACTAAACCACTGAAAGAAGTATTGATACATTTAGCCCCCAGTTTCACAATAATGAAGTGGAGCCTATCACTTCAAACATCAGAACTCTTATGAATTGTGCATCTGTGCATACATGGTAACTTCAGTTCTTAAGGAACTATAATGTGAGGCATGAATACTACATTCCTAAAATAACAGCACTCCATATTGTCTTCTGCCATGCGTTCCAGGTGAAAGTAGGGCACACTGGTTCAGAAACGCAAACCCGCAAGGTTACAATGATCTCACTTCTCTTCCGGTGTTACTGTTGGTATGAATAGATAACGTACTGCACTGCACTGAAACATTTGGATAGAGGGGCTTATAACTGCAATTTCCATGAAGAGGTATGTTTTGTTCATAACATGCAAAATAGCTTCTGGTTCTCTATTTTAATTAGAGATGGGAAGATTGTATACTTTGAAGATTATTCCTGTTCTGTAAGAATCATCACCATTGTTATTATAAATGCTTACCTCAAAACGTAGTTCACGCAGACGATGCACTGAGGCTGGGAATTTTTTGAATTGTAGATTACCGTGGCCTGAGTTTCCACCCAAACATAACCACCTTCCTTTCCCAACATCCTGTACTGGCCTGTGGTGGCTTGGCCTTTTGTAAATACTTAAGGAAAAAAACAAACATGCTAAATTGTGGTTAAACAATCAAGGTTTTCACAATTCAAAGCATTCACAAACAACCTATACAATGTAGATAAATGTGAGGTTATCCACTTTGGCGGCAAAAACAAGGAGGCAGATTATTATCTCAATGGTGTCAGGTTAGGTAAGGGTTAAGTGCAGCGAGACCTGGGTGTCCTTGTACACCAGTCGCTGAAAGTTGGAGTGCAGGTACAGCAGGCAGTGAAGAAAGCTAATGGCATGTTGGCCTTCATAACGAGAGGATTTCAGTATAGGAGTAAAGAGGTTCTTCTGCAGTTGTATAGGGCCCTGGTAAGACCATATCTGGAGTATTGTGTACAGTTTTGGTCTCCTAATTTGAGGAAGGACATCCTTGTAATTGAGGCAGTGCAGTGTAGATTCACGAGATTGATCCCTGGAATGGCGGGACTGTCATATGAGGAAAGATTGAAAAGACTAGGCTTGCATTCACTGGAGTTTAGAAGGATGAGAGGGGATCTTATAGAGACATACAGAATTATAAAAGGACTAAACAAGCTAGATGCAGGAAAAATGTTCCCAATGTTGGGGGAGTCCAGAACCAGGGGCCAGTCTTAGAATAATGGAGAGTCCATTTAAAACTGAGATGAGAAGGAACTTTTTCACCCAGAGAGTTGTGAATTTGTGGAATTCTCTGCCAAGGAGGGCAGTGGAAGCCAAATCACTGGATGGATTTAAGAGAGAGTTAGATGGAGCTCTAGGGGCTAGTGGAATCAAGGGATATGGGGAGAAGTTGGGCACAGGTTACTGACTGGATGATCAGCCACGATCACAATGAATGGCGGTGCTGGCTCGAAGGGCCGAATGACCTCTTCTTGCACCTATTTTCTAGGTTTCTAACCTGACTTTGTGTAATTTTCAGGAATTCCTAAATCTGTACCAGACCACACAAAATTGCAGAGATTTGTGGATGTAGCCCAATCGCTCACACAAATCAGCCGGCATCAATACTTCACACTGCCTCAGGAAAGCAGCCGACATAATCAAGGAATATTTACAACCCAGTCATTCCTGCTTCCCCCTCTCCCATCGGGTAGAATATACAAAAAATACATACCAATACCATCTTTAGATTACTGTGTAAGAAGGAACTGCAGATGCTGGTTTAAACCGAAGATAAACATAAAAATGCTAGAGTAACTCAGCGGATATTTATTTCTCTAACTTCAAGTAACCCTTGCTCTCCATCCATCCCCCCTTCCCAGTTCTCTGACCAGTCTGACTGTCCTCGATTATATTTTATGTTTGCTTTTTTGTTCCCTTCCAACTAACAATGATCTATTCTACATTTTCCTTGATCTTTGTCTCGTTTTCACACCTTACACTACCTTATTTCTGTATCTCCCTCTCCTCTGACCTTTCGGGTCGAGACCCTTCTTCAGACTGAGTCACCCATTCCTTCTATCGAGAGTGCTGCCTGTCCCGCTGAGTTGCTCCAGCATTTTGTGTCTATCTTCTGATTACTGATTGGACCACTCAAACTAAAGGTGCAATCCCAATCTCATTGAAGCCCTTGCACTTTTTTTAATCTGCACTTTCTTTGTAGCTGTAATGTTATAAACACTATTTTCAGAAATCTGGTATTTTTCACTTTGCACTACCCATTGTCCTTGTGCATAGCTTGATTGGACTCACGCACAGTATGTTTAAACTAGATAGCACGCAAAGGTTTTTTCACTGTATCTAGGACCAAAACAAATATACTATTAAATGAAGCCTTTCTGGAAATTTAACTGAACAGAAATTTAATCCAGATTTGTGCCTGCGGGATGAGACACCATCATTGCTTAATGACATTTGGTCAAAATGGTTCTGGCCCAAAATGCCAATAAATATGTAGTGAAGATAAAAGCAAGAAGTTATTCAAAGACAACTTACGATCATGATGGGTTTTGGTCAGATGGTCTGAATCCAAGGCATGGTAATATTCATAGACTGAACGACCCAGCAGTTCTTCTGGTTGGTAGCCCATTAACTCAGTTATTCTGTAAGGAGGATTACAAGAATACACAGAGAAAATAATTCAGATGCAGCACTGCATTGCACAATGAGCTCTTTCAATCCAGTTATCTATATTAAAATTTAATATTTTCAAGACAGTCTTTTCAAATGGAATGGATACATTTAACCTGAAATCTGGAGTAACTCAGTCAACTGGTTTAGCTCTTCACCTTATCTGTTTGGACTAAATAAAGCACTATTTGATTCCTCTCTTGCCTGCCACCACCGCTCTTTCCTGGAACATCATGGTACCAAAGACCATGCTCCACCGTTTCTCTAATCTTTAAAAACGCATTACCCTTTGCTCACTATCCTACCCTTCCAACAAGTGCAAACAGCTTTGGGTCTCAAATGTCATGACAAAAAGATTTGTTGGGCTCATTTTACCTCTTCCCTCCAGAGACTAAATATGTTGGAATCTGAAGAAATAAAAAGGGATTAGCTGGAGGAAGTTGGCTAGTCAGTAGATATTTTTGGAAGGAAATGGACAAGTCAACATTGCTGGTTGTGTCCCTTCATTTAGATTGAGAGTAGTCAAGTCAAGTCAAGTCAATTTATTTGTATAGCACATTTAAAAACAACCCACGTTGACCAAAGTGCTGCACATCTGACTAGGAAAAAAAGAAACATACAGTGGCATCCATCCCCTCCCCTCTCTGCATTCCGCAGAGACCGTTCCCTCCGCAACTCCCTGGTCCACTCGTCCCTTCCTACCCAAACCACCCTAACCCCGGGCACTTTCCCTTGCAACCGCACGAGATGCAACACCTGTCCCTTTACCTCCCCCCTCAACTCCATCAAAGGACCCAAACATTCTTTCCAGGTGAGACAGAGGTTCACCTGCACCTCCTCCAACCTCATCTATTGCATCCGCTGCTCTAGATGTCAACTCATCTATATCGGCGAAACCAAGCGCAGGCTCGGCGATCGCTTCGCTGAACACCTGCGCTCGGTCCGCATTAACGCCACTGATCTCCCGGTGGCCCAGCACTTCAACTCCCCCTCCCATTCCCAGTCTGACCTCTCTGTCATGGGCCTCCTCCAGTGCCATAGTGAGGCCCGCCGGAAATTGGAGGAGCAGCACCTCATATTTCGCCTGGGCAGTTTGCGGCCCGGTGGTATGAACGTTGACTTCTCCAACTTCAGATAGCTCCTCTGTCCCTCCCTTCCCCTCCTCCTTCCCAGATCTCCCTCTATCTTCCTGTCTCCACCTATATCCTTCCTTTGTCCCACCCCCGACATCAGTCTGAAGAAGGGTCTCGACCCGAAACGTCACCCATTCCTTCTCTCCCGAGATGCTGCCTGACCTGCTGAGTTACTCCAGCATTTTGTGAATAAATCGATTTGTACCAGCATCTGCAGTTATTTTCTTAACATACAGTGGCAGGCAGCCAAACACAACGGCGCGGCCATCTTTAACAAAATGTTAATTCAATCACCCACAGTCCAACAATAAAAGCACTAAACAGGCACCCAAATTACCCAACCCCAAAACCCCCCCAAAACACAGTCCAACAATAGAAGCATTCAATAGGCATTCAAATCACACACCCTAAAACCCCCAAAAACACAGTCCAACAATAAAAACATCAAACAGGCACTCAAACCACCCAACCCCAAAAACACACACAAAAAAGAAACATCCATCAAAGAAACATCCATCACAGTGAGTCTCCTCCAGTCCTCTCTCTCCTCACTGTGATGGAAGGCCACAATGTCTTTCCCTTCTCCCGCTGTCCCTCGCCCGCAGTCAGGTTGTTGTGGTTGCAGGCCGCACCGGACGGTCCACAGCGGGCGAAGCCCAAGCCCAAGCCCAAGGAGAGTAGGGAGGAAATAGCTAGTGTCATGTCATGGGGGGAACGGGGGATGGGTTTTTACCTGTTTTACCCCTTTTTTCAAAAAGATCCCCCGGAAATCCACTGAATTGTTGATCTACTTTAAGAGTTGAAAACTAATCAAATGCAATAAAATCTTGATAATTTCAATCCCAATAATGGAATACATTAAACATCCGCAAAGAATCACTATTAGCTCTTAACTTGCCTCTCATCACAATAGGAAAACTTCATGTCCAGGCCATGACGACTCAGAAATGTCTTGCTGTCCAGTGGGACCTCGATGTTCGATGGGTGTGGAATAGGTTCACAGATCAAAACAAGACAGGTCATAGGTGGCTCCTTGTAACCACAGTGCGTCTGCTCACTATTGGATTTGTACACTTGAATATGCCCAGTGCAATGAAGGACCTGCAAAAGACATGTCAGCATTTGGTAATTGCTACGATTTACATCCTTAAAATAATTTGACAATTTAAGCATATTTAACTTAGGCCTTTATTTTTTTAATAACATTTGCCTTCATGAAATACCATACCCGTGTAAACCACTTTCTCAAATCATTAAAGGGTCATCTTTGGAGATTATCGCCCATTTTGATTTTCACTGGGAGCATCTTAAATGATCTGTTTGATTTGGTCTACCGCATTTTTTTTTTACCTGTGGTATAACGCTAATTTCCCAAACTCAGTTTTTCCCTCCTCCCTGATGGTGGATCGCATCAACTACTTTCAAATCGATCTCAGTTTCCCGTTATTCAGTCCTACTCAGCACTGACACTAGCATGTATGTACTTCCCTTGATAAACAGAAAGGGACTTGGTATTTGGAGGCATTTGACAGACCTCCCAAATTTGGCGGGAATTTTCCGCTTTCTTATTTCATTTCTGCCATTCCGATTTCACCTCACAATTTTCCGCAAAACACATGCATTGCCACTCGCCCTGCCCATCGCTGGCCCGGCCTCGCCGCTCGCCCAACCACTGGCCTGGCCACATAGCTTGAGGCCCGTTGATTTTGAGAGGCAATGGGGTGGGTGAATGGGGGGGGAGAGTTGGGGTCGGGGGGTGGAGGAAGGGAATGGGGGGGAAGGGAGTGGAGATAGAGTGGGAGTGGGGGGGACATGGACCATTGTGATTTGCTGCTGAATAGCACTGGAGCAAATATGTCCTCAATGTTAGGTATGTGCATTTTAAGTGAAACTCTTTCTTCATAACTTAGTCATACATTTTATGACCATTGTTCAATAGCAAGAGAATTGGGATGTGTTAGGAAAAAGCAAAATAGAAAAAAACAAAACAAAACAATTTTTACTTTGTGTTGCAAAAAGTATTTCTGTTCAATAACCTTTCTATAAATTGCCGAATATCCTCATGATAGCCCTGACCTTGTACATGTAGGCCAAGAACTACAGACTGTTGGAAATAATAGTTGTTTTTCACACATGAATGTAGTAGCGCAATGCGCCATATTATTTTGATGTAAAATTCTGAATTTATAAAAT
The DNA here is from genome assembly GCF_053455715.1 of Rhinoraja longicauda. Classification (NCBI taxonomy): domain Eukaryota; kingdom Metazoa; phylum Chordata; class Chondrichthyes; order Rajiformes; family Arhynchobatidae; genus Rhinoraja; species Rhinoraja longicauda. The sequence goes on along the minus strand of NC_135962.1, from coordinate 43,042,092 downwards.
CAAGTGTTGGAAGGTCTGATTTGATTAAAGGATAGTATTACTTTCAAGCATAGGGTGTTCTACCTTTTTGTCACTGTTTTCCATTAACCATTTAGCTTTTATTGATTGTTGCGCTCCAATAGATTTAGTTTCTATTCTAAAATCCTAGATTGTCTTCAGATCCATTGTTAGGTTGTCACAAAACTATTCCCATTGTGTTCATGTTGATATTTTAATTTTCTTCCTCCATATGCCACATTTGCTATCATTAAACTTAACTTATAATTCTGTTCAGCGACATAACTTAACTGCTGCTTCTGAATCCTGTATATCCCCCCCGCCCCCCAACCATGAGTTTGTTATCCTCTCAGGATTTGCCCTTCATCTCCATGGTATTATTTGATAGTGTTTATGCTAAAACTTTGTCAGAAATATTTTCTGCATCAAGATAGCGAAATACATTTGAAGCTTCATATCTGAGAAATTGCATGTCCAAACCTGCACATTTAGAAAAGGAAGCAAGATCTAGATTAGAATCAAACCTCATACCTTCCATGTTGCTGATTTAATATTGACAGTACGGCCTCGACTTGTCAAAGTACATTTCATCCGCAGGAAGAAGTTGCGTTCGGTGTTCTGATCCTTTCTCTTCTTCAGAAGTCCTAAAATTCAGACACCACAACCAGTGTTAAAAACATAGGTTCCAAAAGCAGAAACAGTGATTCATAGTTGTTAGAGCACAGGAGGTGGCCACTTGGCCAATGATTCCATGTTGAGAATTCAATCATTCTGCTCCCCCTACACGTCTGGAAGTCTTTATTCCCTTGAGTGCCCATACAATTTCCTTTTGCAAAATCAATGGATTTGGCCTCCACCACTCTCAAAGGCCATCACCTCTCCTGGGGATTAAGAATCCTTCCTCACTTCGCCCTATTTTTGTTGCCCAAAACCGCAAATCCATGTCTTCGGCTTGTACCACCAGCTAAAGGGAAACAGATTGTCTTTCCTAATCTTATTTCATCATATATTCCTATTAAGTCTCTCTTCAATCCTATGCTTGAGTTTTTCAAACCTACTTTCTAATTAATATCATTATCCCAAGAAACATTCTAATAAATTTCTTCTCTTTCCTTTCAAGGATCTTCCCACCCTGTCTCAAGTAAAGTGAATAGAAAGGGATGTCAGAGCCTAATCAGAGTTTTTTTAAGATTCAACTTAATTTGTATTTAAAGATCCATATATGAAACCCATAATTCTTAAATTCTTTACTCAATTAATAGTTTCTGTCATTTTTGTAGAACTTCAGATCCCCCTGGTTTCTGCATACTTTCTATACTGCCTCCCCCTTCTTTCTCCCAAAACACCAGGTGGCGCTGTCAGCGATGGCAGCCTCGCCAATGGTCTGTCTGTTTTTTTGTCTTTTTTGTTATTTTTAGTGTGTTTTAAAAGTATGTGTTAATGTTCTCTGGTTTGTTTTATGTGGCGGGGGAAGGGGGTCAGGGGAAACATTTTTTTAATCTCTTACCTTGCCAGAGATGCGATTGTTTTCCGGGTCGTATCTCCGGTCGCTCTGCGGCCTAACATCATGAAGCTGGCAGCCTTGCTACACCGCAAGGCCGTGGACTTGGCATCGGAGCCTGCGATCCCTTGCCTGGGATCGACGCTCCAATTGTGACCTGCGGACTTCAACATTGAGGAGCTCGCAGCCTCAGGTAGAGAATAGCCCCGACCCGGGGTAGATCGCCCGGCGCGGGGAGCTAAGATCCCCCCCCATGCAGGAGCCTGGTCACCCCGATACAGAGGGCCTGACCACCGGCTACGGGAGTCAAGATCATCCCATCAACGGAAGGCTCGAAGCCCCGACCGCAGGAGAACAAAGGAGGGAAGAGATTGAATATTTTTTCGCCTTCCATCACAATGGTGGATGTTTATGTTAAAATGTATTTTGTGTTTTGTTGCTTTTTATTGGTATGACTGCTTGGCAAAACCAGTATGTTGCAAAACATAATTGGCTAATAAGGTATGATTGACATTATGAAAACACTTCACATTCCTTTTTGAATTCCATTTACCTGCTAATCTATGTCCTGTTGCAGTTGAATGTTAAGACACTCAATGTTTGCCACAGCCCCAGGTTTGGTATTAGTTTTTACTTTAGTTTATTATTGTCAGGTGTATGGAGGTACAGTGAAAAACTTTTTCTTTGTATGCCATCCAGTCAAACAAGAAGAAAAAAATGCCTACGAGATATGAATTGTGTCCTAGTTTTTCATTGCTAAAATGATTTGGAAACATTTATCTTGAACCATGATTCACAGTGAAATAAAGTCATTAAATTAATCCCAACTTTGTGAACACTAATAACTTAGCCACACAAAAATTATGGACAACTAAAATCTGTAACAATTTAACATGTAAATTCTGAGGTAAACAATTTGGTCAGGTTTATATCCCCAGGAAGCACAATGTTTTGTTGAGCTAGATTCATTTGACATGATGCAACACTGAAACCGAATACATTATAAATGTTGAAGACCCAACATATAGCAGAACATGTGCTTCAATGCCCACAGGCTAGAAATGAGCAGTTATTTTTATTTCAGTTTAAACTCACAGCTTCAAAATTATGCTGTGACTAAGAGAAATGTATTTAAATTTGACACTAGGAAATTTAATGTATCATTTTTGTTTCATTGCTCAGCCCATGGCAATGGTTATTTATGCATACTAATTTACAGTATTTGCATGTTTCCCATTTGTTACTTTGTTTCTAACAATGTGGGGAAATGTTCAATTATAGATGGATAGTAAAGGTACAAATGATTACTGGGGTAATCTGGAATAGATACAAGTTATAATCACAAAATGCTGGAGTAACTCAGCAGGTCAGGCAGCATCTCGTGAGAGAAGGAATGGGTGACGTTTCGGGTCGAGACCCTTCTTCAGTCTGAAGAAGGGTCTCGACCCGAAACGTCACCCATTCCTTCTCTCCCGAGATGCTGCCTGACCTGCTGAGTTACTCCAGCATTTTGTGAATAAATCGATTTGTACCAGCATCTGCAGTTATTTTCTCATACAAGTTATAATCAGATTGGCTGAGGCCGCCTGGGTCAAGACGAGATGGAGAGACCAGTGGAAGTCAGCGGAACCATCTAGGCTACATCGGTGAACCCATGGACGTCCCTGGCCAGGACCTGCCCCGAAAGCAGTTGATAACCCTCAATCGCTTGAGGACAGGAGTCGGACACTATGGAGTAGCGATGAAGAGGTGGGGTCTCGTGGACAGTGCCTTCTGCGAGTGCGGGGACCCAACAGACAGTGGAGCACATAGTCACCAGTTGCCCCAAATACCGGCCACCGAATGGTGAACGAGGTCTGATTGACCTGCACGATGACACATTGGCCTGGCTCACCTCAACGGAGCTGCAGGTCTAAAAGACATACGACAGAAGAAGGCTGAGATCATTTGGAATGACAGAACAGGGCTGAAGGGGCAAAGTGACCTGCTCCTGCTCCCACCCTGTATGGAAAAGGTTCCTAAAATACACAAAGTACAATAATAATCAGTCCTAATTATGCGAGTCTTTAATAATGCTTGGATCTATTAATACCAAAGCTGTTTTCTTACCTTGCCTGTGTGAAAGCATTTCCCGCATCTCTTCATGATCACATGGGTGAGTGACGTCAAAAATACTGTTCCCAATCAGTTCAAACTATTTAATAAAAAGTAAAGAGAAATATTGATAATTATAAGTAATTAAGAATATTAGTTAAAACAAAGCATTAAAAGACAGGCTTCCAGATTTGCAAGCAACTAGCAAAACAATTGGAGAAGGCAACAATAATTTGTTGGAGGAACTCAGCAGTTTGAGAGGTAAAGAACTGTCAATGTTTCAGGTCGAAGCCCTGCATAAATGCCAATAAATTATCCATCCTTTCTGTACAGGATCACATCACACCACACAGTACTTACATAGCAAACATAATCATCCATACCTGAGTAAGTCCCATGCACTTGTTGACATTCTCAGACATGTAGATCATGTCTCCCTCCTGTGTTAACACCAGGACAAATCCATCCAGCGCTTTCAAGTAAAAGCTGTTGAGTTGTTTCTCTAAGTCAGCTTCTAGCTCAGCATCCCCTGTAAATGTTAAGATACAAATCCAAATAAATTCCTTTTGTCAATAGTCACAATTTCAAATTTGAAAACCAATTGGTTGATTTGAGAACAATGAATTTATATTACACCATGTGTTGAATGCCACCAAATTGCAGAGTAAAGAAAGCTATTCATCTGTTAAACATTACAGACCAAAATAGCAGGTGAATGATATTCTTTATCCAAGTAGCACCACAGAGCATTCAATGTCCACATTAACAGAAACCGAACCCTCCACGATACATTCATTTAAAAGCTACCTGAATCTGGCAGTATTCCACATAATTAACAAGTCTTGCTCAATTTACAAAGCAGGATGTAGGGAGAGTCTGAAAAATGCTTTCATTATAACAATTTGTATTTATATAGCATGTTTAAATGAAAAACTCATTGTGAAGTACACTGTGATTTATCAAATCCTAATTAGTTTTGACCCTTGTGCATTGAATTCTGAATTTATAATACAGGATATGAACTAATTCCCATTTAGATACAGTGCTTCATTTAAAAAAATCAGGTTATGAACATGTGGACACAGATTTCCAAGAGGCCCAATGAGCTTGTGCGAGAATAAATTAATATCACAACTTTTTCGTACTCAGCAGGTTAGATAATTACTGCTGGAAAACAGTAAATTTCTAATAATACTGCACAGGTCTTTTTGTATTTGGATCACACTCATGACATCTCATGCGAGTCACAAATAAACAGTCAATATTTATCAGCTTTAAATAACAAATCGTTCGATCAATAAACAACTTACGATCATTGAGCAGTTTCCTCATGCGTAGGTAGCTGATAGCCAGCCTCATGATAGAGGCTTTATCCAGATGAGAGGTGACACTGTGTGGAAGTGGCAATTCATGGGCCAACTCATAGAAGACCTCTGATTCTTTGCTTCTTCTGCACCTGGCAGCATCACGAGACTTCTCCTTTCGTCTCTCTGAGCTACCTCTGTTGAGATTAAAAGAACCATTAGAAATTTGTTTGGAAGATTTTTCACATAAATAACATAATATAGTGAGTTTTGATCTTGCACCAAAAGGTTCCTGAAGGGTCTCGACCCAAAACGTCACCCAATCCGTCTCTCCAGAGATGCTGCCTGGCCCGCTGAGTTACTCCAACATTTTGTGTCTACCTTCGATTTAAACCAGCAACTGCAGTTCTTTCCTACAGATTCCTGATCACCTTTGCTTTAAAGCTCCCTGCCGTTTATTGCACAAAATACCTAACCAGTGTTAAACAACCCAAAATGCATGACCTCATGCTTGCCTGGATTTAATTCTATCTGTTTTGAACCATCCAAACTGTCAGCTGTAGTTTTGAATAAGTTTAGTCAAATATTTTAGGGTTTTTTGCAAATCTAAAGTTTCATTAAGTAAGTTTTTGAATCTTTAATGCTCCAGGAAGTGCTTTTGAAAGGATTGACAACTAGAGGGCATACCTGAACTGGTTATCACGTTCATCAAGATCTTTGAGACGTCTTGTGGGTGTTGCTTGTTTTGTACTCCCACTAAGTGAGTAGCAATGATATCATTCATTCCTACTGAGGCTTCAGCATGGGACTCCGAATGAAGATCTTACATGGGGATACACCCAACAGAGCAAGTGCATGAACGTCAGCGGTGAATGTAAGTAGTGCACCATTGACAACAAAATGTAGGTTTGTCGTAAGTGTGGGTTTTGCAATTAATTAGCAGCTTCCCAAAGGGCTAAACTCCTTTTGATGTATTAAACATAATCATTCAAAAGTCTTTCAATTATTTTTAATTAGAATTCAATTCTATCCATCCAAAAAATCCTGAATAGCATAAGTTAAAAAGGAAAGATGCATCAAACATTAATTCACTTTCCAGTAACCTAAAAAGTAGAAAGAGGATTACCAATGTTGATTTGGTATAGAAGGGGAGAAAGAAATTAATTGCGGCCTGGTTTTGCATCCTGCTGGAATATTTGATTTCTCTAACACCAAACTCATCACTAGAGGGAGCTTTAACAAAACCATTGAATGGCTTTCCTGCCTTACAGTAAGACAAAATATTAGTTGGATAGTGTTTCAAAGATGGTTTCTGATATATTATAGTACGGGAAAAATCAATTTGGATAGCTCAATACCATTTTATCCACTGTCTCAAAACTAATAATCCATGTAATAATCTTGTTTTTAACATAAGAGCAAGAACAAGACAGAGCAATACACTCAAAAAATAACATTCTAGAAAAAAGATACTAGGATTTAAAAGTAGACTAGAAGAAAATCCAAAAGTGAAGATGACCAGTAAATTGGTGCCTAACAAATTGTTTAGTTGTACTTTGTCACTTTTCCACAATGCATTTGGAATTCATATTTTTGTAAATTGTCTTTTCAAATCGTCCTGGTCCCTTAAAATAATATGTTAATGGAATCCCTGTTCCTGTCTTTAAAATTGCACCATTTATCGTTACATTTCACAGTCAAATACACTCTACACTTACCTTACATTACCAGTCAAGACTACACACTGAACTGTCTGTTTTTAAGTCTATTACATCTAAACCTTGATAATGTTTGCAATTTTGGTGTAAGTGTATAATTTATAATCCAGGCCATTTATACATATCAAAAAAAGAAAATAAATGCACTTCCCCTGAGAACATGAGAAAGATGCTCCACCCTGCCCATAGGAATAACCACCACACACATCCTCAGCACTAGAAAACAGTTTACAACTATCCTAAAGACACAATACTAAAATAAAAGTGATAGTGGTTTAGTGATACAGATGTTAATGGTTGGACGATGTGAGTATGTGTTCAGAAGGTCATCCTGGATTATATGATTGTGGATCAGACAATGATGTTGATGTCTTCAAAATATTTATTCAAAGGAAAGCTTTTTGCTCATCTACTATAACAACTGGGACCAGCTGGTAAGTGGAGATGGAGGCCATATATAATGTGTCATCAATATACACATGGAATCTGACTGATTGCAAATGTTGTTGAAGGTAGCACATTGGAAAAAAAGAAAGGATGTTTAGGCGATGGGTGACAAAGCAGAAGGTGATTCTGTGTTAACAACTGGATAAGAATACGAACAGGCAAGTGGAGTCCCAGTCAGCTAGATGATACTGGAGAATGATGCAATCAGCCAGTGCCTGTTGATCAGTGGAGGACAAAAGTTTACTATTGTCACATCACCATGGAATGTCATTCACAAATTTAATAAGAGCCATTTTGGAAATGTGTCAGAATTAGAGTGTAATTATAAGAGTTTAGACAAAGTTTTGGAAAGGTTTGACATGAATTTGGGAAGTGGCAACACTTTCACATACTTGGAAAAGAAAAACGTCAAGAAACAGCGTGGCTATACAGAGTGCCAAGAGGTAAGGACAGGAGTTTTGACATCTTGCTTGTGTCATCCTTCTCTGGTGCCAACCAACTTCCTCTTTTCTGAATACCAAAGCTACTGCACACCCTTTCCTCCTCCAGAACATTCATTTTAACTGTGCGATACCAATGAAAATAATTTGCATAAGTAAATCTAGAGTTAAAATCCCTGCAACAATGATTTACCTCCATAACGATATAGATTGTTATGGTGTCAGAGTGATTGTTAGTAATTGCTGAGAGAAAATTGTTTGCTCTTTGTAGCAATGCATATATGTTTTGTGATTGTTTTAGCAAACTGCCAAAGGAAGGTTAAAAAAAAGTGAAGTGGAAAGCAGAATTAGTCGATTAATCTCCAGGAGGCCAATAACGAAAAATAAAATTTAAGTATAATAATAATACATTTAATTTATATAGCGCTTTTCTGGAAACTCAGACGCTTTACAGAGTAAATAAAACCTAAAAATAAATAAATAAACAAAAGATTTATCCAGATAATGTACAATTTTCTTGATGTTCTCAGCTTCCAAGACAATTGGTACACTTGCACCTCAAGGACTGTAACAGTCCAAGAAGGCAGCTTACAAAGGTAATTAATGCTGGCTTAGTTTACAAAGTCCAAATTGTCTGAATGTCAAAATACAAAGTTTGAACCAATTTCTAAATGTATTTTAATTGCCATTTTGATTAGCAACCACAGCTAATTTTGTACAAAACTTCAGACAAGGCATAAAAGTAATAAAGAGCACAAATGTATTGAAAATAAAATTAGATTTCTGAAATGTAGTTTGGACAAGGATAAAATTGTAGATGTAGCACCAAATTTCTTAACGTTTTTGTGATTTAGCAAGGTGCCATTAAATTGTAAAATTAGAAATCACTTTTATTTTGGTCAGGATGAAGTAACCATATTTCTGTTTAATGCCAGTTAAATTTGCTGCAACATGGTATATTTATGCTGAAGATACCACAAAAAAAAAAAATCTAAGTGAGGTTTCAGTGAATTTGGAGAAAGATCAAAATACACTTTAATTAGAGGGACACTAAAAATGATGGAGGAGCAGAATCGCTGTCGCAGTGCTAGAGATAAATGCAATCCCATCGTCGGGTGATGTCTGTGTGGAGTTTGCACACTGTACAGTATTTGCACTTTGTAGTTACCATTGTTAGTAAATTTAGAAATGACACCAAAATTGATAGCGCAGTAGACCGTGAGATAGGATATCTTGGTTTACAACAGGATCTAGGTCAGTTGGGAAGGTGGCCCAAGGAATGAAAAATAGAATTTAACTTTGACAAGTGGGAGATGTTGCACTTTGGTATGTCAAACCAAATGAGAATGTGGCAGAAAACAAATCTGAGAGTATAGATGCATGGTCCATGTAAGTGGCGGGTCAGGTGGATAGTGTGGTGAAGATGATGTTTGGCATGCTTGTCTTCATTGGGAAGGATTTTGAGTACAATGGTTGGAATATCATTATTCAGCTGTGCAAGTCATTGGTGAGACCGTACTTGGAGAATTTGGAAAAGCTGCAGAAGACATTTACCAGGACTTTGCCTGGCCATCCCAGATATGATTCACCAGTCGCCCGAGAACCCATAGGAATGAAGGCAAGTCATCCTCAATCCTTATGACTGCACAAGAGAAGGTGGTAACTAAATGGGTCAAAACACTTAGGGAGAAACTAAATGGAAGTGATAAACTTCCAGTGAAAAATCAGAATAAAACAAAGAACAAGTTACCACTGGAATACATCTGCTCCTAAGAGTTCTGAGAAAGATCAAGCTGGAAATTGCATCAATTTGTGAAAATGCTGGTGAATAGATGAAACAATGTTTTACTATATGTCCTTTGTACAAGCTTCTGATCAGAATCGATAAGTGTGAATGAAAATTATTTTAAATTGGACAGAAAATAGGAAAAAAAACTAATTCTAGACCTGAAACGTCTAAGGGGGGCCTAGAATTGTTGCACTATCGTGTGCTGTTTTGGCTGCATTTCGGGTATACACAATCAAACAAACTGACAATAGTAATATATATATATATATATATACACTGAGATGCTACCTGACCTGCTGAGTTACTCCAGCATTTTATGAATAAATACCTTCGATTTGTACCAGCATCTGCAGTTATTTTCTCACACTATATACATGTATTGTATCTTCTTTTGCCAACACACTATCACTTGTTAGACACACATACAAAATACCCACCAAGTTTATCTAACACATTGGGACAAAGTTGTGAATAAATTATCCTGTTTCAGTTGCAGAGCACCTTGTTGATCTTAAAAATGCAAATTGAGATTCCATTTCCTATCAAATTTGGCAGGAAATAACTACTCAAAACTTAAATCCATCTAATTAAAATAAGTAAGTGAATGCATCTAACCAATTAATTTGATTTAATTGAAGGCATCACGAACAAGGCTTTGCTATTCAACAATGTATATCGACCTTGGAGCACAGAAAATGGTCCAACCTGACATTCCAAAACTACCAATTGTGATTAATTCAAAAAAGTTATTTGAAAAACACTATTTCCCATATAAAATTCCACAAACCAAATTCCTGCAGTCTGAACATAATTTTATGTATTTTCTGTTTATTGATTGGGCTTGCTCATGTTCAATTGAGATTACAATACCATGGATATGCATATATGGGAAATCAATTACAAACATGTGCTGTGTTCTGTGTGATGTGTACATCAAGACCAAGGCAATTAATGAAGAGAAAATTTATAAATGGATATGTGTATGTTCCTTAATTGTACCTGGGCTAAAGCAATTTACATTTACCTAGTGCTCGTAATGCAGTACACCATCCCAAGATAATTTGCAATAGAAAGAGCAAAGAGGGTTTAATGAGGGAATTTCAGAAACTAGTACCTTAGCAGCCAAGAGCTTGGCATGATTAAAATCAGGGAGGGTTGAATTAGAGAAGCACAGATATCAAAGTTACCAGGGTAGGCTGGCTAGAAAGATATTGAAATAAAATGGAAAAGGGCTTCAGTAACAAATTAACAAGCATGAGAATGATTCAATGATTCTGGTGAAGATCACAGTTGGAAGACAATCTCAGTCTCAATTATTACAATGTATTTGCAAAAAGGCATTTTCGAACAACTGCTAGAAAGATAGAATTGATTGCTACAGAACAAAATTTACAGAGTAAATAAGTTGGAATAAAGTGGAACACAAAGGGAAAATTATGCAGTCTCTGAAAAACAGAATGCTTTGAATGCCAGGAATAAACCCGCGTTGCTGAAGTTTTGAGGCAGAAAAACCAGTAGCTGCATCACTGTTTAATCCTGCAAATCATTGCTTCCATCAATTGTAGTAATGTGCACAGAAATTACTCATAAAATGACCTCAACCTAAGTAGAAACAGTATAGATTCCTGGCTATACCTATCAAACCACCTGGGTTCTGTGCGTATATAGCTGCTTATCCACACTGTCAATTACATAGTGGAAGCCATGCCATTATGCAAGTTGCATAACAAAAAACCATTGTATTTGTTACAGAAGTGGAGAAATTGCTCAAGTATTTTTTTCCCCATATGCTTCCTTATTTTCTATGTTTGCACAATCTTACCAATGTTATTAGTGGTGATTTCTTAACCTCAGTCAATGATTTCACCCTTGTTGAAAACTTTATACTAATGGAGAAACCATCTCTTAATTACGTAGAACAGTACAGTACAGTAACAGATCCATCGGAGCACGTCGTTTGTATCGAAATTGGTGCCAAGTGAAACTATTCTCCTCCACCTGAACGTAATCCATATCGCTTCATTCTTTGCAGATGCCTCTATCACATCTGTCTCAATCACCATCCCGGCAGCCCATTCCAGGCACCCACCATTCTCCGCAAAAAAGACATACCCCGTGTAGCGGCCAGCTTCTCGTCTATCAATTAGCTCCCAAGCTGCCACTTGCATAGATCGGGTGAAACAATAAGCTTATGACTCGAGCTAATCAATAACAGAGACCTTCTCGACGTTTGAATTAGTTAGTCATCATTACTTGAAGGCACAATAAACATATTGGCATATCTCTTGTCATCGACTGGTTATTGATTTGCTAGGAATTCCATATCTTCACACAGTCTATGCGATCGATACGAACTGCCAGATATAACTTCGGCAGAAATCTGTATTAATCTTCTTGTCAATAAGATCTACAACCGATTACATCTTGGCTAATGAATCTTTTGGCGGAGCCTTTGGCTGAACCTGTCAGCACCCTCTCGGCTCACACACACTGCCAGCACGTACCCAACTGCCCACACTCTAGCCCCGCCTAGCCCCTACATAAGCATCGCATTAACTCTATAGTGTCCAAACTACAGCAGGATACAAGGTAGTAATATTAATATGCAAAAATAACTAATAAACAGAAAATGTCTCCTGTACCCCACGCAACAAAAGGACCCCGATCCGAAACATTGCCTATCCATTTCCTCCATAAATGCTTCCCAGCCCCCTAAGTTACTCGAGCACTCTGTGTTTTGTTCAAGATTCCAGCATCTGCAGTTCCTTATGTTTCCTTTAAACTTTGCCCCTCTCATCTTAAAGCTATTCCCTCTAGTCTTTTGAGCTTTCCACCCTGGGGAGAAACAATATAACAACACACAATACTCCAAATGCATCCTAACCTATAAAGCAGCAACATCTGACTTATACTCAATGCCCTGACCGATGAGGGCAAGCATACCAGAAGCCGTCATTACCACTCTATTTACTTGTGTTGCACTTTCATGGAGTAAGTATGCAGGTACAGCAGGCAGTGAAGAAAGCTAATGGCATGTTGGTCTTCACTGCGAGAGGATTTGAGTTTAGGCGCAAGGAAGTCCTACTGCATTTGTACAGGGCCCTGGTGAGATTGCACCTGGAGTATTGTGTGCAATTTTGGTCTCCTAATTTGAGGAAGGACATTACTGCTATTGAGGGAATGTAGCGTAGGTTCACCAGATTAATTCTCGGGATGGCGGGACTGACATATGATGAAAGAATGGGTCGACTGAGCTTGTATTCACTGGAATTTAGAAGGACGAGAGGAGATCTTATAGAAACATACAGAATTCTTAAAGGATTGGACAGACTAGATGCAGGAAAAATGTTTCCGATGTTGGGGAGTCAACATTCAAGAATAAGGGGTAGGCTATTTAGGACTGAGATGAGGAAAAAACTTTTTTACCCAGAGAGTTGTGAATCTGTGGAATTCTCTGCAAATATTCAAGCAGGTCAGGTAGCACTGACGAGAGGACAAAATCAACTCAACTGAGTTCCCTAGACAGAACAGATTATCTAATATAATTGATCCAGTACTCCTAAATGAAGAAATGGGTGGGTTGGTACAAGACAGTGGTGAACCAAAGAGAGAAAAAAGAAAAAGCGGGCAATGGCAACTCCAGGGTACATGTAATCACTCAACTTGATCACGGATAAATCAACACAGTGATTCGTGTTCAATGGATCATAAATAAAAGCTTACAAACGTCACCTCATCCCAATTACGCAGTGGTCATTTAACCAAAGGCCGTGTTACACTCCAGCACCAACCAACGTCTTTCAACAAAGAGCTAGAAAAAGAATCCAAATATCTCAAATTTGCAAAACCTTCAAATAGGAGGAAACTGGAGCACAGGGAGAAATCCCATGCAGGTAGGATCAAACCTAGGACCCTGGCACTGTGAGGCAGCTGTTCGACCAGCTGCGCCACTATGCTACCCCTATTACTTAGAAGTTAATTGATTAAAAAAAGGTGTGAATAACAATTCTAAAAGGTAAGGTGCAAAAATCCTGCTCAACATTTAGCAAAGGAACTGCAGCTGAGGAGAAAACTTGATGATTCTAACATCTGCCAATCAGGAAATGCACCGTCAAAAAGGCAGCTAATCTGATAATCACAAACTGTATGCCCAGGATCAACATCTCCTCCCATCTGTTTACATCTTGCACTATCAATGTTCATGAACAAAATTCTCAATTAAATGTCATCTACTACGGGAGTATTCATTTTCATTACAAACAATTTATACTAATGCTCATACAAGAAGCACTCCATCCAAAAAAAAGACAAACGATGACACTAAACTTCTGGTAAAAATGGAAAGACTTGGTCCCAGGCATGTGAGTGAGGTAAAAAAAAAAGGAAAAGAGCCAAGTGCTTGCGCTAGGCATACAACGGGGGTCAAAAAATGGGAAAATTATTTAAAATTTACACACAAAATTACCAGTTTCAAGTCTCTTTTAGTGTATTTCAAAGTAAAAATAGACATTACAAAATAATGTGAATATGTCACTGTACACTAATAACATTGAAGTAAATTTGCACATTAATTGATAATCAGCCCAAAAAGGTGGTAATTAGCTTTTCTGCTGTGTTTTATATTTTAACCCTGTCTTAATTAATTTAGTTATATAATCTTGCACTTAAATTTAATATTTACTCATTACAGTTCCACCACTGATGTTCTGGCACTCTTGGTTCCATTGCTTTGCTGGTTTATCCAGCAGATAGGTAGATTTGCTGGTTCCAGCTGGGCTGGAGTTCCAGAGCCCCGGCCGCAGGTTGCAAATTCAACCCACCGATCGGCCATGGAAGTCCCGATGAGGTTGAGATTGGCTGCCTTGGCCAGCCTGGGTACCACATTTTCGGAGAGACTTCCTGGGTGTGCGGGGGGGATTTCTCGTGGAACATCTAGCAACCTAGTGTTCATTACAAGTCTATACATCGGTTTTTTTTCTTCTTTCGATCCGATTTCTTTGTTTAATTGGCAAGGTGAAAAACGTGGAAACCATGCAAAAAGCGCAGAAAATGAATTTTTTAAAACGCGGAAAATTCACATGTCTGTGGTCCATCACGGGCGCAGCCCTCCCCATCATCGAAATGAATGAATGAAGTTTATTGGCCAAGTATGTACACATACAAGGAATGTGCCTTGGTGCTCCATTCGCAAGTAACAATACGAACATACAGTAAATAATTAAGAATACAACATTACGCTTTAAACATGTGAGTGAAATAAACCAGAGCAAAAAGAGACTACAGACCTTTGGTTATTGAGTAGAGCTACTACTTGCAGGAAAAAAAGCTGTTTTTATGTCTGGCGGTGGCTGCTTTGACAGTCCGGAGTCCCCTTCCAGAGGGAAGAGCCTCAAAGAGCTTGTGGCCAGGGTGAGAATGGTCAGAGATATTCTTACCCGCATGCTTCCTGACCCTTGCAGTGTACAGTTCGTCAATGGGGGGAAGGTTGCAGCCAACAACCTTCTCAGCTAATTGAACAATTCGTTGTAGCCTCCAGATGTCGTGCTTGGTGGCTGCGCCAAACCAGACCATGATGGAGAAGGTAAGGACGGACTCAACGATGGCAGTATAGAATTGGACCATCATTGCCTGTGGCAGAAAGCATGTATGAGACACTGCCTCAAGAAGGTGGCATCCATCAGCAAGGATCCCCACCATCCAGACCATGCTCCCTTCTCACTGGTGCCATTGGGCACAGTGCCAGCTTTAGGAACAGCTATTTTGCTACAAATATCAGGTTGTTGAAAAAACCTGTGCAACCCTAATTCTCCCTCACAACAACTCTATGGATTCCACTTGGTTTTTTTAAATTCTGTTTTGCACTAATCTTACTTGTTTGCAGTTTTCTTTCTTTTTACTACCTTGTAGAATTTTTGTGGGTAATTTTATGGTTTTGTGTGTTTGTCTGGGTCTATGTTTAGTTTAGATACAGCGTAGAAATATGCCATTTGACTCACCGACCATCGATCACCAGTTCACACTAGTTCTATGTGATCTCACTTTCTCATCCACTTCCTATACACTATGGGCAATCTTAGAGGCCAATAAACCTACGACCCACACATCTTTGGGATGTGGGGGGGAAACTGGAACGCCTGAAATAAACCCACACAATCACAAAGAGAACATGCCACATCCACGCAGACAGCACACAATATCAGGATCGAACCTGGGTCTGGTATGCCACTGATGCTCCAGCAAACAAGATTTTCATTGTACCTGTGCATCACCGTACTTGTGAAGATGACAATAAATTTGATTTAACTTGGCAACTCTTCTGGCAGAGTTATGGCCTTTTATTTTAAAGCATGTTCTTGCAGATTTGGACACGTTCCAAATCAACTTCTGGACCAGGAGGGAGGGAAGAACAAAAAGGCTCACCAAACGTCAGCCCCAGCTTCAGATTTAAGCTCTGAATGCAATATCACTCATCTCATGGAGTCTCCTTAGTTCCTTTTAAAGGTTTTCTCGCCTGGCACGGTCAAATAGCTTGAGTCGTGGACATGTGTAGAATACAGATAAGAAATCTCCCAAAAATTCCTTTCCATTACAATGGATAAATGAAATTGGCATCATTCAGATAATAAACATCAGGAAAACAAAACACCATACTCAAAGAAAAACAGAAATACAAATGAGATGAAAACATAACAGTGGTCCACCAAAACATACAAAGATTCTAAGGCCCTTAGCAATCACATTTCACGTGTTAAAACTAGTAACTAGAAATAGAGAAATAGTTTCATGGTGCAATGATAAATCAAGGTATTTAGGTTTCTGTTCACAAGCCAAGTGAGTGTATATCAGAACTTGCTTCTCCGTGAGAGATTTACAATCAGATGTTATATTTTATGCACAGAACATAGAATAATATAGCACAGGTACAGGCCCTTTGGCCCACAGTGTACATGCAAACACGAGCTCAAGTTACACTAATCTCCTCTGCTTGCATGTGATCCACATTCCTCCACTTAAAATGGCCTATCTAAAAACCTTTTAAACACCACTATTATATCTGTCTATACCACTACCACTGGCAACGTATTGTAGGCACCTGCCGCGTGTGTAAAAATCTTGGCCCACACATCTGTTTAAAACTTTGCCCCTCTCACTTTAAATCAATGCTCTCTAGTACTTGATGTTTCACCCTGGGACAAAAGTTCTGATTATCTCCCCTATCTATGCCTATGACTGTCTCCTCTATAACCATGCACCATAATTTTATATATTTCTATCGAGTCTCCTCTCTGAGATTCTCAAGAAAACTATCCAAGTTTGTCCAACATCTCCATATCTGTAAAACTTCATCCTTTTTATAATGAGAATATCAGAAGTGCACACAATACTTCAAATGCGGTATAGCGAAAGTCCTATAAAGCTGCAATATGACTTCCTGCCTCGTATACTCATGCCCCAACTGATGAATTCAATCATACTGTAGGAGCCATTTATGCTTAATTCAGTTATTGTCATTGTGTTACGGCTATGTTTTAATATTTCTAGTTTATGTCTTTTTTGCCTACTTGCGGGTGTGACTTAATGCATAATGGGGAGTGTCTAGATGGGAGGTGGCTAGCATGGCGACAGAGGTTGTGGGTCAGTTTAGACTCGGAGGATGGTGAGCATACAGTTCTTCACCACACGCTCGTACCATCTATATTTGTAAGAACCACACGGTAATAACTGCAAGATTTCTAGTTATTGTTTGAAGAAGGAACAGTTGATAAAGTACGGAAACTGATGAATTACTCTATGATTTGTGCTACTTTAATAAAACCAATTAATGAAGAAAAGAAGTTTGGAAGATTCGTTTTGTCATATCAGGGTGCGACATGTGCGTAAGCTATAATTACATTTCATCCCCGAGAAGTAATGGCTATCGCAGTGGGATTTCGAGATGGTATAGAAACTGCCATTACACATACTGTATGCATTCTTTACATATATATTTGTGTTGCCACTTTCAGTGAGCTATAGACAGGGACCCCAAGACACCTCTGTACATCAATATTGTTAAGTCTTGCCATAATTGTATACTTTCCCTTTACATTCAACCTTCCAAAGTGCAACATCTCAAACTTGCTCAGATTTAACTCCATCTGCAATTTCCCTACCCATTTCTGTAGCTGATCTACAGAGGTCCCAGCATGGAATTCTACCCGTCACAAACCTCCAGCCAGAATAACACCCTTCCACCATAACCCTCTGCCTTTTACGAGTAAGTGAGTTCTGAGACCTTTTACGAGTAAGTGAGTTCTGAGACCAAACGACCAAGTCACCATGGATCCCAAGTATCTTAATCTTCTGGATTAACACACAACGAGGGTCTTTATCAAATACCTTACTAAAATCCATGAACACAGCATCATCCACTGCCTCTATCCACATTGACCAGCTTTGTCACCTCCTCATTAAACATCAATCGTTTGTTTTGTTCAGATACACTGACAATTGTAATAAGTACGTTAATAGCTTTGGTATTAGCTTAAGACTCAAGGTCACAGCAGATGCCCATAGTTTCGATGCTGCCTGTCCCATTTTGCGTCTACCTTTAATTTAAACCAGCACCTGCAGTTCTTTCCTACACCCATAGTTTTGACACCCTGGTTCTAATAATACGTATCGTATTATCATTTAGTAACTTTACTTAAGATCTTTTCAAATTTATGTCACCCATCAATAATCTCACTTTGATTTATTCACAAAATGCTGGAGTAACTCAGCAGGTCAGGCAGCATCTCGGGAGAGAAGGAATGGGTGACGTTTCGGGTCGAGAAGGGTCTCGACCCGAAACGTCACCAATTCCTTCTCTCCCGAGATGCTGCCTGACCTGCTGAGTTACTCCAGCATTTTGTGAATAAATCAATTTGTACCAGCATCTGCAGTTATTTTCTTATAATAATCTCACTTTACTGAATAAGAATAGGCAAGAACTAAATCACAGGTCAATATTTTCAAAACGAAGGAATCTCAATCATCCTTGTTAGAATTAAACAGAGTAAAAATGTTGTAAATAAAATTATTGCTCCCACCCCTCCACGAACAGATCTGCGAGGTTTTTTTTTAAAGTGTAGGCAGGAACTGCAGATGCTGGTTTACACCGAAGATAGACACGTAACTCAGGGGAAAGGCAGCATCTCTGGATAGAAGGAATGGGTGACGTTTGAGGCCGAGACCCTTCTTTGAAACGTCACCTATTCCTTAGCCCGTCCCGTTAAGTTTTCCAGCATTTTGTGTCTATCTTCTTGAGGGTTTTTTAAAAATACCATTCAGATTTGTTGGGTACTATTAAGTGCTATGTAGGCGAGTAGTAGAAGAGAGTTATATAAGAAAATAACTACAGATGCTGGTACAAATCGATTTATTCACAAAATGCTGGAGTAACTCAGCAGGTCAGGCAGCATCTCGGGAGAAGGAATGGGTGACGTTTCCCATTCCTGCTCTCCCGAGATACTGCCTGACCTGCTGAGTTACTCCAGCATTTTGTGAATAAGTAGAAGAGAGTTGATAGGAATGCGAGGGGGATAAAGGTTAGTGGATTGTTTTGTAAACTGGCAGACTCGGCGTGCCGAAATGGTCTCCTATTGCGAGCGGAAATCTGATCAGATTTTACATGCCCAGAAAATAAAGCTTATTAAATTTTAAAGAGAACATACAACTACCCTGGATGACTAACTACAATTTCACCGCGATCACTGCGACATTTAACCAAAGCTGTAAAATGTGTTCAAATCACAAACATATAGACACACAAATGTCCCAGACGCTGACAAATCCATCAAAAACAATGACCCAAATACTCTAACTCACAACAACAAAATTCGCCGGACTGCAAAAGCAAGACATAAACTGAAATCTAAGCGAGAAAGCCACGGTCCATCCCGAACTTTGAGACTGAGTCGGTTGTTATCCCGGAGCCAACTAAAAGCAGATTGTAAAGCGAGTCCTTTGGACCAAGCGGCCCAAGGTCAAGAGAGAGCGGGCCAGACAGCAGCGAGAGCGGCGGCCACAGAGCGCCCTCCGCCGCCCCTAGTCCAGCGCAACTCAAACTCAGCTTCACAAAATGGCGACATGGGGCCTGGGGCGATCTCCAGCTGCAATCCCCGTGTCTCTACCGCCGACGATGCGGACAGCTGGCGGGCTGAATCCGACCCGCCGGCACCCACTCGGGCAGCAAGAAGCCCCGCGGCCGGACACTGGCGCACTCACCCCTTCTTCTCGCCGCCGACTTGCATCTTGTTATTGTCCTCGCCGCTTTCCTCCTCCATCTCTCGCATCGCAGCCGGGCACGGAACCGCCGGATCTCTCGGCTTTTACCGGCAAACGAATGCCGACACTCTCGGTCTCAAGTTTTAAGAAAAACGTGGCCTCTCGCGCAGCCGCAGGCCTGTCAAACCGGATGTCTTACTCCAGACACAACACACAGAATGGCTGCCGCTAACTTAACGCCGCCGCCAACAACTTTCTTTCGGTCGCTTCGCTTCGCTTCGCTTCTCGTGCACGCGCGCGGGAGGGCGGACGGGCGCGCTCACACACACCCTTCGTTGACGTCACAGCCGTGTGGCCACTCACGGAAAGGCCGCGCGCCGCCGCCCCCTCGCGCGCCGCCGCCGCCGCATCACCACCACCGCATCATCGCCGCCGCCGCCTGGCGAAGGCACCGCATGCTGGGAACGTTGGCTCCGGCCCATCCACTCCTGACACTTTAACTCTCTTGTGTATGAAGGAACTGCACATGCTGGTTTAAACCCAAGATAGACACAAAAGCTGGAGTAACTCAGCGGGACAGGCAGCATCTCTGGAGAGAAGGAATGGGTGAGAAATCTCTTGCCTCACAACGGACCCACATTGCCCTGGCATAGACTCGGAAATGGGGCTTTCCCTCTTCCATTATAGATGAGGCTCTCACTAGGATCTCTTCTACATCGAAGCTCCGCTCTTGCTCCCCCTCCCCCCCCCCCCCCCACTCGCAACAAGGAGAGAATCCCCCTCGTTCTCACCTTCTACCCCACCAGCCAGCGTATCCAACAAATCATCCGCCAACATTTCCGTCACCTACAACCACTGGCCATATCTTCCCATCCCCTCCCCTCTCTGCGTTCCTCAGAAACCGTTCCCTCCGTACCTCCCTGGTCCACTCGTCCCTTCCTACCCAAACCACCCCATCCCCGGGCACTTCCCCCTGCAACCGCACGAGATGCAACACCTGTCCCTTTACCTCCGCCCTCAACTCCATCCAAGGACCCAAACAGTCTTTCCAGGTGAGACAGAGGTTCACCTGTACCTCCTCCAACCTCATCTATTGCATCCGCTGCTCCAGATGTCAACTTATTTACATCGGCGAAACCAAGCGCAGGCTCGGCAATCGCTTCGCTCAACACCTGCGCTCGGTCCGCGTTGGCCAAACTGGTCTCCCGGTGGCCGAGCACTTCAACTCCCCCTCCCATTCCCAGTCTGACCTTTTTGTCATGGGCCTCCTCCAGTGCCATAATGAGGCCCACCGGAAATTGGAGGAACAGCACCTCATATTTCGCCTGGGCAGCTTGCAGCCCAGTGGTATGAACATCAACTTCTCCAACTTTAGATAGTTCCTCTGTCCCTCTCTTCCCCTCCTCCTTCCCAGATCTCCCTCTATCTTCCTGTCTCCACCTATATCCTTCCTTTGTCCCGCCCCCCTGGCATCAGTCTGAAGAAGGGTCTCGACCCGAAACGTCACCCATTCTTTCCCTCCTGAGATGCTGCCTGACCTGCTGAGTTACTCCAGCATTTTGTGAATAAATACCTTCGATTTGTACCAGCATCTGCAGTTATTTTCTTATATTGCCCTGGACATTCCTTCTTCTCCCTCGGGCGCTGTGGAGGCCCAACTCAAAGGGATATTTTTGGAGATGAGGGGGATAAATTCTTGACTCGATTTTTAAAAAAGTTCGGTTGAGAGATACAGTGCGGAAATTAGTCCTTCAATCCCCGCACGTTAACACTATCCTACACACACGAGGGACATTTTCTACATTTACCAAGCCGATTAACCTATAAACCTGTAGGTTTACCAGGAAACCGAAGATCTCGGAGAAAACCCACGCAGGCCATGGGGAGAACGTACAAACTCCGTACAGACAGCACCGGTAATCGGGATCGAAACCGAGTCTCTGGCATTGTAATTGCTGTAAGGCAGCAACTCTGCCGCTGCACCACGGTGGACAGTAAGGGTGTCAGGGGTTATGGGGAGAAGATAGCAGAGGGAAAGATAGATCAGCCAAGATTAAGTGGCAGAGTTGACTTGATGGGCTGAATGGCTTAATTCTGCTCCTGCAGCTGATGGAGTACATAAGTTTGAGCCTTCTTCAGACAGAGTCTGGGGAGGGGAACATTAGAGGAATGAGGTGCAGAGGTATAGATTAATAGAATTATACCGAGTGAAAACAGGCCCTTTGGCCCAACTTGCCCACATCTACCGACATGTCCCATCTACATTACAGTCTGAAGGGTCTCGACCTGAAACGTCACTAATTCCCTTACTCCAGAGAGACTGCCTGACCCGCTGAGTTACTCCAATTTTTTGTCTCCCCTTTTGGTTTAAACCAGCAGCTGCAGTTCCTTCCTACACATGTCCCATCTACGCTTTTAAAGGTTTCATATCTCTACTTTCCCTCTCTCCTGACTCCCCACTCTGAAGAAGGGTCTTGACCCACAACAGCACCTATTATTTTTCTCCAGAGATTCAAGACTCAAGATTCAAGATAGCTTTATTTGTCATCCAATATTGGACGAAATTCAGTCACACACAGTCCAACAATAAAAGCATTAAATAGGCATTAAAATTACACAACCTCAAAAACACACAAAAAAAGAAACATCCATCAAAGAAACATCCATCACAGTGAGTCTCCTCCAGTCCTCTCCTCACTGTGATGGAAGGCCACAATGTCTTTTCCCTTCTCCTGCTGTCCTCTCCCGCAGTCAGGTTGTTGTGGTTGCAGGCCACGCCGGACGGTCCGCAGCGGGCCGAGCCTAAGGCGAGTCGCAGCCGCTCCCGCAGCCTCCGAAGACGGCCGGCTCCGCCGATGATAAGTCCGATCCGGGGCGGGTGAACACGCTGCTGCTGCCGCTGTTGCTGCACGTCGGGGCGGTCGTGGCTCCCGACATTGAAGCCCCCGCCCAGCAGAGAAATATCCCGCGGCCTATCTTAGGCCGCGCCGGACGGTGAAATGTCCGCGACCCAAGCCCCGCGACCCCGGGGCGGGCGAACACGCTGCCGCTGCCGGAGCTCCCGATGTCGGCATCCACGCGGCCCGAGCCTAAGGCGAGTCGCAGCCGCTCCCGCAGCCTCCGAAGACGGCCGGCTCCGCTGATGGTAAGTCCGATCCACGGGCTCTGCGAACCGGAGCCCTGGAGGCCGACAGCTCCAGGAGTTGGGCCGATGGTAGGCCGCAGCAGGAACGGAGACAACACCCAGAAAACAAATGTCGGGTCTCCGTTCGGAAGGGACACATATTTACAATTTTACAGTCCCCCCCCCTCCCCCCAACATACACACATAGTACACAAACACAAAAACACCACATCACAACTACAATTAAGACACAAAAACAACAAAAACACAAAGACAAATGGACCGCAGGTAAGCCGCAGCTGCTATGGCAGCGCCGCCATTACTACAGCTGCCTTCCTCTAGCATTTTGTGTCTCTTCGGTTTAAACCAGCATCTGCTGCTCCTTCCTACACATAAGCTTGAAGGTCCAAGGAAGAAGGGACCCAAACCAAAATGTCACCTTTCCACATTTTCCAGAGATGCTGCCTGACCTGTTGAGTTATTCCAGCACATTGTGTCCATTCATGAAAGTGCAGAACACTGGACTCAGCAGCTTCTCCCGTTCTATTACCAGGCTTCTGAACGTTCCTTCCATAAGCTGGGTACAGTCCGATTCATCTCTACCCCCTCTATCCCTTTCATAATATTATACATCTCTACAAGATCACCACTCAGCCGCCTGCGTTTTAAGGAATAAAGCCGTAGCTTGTCCACCCTCTCCCTATTGGTCAGGCCTTCAATTCCTGGCAACATCCTCTAAATGCCAGTAATATTAAATGTATTTAGACAGATTGATGAACAGGCTGGGAATGGAGCAAGATAGACCTTGTGCAGTTTGAAGTATTGTCATGACCAGCACCGACATCGTGGGTCAAAGGAGCTATTCCTGTGCTGTACTGTTCTATGCTTTTGTTTGCTGGTAAATGGAATAGACTGTTTACCAATATGGAAGTAAAATATTCTGCATGTATGCATTGCCATAAGTCAGAAAGAAAGAGAAAATACAATGTTTTTAGATATTCAAGACATCAAAAATATTTAACAACTAAAAAATTACTTTGGAAATATAGTTATTCTTCAACTGGTGCAATAGTTCAATGATGCTAGAACAATAACCTTGCTCTCAATGTCAGCAAGATCAAGGAGCCGAGGATGATACTCCCTTGAACGTTTACAAGTGTACAGTAGAGAGCTTATTGACTGGTTGCATCACTGCCTGGTTTGGCAAATCAGACACCCAGGAACGAAGGAGAGTACAGATATTGATGGACACTTCCCGGTCCTTTGAAGGTACCAACATTCCCACTCTTGAAGGGATCTATAGGAGACGCTACCTCAAATAAGTAATATGGAGGATGAATATGTTGTTTTCTCGGGAATCAACTTGAGAAAATTTGATTTTACATTTAGTATTGTGAATTGAGGGTTTAATGACATTATAGAAATATATTTTCCAGAGATATTAATTCTGTTTCTTTCTCTCTCCACAGATGATGTCCAACTTGATGAGTATCTCGAGCATTTTCCGTATCGGATTCAGATTTCAAGGGTCTACAATTTGCTTTTTAAATAATGTTAGTTAAGAGCTTTTCTGAATAGAGAGGATGTAATGTAGTAGACTTTTATATAAAGACTGAAAATGATTTCGTTTAATTTGAAATAAAGGTCTTAAATATGAACACACTTATCAAATAGAATGAGGAGGAAGGAACTGCCGATGCTGGTTTACACAAAGATAGACACAAAATGCTGGAGGAACTCAGCAGGTTAGGCTAAGAAGGGTTTTGACCCAAAACTTCATCTATTCCTTTTCTCCAGAGATGCTACCTAAGCCGCTGAGTTACTCCAGCACTTTGTGTCTATCTTATAATGATATGTTATGTTATCACTATTTTGAAAAAGTGAGCTAAAGCCATCTACGACAAATATCAAGGTATTGTTCTCCTATCCATTGTTTGGAAGATAGTTGCTTGTGTCTTACTGAATCACATTCTCTTGTGGAAGTACTGTCAGTGCCGCATGGTGGCATAGTCTATCACAAGGCATTGTTGATGGTATTTGAATGGCCTGGCAAATCCTGGAACAATATCAAGAACAACAGCCAGAGCTATATATGGTCTTCATCTAACTGACCCAAGCCTTTGACAAAGTTTTTTCCTGGCATCCAGTCATCTCAGCAGCTTTCCCAACAGCTATGGCATTGCATGTTAATGCACTGTTACAGACAATCTTGATTTTAATCTTAGACTGTGTTGCGCAGGACATTATCATTCAAAATCAAACTGACAGCAACTTCCTTTCTCTCTACCCATAACTAAAATAACATCACCAGAAATAAGAACTTCAGTAGGCAGAACATTGTACTGTAGTTGCACAGTCAAAGGAAGTCACACAAAGAGTCCATAACTACTTCCCTGATGCTCACACAGCTTTGATCTAATCCTGAACACTGGCATACACCAAAGTTCTCCCAACAGCCGGGCCCCATGCAATTTAGAAAAGTAAATCTACATTGACAGAGGAAATAGATAATATAGAATACCTTGCTTACTTTGATAAGCCATCTATCCTTGAGGATCAATATAAATGTTGAATTCAACATGTGATCCAATGCCGATAGCAGAGTGCGTCTGTTGAATAACTACAACAGAATATATACTTTTGATATGTAAAGCAGTGGTGAACCCAAATTCTTCCTCATTTGCATCTGATGCTCTTCCACCAAAGCTGCCCACCTCACAAATGAAGAAAGTAATAGAGAGAGGTCAACAGAAATACGTCAAGCTCACTCTCAAGACAAATATCAAGAGATGCAGAACTTCATCAGACAATGGGAGATGTTTAACCAGAATAGAACCCCCTTAGCAGGGGGTGAGTGATCAGCTTTAGGGAAAATTCCTCCCAGCCTGGTCCCAGAAGAAAGGAAATGTGTGGGGACTGATGAAAATATTCTGAAAGGTGGCAAGGGCATAATGAGCTGAATGGCTTCCTTATCCAAGAAAAATGATATAATGAGCAAGCAACTCATAAACAATCATAGCCTGAAATGATACGGCACATTTGACAAAGAAGAGGATGACAAATAAGCAGTACACTGAATTTGTGCATAAATTGGTTCAATAGCACTTTATTGTCATATGTACCGAGGTACAGTGAAATTAATTTTTGTATACAGTTCAATACAAGTATCACTATACACAAGACTTTATCAGGATCCCTCCACCAGATACACCTTTCCCCTCCTTTCTGCTTACAACAGACTACTAGCTCTGTGACTCCCTGGCCCATTCATACCATTGCATCCATGGGAAATGCAATCATTGTCCCTACACCATTTCCCTCCACCATCCAAGGAACCATCAGGGCCGCACAGTGGTGCAGCGGTAAAGTTGCTGCCTTACAGTGCCAGAGATCTGGGTTCAATCCTGACTATAGGTGCTGTCTGTACAGTGTTTGTATTTTTCCATGTGACCACGTGGGTTTTCTCTGGGTCCTTTGGTTTCCTCCCACATCCCAAAGACATACAGATTTGTAGGTTAATTGGCTTTGGTAAAATTGTAATTTGTCCCTAGTGTTAAGATCAAGGTCAGTCCCCACACATTTCCTTTCTTCTGTGGCCAGGCTGTCTTTACTCCTGACATGGATAGACAGTGTGTGCTATCTGTCATCCATTAAATAGGTGAAATTCACTCCAAAGAATTGAACTTATTAGTGGAGTGCTGAAGATCTGAATATCATAAAGGTTCCTTTTCTTACATTAATCAAGTAATGTTTAATAATCTGTTTGAAAGACATTTAAAAACAGCATTAAGTAGAATATTTACAACCACAAATATTATATTCCAATATTAGATCTAAACGTTCTACCGTATACATTTACAGGAAAATATTTGTCACATGTAAAGTTCACTAAGTTGTATGCACAAAACACAAAAGCGAAGTTTATGACACACGGCAGGTTTGGAGGACTATTGAAGGTTCATCAGTGAAATTAAAAGGGAAATCAGCAAGGCCAAGAGGCGATGTGCAGAAAAATATAGCAGGGGAAACCAAAGGCGACCCATAAAATGTGCAATTATACATGAGGTGTTAAAGAATTGGAAAACAAGGATTAGGCCCTTTCAGAGACCAAAACAGCAGTATGAATGTGGAAGTGGAAGGTTTGTGTGAAGTTCTCAATACATATTTTGTATTTATCTTCAGAGAAGATGAGGATGATAAAAGAAAGGGCTTTAAGGAGGAAGACTGAAGTACTGGAGATGATAACCAAGGAGAGGGAAGGCATGGTAAAATGGATACCAAGATCTTAAAAAGAAGTATGCGAGGAAATATCACACTGACTTATTTTCCAATACTCTATTTCCACAGGCAATTTGGGGAGGAATGGAAGATTGTTAATGTGGTAACATCATTTTTGTGTTATTTATGTGATTTGGACGTTGAAATTACGGAATTGAGAAATGTGAGGCAATGCATTTGGAAAGGCAAACAAGATTAGTGGCCTTGTTGATGGCAAGATGGAAGGAAGTGCAGAGATTCAGAGGGATTTTGGAATGCATATGTGCAATCCTGAAGGTAGTAGGATGTTAGATTTATACTTCATTGACAAGACATGCAAAAGGTAAGGGAGATCATGCGGTTACATCAATCAGGCCATATTTAGCATTCTGGTTGTATCTTCACTAAGGAAGATACAACCAATCTCCCAGATGTTCTAATGGCCAGAGATCCTAGGGTGACGGAGGAACTGAAGGAAATCCACATTAGGCAGGAAATGGTGTTGGGTAGACTGATGGGACTGAAGGCTGATAAATCCCCAGGGCCTGATGGTCTGCATCCCAGAGTACTTAAGGAGGTGGCGCTAGAAATTGTGGACGCATTGGTGATCATTTTCCAATGTTCTATAGATTCAGGATCAGTTCCTGTGGATTGGAAGGTAGCTAATGTTGTCCCACTTTTTAAGAAAGGAGGGAGAGAGAAAACGGGAAATTATAGACCAGTTAGTCTGACATCAGTGGTGGGGAAGATGCTGGAGTCAATTATAAAAGACGAAATTGCGGAGCATTTGGATCGCAGTAACAGGATCGTTCCGAGTCAGCATGGATTTACGAAGGGGAAATCATGCTTGACTAATCTTCTGGAATTCTTTGAGGATGTAACTAGGAAAATTGACAGGGGAGAGCCGGTGGATGTGGTGTACCTTGACTTTCAGAAAGCCTTTGACAAGGTTCCATATAGGAGATTAGTGGGCAAAATTAGAGCACATGGTATTGGAGGTAGGGTACTGACATGGATAGAAAATTGGTTGACAGACAGAAAGCAAAGAGTGGGGATAAATGGGTCCCTTTCAGAATGGCAGGCAGTAACTAGTGGGGTACCGCAAGGCTCGGTGCTGGGACCGCAGCTATTTACAATATACATTAATGACTTGGATGAAGGGATTAAAAGTACCATTAGCAAATTTGCAGATGATACAAAGCTGGGTGGTAGTGTGAACTGTGAGGAAGATGCTATGAGGTTGCAGGGTGACTTGGACAGGTTGTGTGAGTGGGCAGATGCATGGCAGATGCAGTTTAATGTGGATAAGTGTGAGGTTATCCACTTTGGTGGTACGAATAGGAAGGCAGAGTATTATCTGAATGGTGTCAAGTTAGGAACAGGGTACGTACAACGAGATCTGGGTGTCCTAGTGCATCAGCCACTGAAAGGAAGCATGCAGGTACAGCAGGCAGTGAAGAAAGCCAATGGAATGTTGGCCTTCATAACAAGAGGAGTTGAGTATAGGAGCAAAGAGGTCCTTCTGCAGTTGTACAGGGCCCTAGTGAGACCGCACCTGGAGTACTGTGTCCAGTTTTGGTCTCCAAATTTGAGGAAGGATATTCTTGCTATTGAGGGCGTGCAGCGTAGGTTTACTAGGTTAATTCCCGGAATGGCGGGACTATCATATGTTGAAAGACTGGAGCGACTAGGCTTGTATACACTGGAATTTAGAAGGATGAGAGGAGATCTTATCGAAATGTATAAGATTATTAAGGGGTTGGACACGTTAGAGGCAGGAAACATGTTCCCAATGTTGGGGGAGTCCAGAACAAGGGGCCACAGTTTAAGAATAAGGGGTAGGCCATTTAGAACTGAGATGAGGAAAAACTTTTTCAGTCAGAGAGTTGTGAATCTGTGGAATTCTCTGCCTCAGAAGGCAGTGGAGGCCAATTCTCTGAATACATTCAAGAGAGAGCTAGATAGAGCTCTTAAGGATAGCGGAGTCAGGGGGTATGGGGAGAAGGCAGGAACGGGGTACTGATTGAGAATGATCAGCCATGATCACATTGGATGGCGGTGCTGGCTCCATGGGCCGAATGAAAAATACCTTATTCCATAAGATCAAAAGTGATAGGAGCAGAATTAGGCCATTCGGCTCATATAACATAACAACACTTTATTGTCATTCGGCACAACACCGAACGAAATTTCAGCAGTCACAAAACACAGCAAAAAGAAAAAAACACAGGACACCCGACCCCAACACAAACATCCATCACAGTGACTCCAAACACCCCCTCACTGTGATGGAGGCAACAAAACTTCCCCTCTCTTCCCCCCGCACCCACGGACAGGCAGCTCGACCCCTACCGAGGCAACCGACACGCACAGCCCCCGCAAGAGGATGGAAGGCCCCGCGGCCGAGCCGCCCCGGGCACCGAAACGTCCTGCGGCCGCACCGGGCGATGTTAAGTCCAGCGGCCGAGCCGCCCCGGGCACCGAAACGTCCCGCGGCCGAGCCGCACCGGGCGATGTTAAGTCCCGCAGCCGAGCCGCGCCAGGCACTGAAACGTCCCGCAGCCGAGCCGCACCGGGCACTGAAACGTCCCGCGGCCGAGCCGCACCGGGCGATGTTAAGTCCAGCGGCCGAGCCGCACCGGGCACTGAAACGTCCCGCGGCCGAGCCGCGCTGGCGATGTTAAGTCCAGCGGCCAAGCCGCGCCGGGCACCGAAACGTCCCGCGGCCGAGCCGCACCGGGCACTGAAACGTCCCGCGGCCGAGCCGCGCTGGCGATGTTAAGTCCAGCGGCCGAGCCGCGCCGGGCACTGAAACGTCCCGCGGCCGCACCGGGCGATGTTAAGTCCAGCGGCCGAGCCGCACCGGGCACTGAAACGTCCCGCGGCCGAGCCGCGCCGGCGATGTTAAGTCCCGCAGCCGAGCCGCGCCGGCGATGGAAGGCCCCGCGGGCGAGCTGCGCCCCGGGGAAGAGACCTAATAAAAGAAAGGTTTCCCCCGCCCCACCCCACTCCCACACCCCACCCCCCCCTACCACACATACACAGCCAAAAACAGAAACAAAAACCATCCCAACACCGACACAAACAAAAAAAAAGAAAAAAGACAAACAGACTGCCAGAGAGCCGCAGCCGTTAGGCGCAGCCAACTCCTCATCAAATCTACTCTGCCATTCAATCATGGCAGATCTATCTCTCCCTCCTATCCCCATTCTCCTGCCTTCTCCCCATAACCTCTGACACCTGTACTAATCAAGAATCTATCTATCTCTGCCTTAAATATATCCACTGACTAGGCCTCCACAGCCTTCTGTGGCAAAACATTCCACAGATTCACCACCCTCTGGCCAAATAAATTCCTCCTCATCTTCCTAAAAGACCATCCTTTAATTCTGTGGCTATTACCTCTAGTCCTAGACTCTCCACTAGTGGAAACATCCTCTCTACATCCACTCTATTCAAGCCTTTCACTATTCTGTACGTTTCAATGAGGTGCCCCCTCATTCTTCTAAACTCCAGCCAGTATTGGCCCAGTGCCGTCAAACACTCATCATATGTTAACCTACTCATTCCTGGGATCATTCTTGTAAACCTCCTCTGGAACCTCTCCAGAGCCAGCACATCCTTCCTCAGATATGGTGCCCAAAATTGCTCAAAATATTCCAAATGTGACCTGACTAGCACCTTACAGAGCCTCAGCATTTCATCCCTGTTTTTGTATACAAGCCCTCTCGAAATAAATGCTAGCATTGCGTTTGCTTTCTTTACCAGTGATTCGACTTGCAGATTAACTTCCAAGTCCCTTTGCACCTCCGATTTCTGGATTCTCTCCCCATTTAGAAAATAATCTACGCCTTTATTCCTACTACTAAAATGCATGATTCCACACTTTGCTACACTATATTCCATCTGCCACTTCTCTGCCCACTTTCCCAACTTATCCAAGTCTTCTACAGAATCCCTGCTTTCTTTACACTACCTGCCCCTTCACCTAGTTTCCTAGCAGAGATGTCAGTAAATGAGGGACATAAGTGTAATAAATTAATTGATAGACAAATTAAAGGAGTGCTGAGGAAAAATATTTTGCTCAGTGACTGGTGGGACACAGACAGATTTCATTGTGCTAAACAGCGGTTGAAACAGAAACCCTTGCCATATTTTAACAATCCTTAACCTGTGATCAAGGTGATCAAACTGTGGGATTAACCTGGAGTCCATTTTAATTTATGTATAATTTATGTTTTTACTGTTGTCTGAATAGGTGTGCCCGTGATGCTGCTTGCATCTTGCTGCAAGCAAGATTTTCATTGTACCTGTACCTCACTTGTTTATTATGCATATGACAATAAACTCAACTTGACATGTTTCTGTGATCATATAGGATGGCATGGTTAGCACCGTTCAAAAAGGTTTAAGAGGTAATCTGAGTCTTTTTAAGAACCTGAAGCCAGCTGTGCAGAGGTATAGAAACACCTTGAGTATAGAAGTTGGGAGGTCATGTTGTAGTTGTATAAAACGTTGTTGAGACCACATTAAGAGTACTGTGTTCAGTTCTGGGCATCATGTTTTCGGAATTTTTTTGTCAATCTTGAAAGGGTTCAGAGAAGATTTACGAGGATGTTGCCAGGACTAGAGGGTCTGAGCTATAGGGAGAGTTTGAGTAGGTTGGGTCTCTATTCCTTGGAGCACAGGAGGTGCTCAGGGGGTGTATAAAATCATGAGGAACAAATCAGGTAGATGCATAGAATCTCATGCCTAGAGTAGGGGAATCGAGGACCAGAGGACATAGATTCAAGGTGAAGGGGAAAGATTTAATAGGAATCTGAAGGGTAACCTTTTCACACAAAGGGTGGTAGGTGTATGGAACAAGCTGCCAAAGGAAGCAGTTGAGGTGAGACTATCCCAATGTTTAAGAAACAGTTAGTCAGGTACATGAATAGGACAAGTTTGGAGGGATATGGACCAAACGCAGGCAGATGGGACTAGTGTAGCTGGGACATGTTGGCTGGTGTGGGTAAGTTGGGCCGAAGGGCCTGTTTCCACACTGTGTCACTATGACTCTCTGACCTTTCAAGTCAGTGCAGATAAAAAATGAACATGGCATTCTTATTTTGTGACTTCCAATCACTCTTATTTCCTATTTTTCCTTTTGGATTTGTCTGATGGTTTAAATACTGAATGCACATTCATGGTGCTTGAAGACGAGAAGTTAAAGACACACTGGACAAGCCAAGACGAGTATTCTGATCTTCCAAGTGCAGCATGTCAGGAGTTAGTACAAGCCCAGGCCAGTGGCAGGCCAACCTGTAAATTTGAAATCACGTAACAAGCTGATTACAATTGAATGATATAATGTTTGAAGTTAAAGAAACTCTGGCACAGGCCACAAACCGTGTGTCCTGTTTAATTCAGCATGCACAATAATGAAATGTAGGAGGACAGGGGATTAAAAATGAATAATTTTAAAAGCAGTTTTATTTACCTGCACTATGCCAATATTCTGAACATCTGTCAGTGATGGCAGCTTTGCCTCACTTTCCATGAAATCCTGTGCTGTCTATACACTCCCATTTTCAACCAGATCTAGTGGCCATTGACACCATCTCCCCAACATCAACAAAAAGTTAACTATTTAAGCAAGAAACATAAGTTGAAAGGGGAAATGGTGCAACAGCCTAATTGGCTTCCATGGCCATTCATTTAAAATTATGGACGATCCAGTGCCTTGAAATCTCCTTCTCAATCAGTATTTATCAATTACTTACTTATTTTAACAATGTAGAATCTGTCAAGTCCCTGGCAATCTGAGTAGAGGTATCCTATCAATCCCATTCTGATTTTCTTGTGACCCTTTTCTCCTCTCGCATGCCCATCTATTCCCCATTGATTCCTTTTACCATTTACCTGAACGACTATAATTTACAGTGGCCAGTTAATCTAACTGCACATCTCTGAGATGCGGGAAGAAACCAGAGCCTGGAGAAATGTAGGCTCCACATGCACACCTCTAGGTCAGGATAAAATCTTGGTCCCTGGAGATGTGAAGCCCAGGGTCCAAAAACTGTTTTGATCTTAGTTTTGGATCAAAACAACAACCTCAGCATTGAGGATTTCAAAGATTTACAGCTCTCTGTACAGAGAGGTTCCTCCTCAACTCAGCTCAAATGGCTACCATCTTAGCCTCAGACAATGACCCTAGTTCCATAGTCCCCAGAGGGAGGAATAAACCATTCGACATTGGCCTCTGCTAATTTCTCTTAGAATCAAAATAATCACTTTTTATTGTTTTAAACTGCAATCAGTTAATATCAAACTTCCTGTCTTTTCCCCCCATCATAACAATCAATCTTGCTGCATTCACATTGAAGACACACGTCATTCCTCAAGTTCAGAGACCAAAAACTACACACAGTATTCCAAATGTACTCACCCAAGGCCTACACAATCTCAGCAAGATTGTTAAAACATTTTCCACTCCATTTCCTTTACGTTGGAGAGTGACAAAGGATTTAAAATAAGATTAATGACTTGACTTGCTAAACTCTTTTGAAATTTCAAAGATGGACAAAAAATGGAGTAACTCAGCAGGACACTAGCATCTCTGGAGAGTAGGAATAGGTGACGTTTCAGGTTGAGACCCTTCTTCGGACCCGAGATTCACCCATTCCTTCTCTCCAAAGATGCTGCCTGTCCTGCTGAGTTGCTCCAGCATTCTGTGTCTATCTTCAGTTTAAACGAGCATGTGCAATTCCTTCCTTCACATTTATTGAAAGCTCTTTTTCCTAATGATTTGTAACCAACTTTGAACAAATTGTAGCCCATACAAAATAAAGGACATGCGATGGTGCATGAAAATCTAAAAACTGCAGATGCTGGAAATATGAAATAAAAATTAAAAATACTGGAAACTCTCAGTATCTTCAACTTCAACTATTTTTCTCTTTTCACGGATACTGTCTGATTTACTGGATTTTTCCAGCATTTTCTGTTTTATAACCATCGAGGAACTCGCACTCAGGTAGAGACTGATGTCGGGAAGTTCCAAAGTCGCAGGAGGTTTGACTAGCCCCGAACTGGGGTCAGATCGCCCGGCGCGGGGAACTGAGATCCCCCCGATGCAGGAGCTTGATCGCCCCGATGTGTGGGCCCCAACCGCTGGCTGCGGTAGCCAAGATTGCCCTAACAACGGAAGGCTCGAGGCCCCGACCGCGGGAGAACAAAAAAGGGTTAAGATTAATTTTTTTCTTCGCCTTCCATCACAGTGGGGGATGTGGAGGAGTCACTGTGGTGGATATTTATGTTAAAATGTATTTTGTGTGTTTTGTTGCTTTTTATTGGTATAACTGTATGGCAAATCAAATTCCATACAGAACATACTTGGCTAATAAAGTATGATTATGATAGCATGAAATGGTACCATCTTGAAAATTGTAAAACTGGACTTAGATTTCTGTTTAAAACTGTCTGGTGCCTTTGGCCATTATTCATGGTGCTGGTACTTCATTTAATTGAAGGAATGATCAATAATCTTTGCATGTGACAAGATAGTTAGATTGACGAGTATATTGATATTTCGCTATCCTGAGGTTCATTAGATTAATTCAATAACCAAGGATTTTCAACTGCAATCATGATCTGTGGTTCTTGCTTCACTGGTTCATATCCTTCAGGCTCGTTCAATGAAAACCATGGAACAGATTGATTTCAGTGCGCAGAATGATGGAAACAACCCAAGGTCCTTCTCTCAGTCAAGTCGAGGTTGCTACCATATGCACAAGTATGGCGAGATACAGGTACAATGAAAAGCTTGCTTGCGTAGCATCACAGGTATACTCAGACAAAACACTAAACAAATTCTACATAACACAGTGACAAGAAAAAAAGACAATATGAAAACAAGACATTATTGCAACAACACAATCAGAAACAAGTTCATGGCAATGTAACAGGTGGTTTGTTGAGGAGATAGGATTAAGATAGGATCAAGAATCTCTTCCCAATGATTCATTTGGCAGATAATAGTGTCTAATGGGAACAACACAAGTCATATTTTAGGGTATGAATTTTTGAGCAATAATCTATTGTGGTTTTAATGGATTTTGCTACATTCCATTTTTTTCCCCCTAGGAGTTTGGAGAAGTCCCTGTACACATGATTACCAGAAGATGATGAAACCCAGTTTTTAGATAATTATATAATTTTGTCCATGCAGTGTGCTTGGCAAGCGGTATTGCTTTTGGGACTAAATTTTTTGTTTTAATTTATGGGTTTGTCAGTCAGGATTACCCTACATGTTTTATAATTATCCTGTGGCGGCTCCCGAGGGTCGGGCCATACCACTCACGACCCCTCGGCACGGGAATGGGTCGAGCCAAGGAGGCGGACTTCGGCCGGGAGTATAAAGGTCAAGGACCGCATGACTCTCATTCCCTTTTGGAGTTCCAGAGATACAGTAAACACGCTTTTGTTAACCTTGCCTACTTGTCGTTCTTTTGGCCTACTTGGCCCACTACACTGGTGACCCCAATTTCATGACCAATAGGGAATTAATTTGCATTTGGTTTTGAATGTTTGAGCTTTTAGAATTATTGTGAACCAGTTAAAAATAAGTAGTTTGTATTGGAACTGAAATGCAAAAATTCATTCATCTTCAGTCAAATTAAAAACATTGCGACATATACACTGGAATTTAGAAGGATGAGGGAGGATCTTATTGAAACAAAGAAGATAATTAGGGGATTGGACACATTAGAGGCAGGAAACATGTTCCCAATGTTGGGGGAGTCCAGAACAAGGGGCCACAGTTTAAGAATAAGGGGTAGGCCATTTATC
The DNA here is from genome assembly GCF_053455715.1 of Rhinoraja longicauda. Classification (NCBI taxonomy): domain Eukaryota; kingdom Metazoa; phylum Chordata; class Chondrichthyes; order Rajiformes; family Arhynchobatidae; genus Rhinoraja; species Rhinoraja longicauda. The sequence continues at coordinate 43,006,344 of NC_135962.1, read as the reverse complement.
ATATCATATCATATCATATATATACAGCCGGAAACAGGCCTTTTCGGCCCTCCAAGTCCGTGCCGCCCAGCGATCCCCGTACATTAACACTATCCTACACCCACTAGGGACAATTTTTTACATTTACCCAGCCAGAACGGAGATGTGGAAGCACTTTTTCAGTCAGAGAGTGGTGAAGGTGTGGAATTCTCTGCCTCAGAAGGCAGTGGAGGTCAGTTCGTTGGATGCTTTCAAGAGAGAGCTGGATAGAGCTCTTAAGGATAGCGGAGTGAGGGGGTATGGGGAGAAGGCAGGAACGGGGTACTGATTGAGAGTGATCAGCCATGATCGCATTGAATGGCGGTGCTGGCTCGAAGGGCTGAATGGCCTACTCCTGCACCTATTGTCTATTGTCTATACCAGGAAGACATCAAATAGGTTGGTCCCACCCTGCCCACAAGGTTCTGAGATAGAGTGTAACTAAATACTGATCAAGAAATTAAAGGTTTAATCTTAGTAAGTGTGTGCCAGTGACAAAGACACCCTGAATATACTTGAACTGGGCCTGGGTGGGGAAATTTGTAATAAAAAAATCATTTCCGTAAGTGATTAATATCCTGATTTTCTAACAGGAATTGGCAAGAAATGTTTGCCCAAGGCTTACTGCTCTAGTTTACACTTCAACAATGGCAATATCAAACACAGCTGTACTCTAGCAAATATACATTGAACATGTTTTTTTTTAAATGCATAGTGGACCACTTTCAGGTATCTTATTGGTAAATTTCAACAATAAAACAGTCCCATTCATATAGAGACTAATGTAGAAAAAGCATCTTAAAGTGCCTTAGAATATTGTTTTTAAACAAGAAGCTAAACAGCATATGGACATATTAGCCCTTCCTGACCAGTACCCAGTTACTCTCTATTTCTGAAGCTTGTTGAAATGGCAACCTATTTGATGTCTTCCCTTTGCATTCTTTTTCATTTTTAGAAGATGAAGAATTTTTGCATTTCAATTCCGATAAAAGCTATTTATTTTTAACTGGTTCACAATAACACAGATAGCTGAAAAGTTCATATTAGGGTGGAGAATCAAAAGATTAGGCAAAGCACAGACTGCTGGAGGAACTCAGTGGGTCAGGCAACATATGTGGAGGAAATTGGCAGGTGACCTTTCAGGTTGTTACTCTTTTTTTAGACTAGGACATAAGGGTACCTACCTGTTAATTCCATTCACAGATGTTGCCTGATCCAAGTTCCTCCAGTGCATTGTGTTTTGGTCTAGATTGCAACATCTGCAATTCCTTGTGAGTCAATGAAAAACATGGATAGGTTTTAAGGTGTTTCTTAAAGGAATGATTAGAGATAGGGAGGGTGAAGACTTTTAGGAGGGAATTCCAGAGCATACGACATGAGGAAAGTGTCTCAGTTTGAAATAGATAAAGTATAGAACCAGTGTGGGATAATATCACAGCTTCATTTGAAAACCAGAATGGACATTTTAAAATTCAGCAATTGTTCAATGGTATACGTTAACAAGCTCAGAAATGACGGAGACTTCATACAATAAGATGCAGGCAGTAGAACTTTGGGTGGCCTCAAGATTATGTTAATTAAAATGGGGAAGTCAAGAGCTAATGAAGGCATGAGGGTGGATTTCGGTGACAGGGTGGGTTGTAGTGCCAAAGGACAACTAAGAGAGGTGGAGGAACAGCCAGTCTAACCGAGTTGGTAATAATAGGACAATAATATATTCAAGCTTCAAGATGTAGAAAAATATTCGGTAGTATGCTTCATGTTTGAATACGTTGTGTTAATTTGTTCATCTGACCCTCCTTGTATAAAAGCTTGCATCAAGTTACTGAGTCATCGGACCCAGTAAAACCATATGTGATGCAAGAACATTTCAGGGAAGTCACAACTGCAGAAAGTTACTTGACGTATGTGAAGGAAAAGAGAATGTTGTTAAAGACACATTATCCGTTTATTGTCTTTTTGCCAAAAGAATTGCTCAATCCAGTTACTGCCTGTTGATATATTACGCAATGGTATCTTTATCCTCAATTGGCTCTCTGAACTAACTCATAATTACAAAACCCAGATTTTTGAAATGCTTTTGAAGAAGTTTTCAACATTGGGGGATCGAGGTATCTAAAACAAGAGGACATTTATTTAAGGTGAGAGGAGCAAGTTTTAATATGAACCTAAAGCAACTATTTCACTCAGAAGGTGGTTGGTAAATGGAATGAGCCTCCAGAGAACGTAGTTGTGGCAGATACTGTAACAGCATTTAAAAGACATAGGGACAGATACATGGCTCATATCTTCTCACCAGCTCGGTAAGAAAATCTATATCCAAACTACTTCTTGAGTGCAAATACTTGTCAGAAGGTTTAACACAATGCTAAAGAAGAGCACTATCAGATCTACAAAATCTTCAATGAAATTTTGGGCCGGACTGCTTCATGGACTCGTGGCCTACCAGGAATTGCTGTCTCTGGACGTGGGAGGAGGGACCAAACATGGAAAATAGGTGCAGAGGTAGGCCAGTTGGCCCTTCCAGCCAGCACCGCCATTGAATATAACCATGGCTGATCATCCAAAATCAGTACCCCATTCCTGCTTTACCTCCATATCCCTTGATTATGTTAGCCCTAAGAGCTAAATCTAACTCTTGAAAACATCCAGTGAATTGGCCTCCACTGCCTTCTATGGCAGAGAATTCCACAGATTCACAACTCTGGGTGAAAACGTTTTTTCTCATCTCAGTCCTAAATGGCCTACCACTTATTCTTAAACTGTAACCCCTGGTTGTGGACTCCCCCAACATCGGGAATATTTTTCCTGCATCTAGCCTGTCCAAACCCTCAAGAATTTTATATGTTTCTATAAATCCCGTCTCATCCTTCTAAATTCCAGTGCTCCTTTACTCAAATCCTCGCACTATGAACTGGCCCACCACACTATAGAGTAGTCATGACTTGGCATTTCACAAGAGACTCCAACCCCTCAATGGCTTGAGACTCTTTGTCGGCTGGCCAGCTGTATTTGAAACTCTAATAGTTATGGATCTTTAAAGAATATTTAAATAGTTCTAAGTAACTAGAAAAGGGCTGGAAAAATACATTAAAATAATAATTAAATGCTTTAAAAGAAAATAAAAGTAAACCAAGAGCTTACCAGCACTTATGCTTCTCCATGGGGTTACCCAATCCATTGAAATGAATGGAGTCAGTGTTTATTACCAAGCTGAGAGGCTGATGCCATGTGACCCAGCCCCTCTCTCTTCAGCACATCACTGCTGTACTAGTGTGATCATTCATGCCTCAAACAGCAGAGGGAATTCCCAGTTCCTACCCCCCACCCCCACACCACAATGGAATTGTGCAGCTCAATACAGGCCATCAAACTGAGCCTGCTCTTTCAGGTGTATTCCACAGCCAGGTTTTACGAGAGTTAACTGGTATCGTCTGAATTTCTTCCCCTACACCCCTCACCTCTCCATATTAGCTATCTCGCCTCCACTCTACTACACCATCCTCAACTATGACCTTTTATGGACTGCGTTTGTTTGTACAAAGGACTATTGGATTTTTTACACAAGTCTTGTGGTTTTCATGGTTTCTTTTGTTTATTATATGTCATCCATGTGTGTTGTGTTTAGATACAGATGTGTGTTATGCTGCTATGCTGTTGCAAGTGGGAATTGTTCCATTGTCAGTACATATGACACTTAACATTCTTGACACTTTCTCAGTCCTGATGAAGGGTCTTGATCCAAAGTATTGACTGTCCATTTTCCTCCACAGATGCTGCCTGACTACAGAGTTCCTCCAGCAGTTTATTTTATGCACCCAATTCCAGCATCTGCAGCCTTTTGTGCATCTGATATTCTAGCTATTATTTATCTCACAATGACAAAAAAACAGATGATTTAATCATTATCAGATTAGTATATGTGCTGGCTTCCCGTGCATAAATTGATTCCCATGTTTCCCACTTCGCAAGAGTGACTGTACTTCAATATTATCTGACGATATAATTAAATAATAAAAATGAAATGCAGTTGCTGGTTTATGCCAAAGATAGACACAAAGTGCTGGAGTAATTCAGCGGGTCAGACAGCATCTCTGTAGAGCATGGATAGGTGACGTTTCGAGTTGGGACCTTACTACAATCTGAAGCGTCACGATCTGAAAAGTCACTAACTATGTTCTCCAAAGGTATTGCCTGACCCGCTGAGTTACTCCAGCATTTTGTGTCTATCTTTGTCTGATGATAGTTTGATTTAAAAAAACTCTTACTTTGCTGCAACTTTCACTGGTCAACATTAGAGTTTGGTTTCCTGTGGCCTGCTGCTAGCGAGCACAAACTTGAAAATTGTGTTCCTCTTTGAGCTGTTTTGAACTACTTGACATCAGCTGGGTGGTACAGTGTCGCAGCGGTAGAATTGCTGCCTTACAGCGCCAGAGACCTGGGTTCGATCCCGACTACAAGTGCTGTCTGCACGGAGTTTGTACGTTCTCCCTGTGAACTGTGTGGGTTTTCTCTGGTTTTGTAGGTTAATAGGCTTTGGTAAATTGTCCCTAGTTTGTAGGATTGTGTGAGGGTACGGGGATCGCTGGTCAGCGCGGACTCGGTGGGCCGAAGAGCATGTTTCCACGCTGTATGTCTAAACTAAAAAAAAAAACTAAAATCAGGCAACATTGGAAAAAGAATGTGTAGGAAAAAGACACAAAAAGCTGGAGTAACTCAGCAGGCCAGACAGCATGTCTGGAGAAAAGGAATAGGTGATGTTTCAGGTTGGGCACGTTTTCAGACTGAGAGTCAGGGGAGAGGGAACCAAGAGATATGAAAAGGTATATAGAACAAATTAATGAAAAATATACAAAAATACAAAAAGTGAAACTCAGCAGGATGACAGTGAAACTAGTACTGCGACTAGGGTGGGGGAAGGACGGAGAGAGAGGGGAATGCAAGGGTTACTTGATTTTAGAGGAATCAATACTCATACCTCTGGGTTGTAAGCTGCCCAAGCAAAATACGAGGTGCTGTTCCTCCACTTTACGTTTGGCCTCACACTGACAGTGGAGGAGAAAAAGAAAAAGAGAATAAGGCAGTCTGAAGAAGGGTTCGACCTGAAATGTCAGCCATTCCTTCCCTCCAGAGATGCTGCCTGTCCCATTGAGTTACACCAGCTTTTTGTGTCTATCTTAGGAGAAAAAGAATAACAGACTTATGGGAAAATTAATTAGAATCTGCCTAAGCTTTGTACATACAAATCCTCAAAAAGAATGGCTTGGAATTTTATGCTGTTAGCACGGAATGTAGAAAACGTGACTAAATTCTGACGTCAATGTTATTTTGTTTAGAAAGATATTTTATCTCTGAGGAATTTGCAAATGCAGCTGTCGTTTTTAGCATATATCAAAGGAGGTTTTATGGTCAACAGCACTTGCCGTTTGGCTAGTAATAAAATCAGCCCATGCCCATGATGATTTTGCTAAAAATACGTGTTGCTCTTATCCAGTTTCTGATCCTGAGTGGCAGATTTCACGGAGCTTCTATTGGTGTGCGAGCAAAACAGTAAACATTGAACCTCTGCAATTAATCAGATTAAAGACCTTCGCTGTCGTGCAGAACCCAAATAAAAAAATAAAAAATCGGAAATAGAAACTATATTTCAATGATGCACTAGAAGTAAGACTGAGATTAGGAAATTTGGATAGGGTTTATGAAAGATAAAAGGCCAATAGTAAAAGTAATGAAAACCTACAAAAACTGTCATCTATTTGAATTGATTAATTGAAAAATGCAGCATGGAAAGAGACCCTTTCGCCCAAGGAGTGGACAATGACCCATTCACAGTAGTTCCATGTTATCCCAACTTTGCATCCACTCCCTACACACTTGGGGCGATTCACATAGCCCAATTAATCTACAAACCCACACGTCTTTGGGATGTGGTAGGAAGCTGGAGCACCTGAAGGAAACTCGCGTGGTCACAGGGAGAACATGCAAAGCCCTCAAAGACAGCAGCAGTACAGGATCAAACCCAGGTTTCTAGCTATGTAGGCCGCAGCTCTACCAGCTGCACCACCGTGCCCCTCCCCACCTCCCCAGCTGAAGGATTAACAGTCTACATTTGTAACTCTTAAAATCAGAAATGATGATTGAGATCACTGTTAAAAACTCACTTCCACTAGCCCTGAATTGTCTGTATTTAGTTTCATAATTAATGTTAAAATAGGTCATGTATACTGTGATTTCACCACCAGCAACCCAACACCATTACTTGCCAGCCTGCAATGGTTCAATAGTGCTTTTATTGTCACATGTGCAAAGTGCTGACACAGTGAAAATCTTTTTCTTGTAAACAGTCCAGTAGAGTAGTGCTATTCCCCCGATCCTCGATTTAGCAAGTGTACCAAAGTAGTGTACCAAGTCCGCATGCAAGAGGCACCATTTTCAAAGTTAATGCTCAAGTTCTTCTGAGTGATGCCTGCTCCAGGCAAGTCCCAGGCCTCAAACCATCTCCTTCCTTGGATATCGCGTCCCTCTCCTCGACGATCCACTTTTGTTTCCTGGGGATACCTTCCGCAGCCTACAGGTGGGCGTGGTAGGCCAGACCTTGCCTCCCGCTCCTCTCCTACCAGTCTCGCTCCTGGCCTGTCGTCTTCATCACCAGCTCCCTCCTCCCAGTCTCTGGTCTTTGGGGGAAGAGCAGGGGCTGGGCTCGGCGGATTCCATCTTCCAGGCAGGGTCCAACGAGAAGGGACCGGCTCAGTGGGCTCCTCCCAAAGCTCCAATCGGCCAGTTCAGCAGCGGGGTCGGGCTCGGCTGACTCCCCCTGTAGCTGGGATCCGTCAGTCCGGGTCTTGAGATCAGCCGCTCAAGGGCCGCGGCCTCCTGGGAGCCTTCAGCCACGCCCAACAATTAGTACTGCATGCTGCATGTCCAACATCTAATACTGGATGAGTATTAATTTCCAGCAACCGTACATGGCAAGACCAAAAGCATTGCAAAATACTATTCTGCAGGCATCTCCCCAACAACTATCTGACACAAAAACAAACTCTTTTCAAACTTGATGTCACATTTGTTCCCAAGATAAGCATCAGACCTCATATCTAACAATCTTTCAGGCTGTTTATATTCAGCTTAGTAACATTGCTGTTTCCTCCCACACTCATCTTCCACATTACCATCATTGATGCACGTGCAGCTTTTATTTCACAGCATTGTTTGGTTGTCTTGGGGAAAGTGGGCAAAGTGCAAAGTGATGCTCTTTGGGAAGTTAAATCAGGACACGATACGCACAGTGAATGAAAGGCTACGGGGAGTTTTGTAGAACATAAGAGATCTAGGTGTACAAGTACAGTGTTTCCTGAAATCAGTCACACAGGTAGACAGGGTGATGAAGAAGTGGTGTGACATAATTGCTTTCACTGGCACGACATGGAGTACAAGAGCCAGGACATAATGTTACAGATGTACAGACTGCACTGGGAACATGGTGTGCATTTCAAGATGCCATACTTTAGGAAGTATGTGATTAAACTAGAGAAGGTGCAGGAAAGATTCACAGGAATGTTACAAAGATTGTAGGGCTTAAGTTATAAGGAGAAACTAGATAGGCTCCGACTGTTTTCCCTGGAGTAAAGGAGGCTAAGGGTTGACCTTTGTTAAATAAGAGATTTATAAAATAATGAGTGCGTACTTGAGATGGTCTTAGTCTTTTCCCCAGGGTAGCAGAGTCTAAAAGGGTTAGAGTGATATGGGTCAATACAGTCAAATGGAACAAGCTGATGAAGGCACTTTGTTCAGCATGGATGGGTTGGGCTGAAAGGCCTGTTTCAATGATGGATAACTTTATGACTCCCTCATTCTGCCTTTTATAACTTGATGTGACCACAAACATTTTGCTGGGGTTCCGACTCATACCAACTCCAAAGATGTGCAGGTTTGTAGGTTAATTGGCCGAGTTATCCCTAGTGCGTGGGATAGAACTAGGGTACGAGGTGATCGTTGGTCAGCGCAGACTCAGTGAGCTTGTTTTCATATTGTATCTCTAAGCTAAACCAAACCAAACGAAGACATGTTCACCTATCATTCATTTCCCCGTCAGCCTATTTGGTTCCCGGTTAATCAACTCTAATTTTAAAATTTCCATCCTTGTTTCCAGATCTTTCCATTGCCTCATCCTCCCTCTCTCTACACATATACCAAACCTGACATATATACATTTTCACAATCTCCTGCTTTCTCAAATTTAATTGTACAACACTGGTAGCTTTGCCATCAGTTGCCAAAGCTCTGGAATTCCTTCCTTAAATCTCTTTTCCTCGCTACCTTTCTTTCCTGCGACACATTACTCCTCAAAGCATTTGGATTTCTGCCTCAGTATCTCCATATATGGCTCCATTTAAAATTTTGTTTGTTAACTCTCACTCACTTCCGAGACTCCTTATGACATTTTACAATGAACCAAATAACTCCAAGCCTCTGCTGCTGTTTATGATGAAAAGGCAACCTTCTCTCCGAGATGTCCCCCTTCCTTGGAAAACATGGATCCCCACTGCTGTTGTAGATGGATTTCTCATCCGAGTGTATTCTATGTCCTGAAGTTCTGCTCTCGCTCCCCCTCCCTCCAGATGGAACAAGGATAGAGATACCCTACTCCTCACCTTTCACCCAACCAGCCTCTGTATCTATCATATCATTCTCCGACATTGCTGCCACCTCCAATGTGATCCCACCACCAGTCATATCTTCCCATCCTTACCCCTTTCCACCTCCCACAAAGACCGCTAACTCAGCAACTCCGTGGCTCCCTCACCCCTTCTCACCCAAACCACCCCTTCATCAGCTATTTTTCCCTGCATCACAGAAGATGTAACAACTGTTCCTATACCTCCTCCCTCACATCCATCCAGGGACACCATCAGTCCTTTCAGGTGGAGGACAGAGGTTCACGTACACCTCCTCGAATCTCATCTACTGCATACAGTATTCCCGATGTGGCCTCCTTTACATCGGCGAGATCAAGAGTAGACTTGCCGACTGTTTTGCCGAAGATTTGCGCTCAGTCCGCCAAGGCCAACTGGATCTCGTGATTGCCAACCATTGTAACTCCTCGTTCCATTTTTATACTCGTCTTTCAGTCCTGGGCCTCCTCCATTGCCAGAGTGAGACCACACACAAACTGGAGGAACATCTCCTCATATTCCACTTGGGTAGCTTATGACCCAACAGTATGAACATCGAATTCTCCAATGTTAGTTTGCCCCCCTCTCTTCCCTGTGCCCCATTTGGACTCCCACCCATTTCTCCCCTCCCCGTCCCCCTACATTCCTTCCTCTTGCTTCATAATTCACAACTCTTTTATCCTTATCTCACATCTTTTGTCCTTTCACCTCTGACCTTTGTCTAACCATCTGCCTATCAAACCACCCCCCTCACCTGTATCTATTTATCATTGGCGGGCTTTGTCCTGTCCCACTTCTCTTCCAGCTTTCTTTTGTCCTCCCACCACAATCAGTCTGACAAAAGGTCCAAATCTAAAACATCAACTATACATGTTCTCCAGAGGTACTGTCTGACCCGTTGAGTTACTCTGGCATTTTGTAAACCAGCATCTACAGTTCCTTGTTTCAACCTTCCATTTATTCTTGGTTGCGTCCTTCCATTTAGTCTGGCTTCTTGTTTCAGCATACAAACAAATCTGCTATCTTCTTTAGTTTTACCAACCCAAAACTTGCATGGACCTTGAACCACAGTCTACCTTGAATTATCAGTTGCACATCAGTTTTACCCCAGTTGAGGAGACGATGCAAAGGGTGCACCATCTAGTGGGCCACCTTGAAGTTGCAATTCCACCATTTACATTTGGGACTCGGGTCTATGATTGGGTTTGAGAAAAGCGAAAAGGAATGACCTGCTCTTTGCCAATATTTAAAAATATTTTACCTAGAGTAGGGGAATCAAGAACCAGGGGACATTGGATGAAGGTAAGAAAGGAAAGATTTAAAAGGAACATGAGGTAACCATTTTCACACATAGGGTTGTGGGTAGATGGAACAAGCCGCCAGAGGAGGTAGTTGAGACTGGTACCATAACAACTTTTAAAAGACATTTGGATAGCTACATGGATGGGAAAGGTTTTGCAGGATATGGGTTAAGTGTGGGCAAGTGGACTAATGTAGATAGAGCATTTTGGTCAGCATGCGCAAGTTGGGCCGAAGGACCTACTTCTGCAATGTTTGACTCTAAGACTGCTTGATTTGTATATCTTCCTTCTTGTGAATTGAACTAAGCAAGTGAACTAAGCAAATTGGAATTAAAAATTGGCAGACAAATGTTTAATTGCGCAATGGGAGGTAGTACAGGGACTTGAACAATGGGAAGCATTTCAGGTGTGGTCTATGCACTTTGGGACAGATGATAAATGGAAAACAATTAAAGCTTGTGCTCCCCAGATGGGCAAAGATGTAGCAAGCAGATTCTAAGGATTACTCTAGTTCGAATCAAGTTACGCTTCTTTCCTTGTTTAACACAATATTTTGTTGAGAATGTTTCTGAATGTATAAAGATGTAACATTAAGAAAGGATTCTAGGGTGAAAACATATTAAAATTGATAGAGGATTGGTTAAAGGACAGAAAAATGAGAAATGGACCATTTTTCTCACTGGGAGACAGTTCCGAATGAAGTGCCAAAAGGCTTAAGTCATGAGCTATTCAATTTATATATTCCGATTAAAAGTTTTTATCACTCAAAACATTAACTATGTCTCTCCCTCCACACATGTTCTCTGACTTAATGAATATTGCCATCATTTTCTATTTAATTTCAATTTTCTGACATCTGCAGCATTTTATTTTTACACCGTTTATATTAATGGTGGAGGTGAAAAGACAATGTACATCATACCCAAGCTTGGGATGCTAACTGAACTAAAGGATAAGAGGGTTCAGATGGTGTGGGACAGAGTTGGGTAATTCATTGTATTTGTCTACGGTGGTTATGGGAGATTTGAATATGCAGGTAGACTGGGAAAATCCGGTTGGTATTGGACCCCAAGAAAGGCTGTTTGTGGAGTGCCTCCAAGATGGATTCTTAGAGCAGCTTGTACTGGAGCCTACCATGGAGAAGGTAATTCTGGATTTAGTGTTGTGTAATGAACCGCATTTGATAAGGGAACTCAAGGTCAAGGAACCATTAGGAGGTGGTGACCATAATATGTTTTAATCTGCAATTTGAGAGGGAGAAGGTAAAATCAGAAGTGTCAGTATTGCAGTTGAACAAAGGGGACTATGGAGGCATGAGGGAGGAGCTGGCCAAAGTTGACTGGAAAGGGACCCTAGCAGGGATGATGGTGGAACAGCAATGGCAGGAGTTTCTGGGAATAATCCAGAAGATGCAGGATCATTTCATTCCAAAGAGGAAGAAAGATTCTAAAGGGAGTAAGAGGTGACTGTGGCTGACGAGGGAAGTCAAGGATAGTATAAAACTAAAAGAGAAGACGTATAACATTGCAAAGATGAATGGGAAGCCAGAGGATTGGGAAACTTTTAAAGAACAACAGAAGGTAACTAAAAAGGCAATATGGGGAGAAAAGATGAAGTACGAAGGTAAGCTTGCCAAAAATATGGAGGATAGTAAATGTTTCTTTAGGTATGTGGAGGAAAAGATTAGTTGACAAATGTGAGTCCCTTGAAGACAGAAACAGGTGAATGTATTATGGGGAACAAGGAAATGGCAAATGAGTTGAACAGGTACTTTGGTTCTGTCTTCACTAAGGAAGACACAACAATCTCCCAGATGTACCAGGGGACAGTGGATCTAGGATGACAGAGGAACTTAAGGAAATTCACATTAGTTAAGAAATGGGGTTGGGTAGACCGATGGAACCGAAGGCTGATAAATCCCCAGGGCCTGATGGTCTGCATCCCAGGATACTCAAGGAGGTGGCTCTAGAAGTCATGGATGCATTGATGATCATTTTCCAATGTTCTATAGATTCTGGATCAGTTCCTGTGGATTGGAGGGTAGCTAATGTTATCCCACTTTTTAAGAAAGGAGGGAGAGAGAAATCAGGGGATTATAGACCAGTTAGCCTGACATCAGTGTTGGGGAAGATGCTGGAGTCAATCATTAAAGATGTAATAGCAGCGCATTTGGATAGCAGTAACAGGATAGCAGTAACAAGTCAGCATGGATTTACGAAGGGGAAATCTTGCTTGACTAATCTCCTGGAATTTTTTGAGGATGTAAAAGGGATAAGGGAGAGCCAGTGGATGTAGTTTATCTGGACTTTCAGAAAGCTTTTGATAAGGTCCCACACAGGAGATTAGTGGGCAAAATTAGAGCACATGATATTGGGGGTAGGGTATTGACATGGATAGAAAATTGGTTGGCAGACAGGGAGCAAAGAGTGGGAATTAACGGGTCTCTTTCAGAATGGCTGGCAGTGAATGACTAGTGGGGTAACGCAAGCCTCGGTGCTGGAACCGCAGCTATTTACAGTATATATTAAAAGTAACATTAGCAAATTTGCAGAAGAGACAAAGCTGGGTGGCAGTGTGAACTGTGAAGAGGATGCTATGAGAATGCAAGGTGACTTGGATAGGTTAGGCGAGTGGGCAGATGCAGTAGAATGTGGATAAATGTGAGGTTATCCACGTGGCAAGAACAAGGTGGCAGATTATTATCTGAATGGTGTCAGATTAGGAAAAGGGGAAGTGCAACGAGACCTGGGTGTCCTTGTACATCAGTCACTGAAAGTAAGCATGCAGTTATAGCAGACAGTGAAGAAAGCTAATGGCATGTTGGCCTTCATAATGAGAGGATTTGAGTACAGGAGCAAAGAGGTCCTTCTGCAGTTGTACAGGGCCCTGGTGAGACCACACCTGAAGTATTGTGTGCAGTTTTGGTCTCCTAATTTGAGGAATTCTCTGCCTCAGAAGGCAGTGGAGGTCGATTCATTGGATGCATTCAAAAGAGAGTTAGATAGAGCTCTTAGGGCTAGCGGAATCAAGGGATATGGGGAGAAGGCAGGAACGGGGTACTGATTGTGGATGATCAGCCATGATCACATTGAATGGTGGTGCTGGCTCGAAGGGCCAAATGACCTACTCCTGCACCCATTTTCTGTTTCTATGTTTCTGCTGTGGACTGTTGGAGTGCTAATTTACCAGCAGTTAGCCCGCAGAGAGAGTCAGAAGGGGAGATGGCTACACATAGTTAAACAACACATGTCAAGTCAAGTCAAGTCAATTTTATTTGTATAGCACATTTAAAAACAACCCACGTTGACCAAAGTGCTGTACATCTGATTAGGTACTAAGGAAAAAAATGAAACATACAGTAGCACGCAAACAGTTTACAGCGCCTCCTCAATGAGCCTCAAACGCTAGGGAGTAGAAATAGGTTTTGAGCCTGGACTTAAAGGAGTCGATGGAGGGGGCAGTTCTGATGGGGTGAGGGATGCTGTTCCACAGTCTAGGAGCTGCAACCGCAAAAGCGCGGTCACCCCTGAGCTTAAGCCTAGACCGCGGGATAGTGAGTAGCCCCAAGTCGGCCGACCTGAGGGACCTGGAGTTAGAGAGGGGGGTTAGAAGATTTTTGATGTAGGGGGGGGAATGTCCATTTAAGGCTTTATACGTGAATAGGAGGAGCTTGAAGTTGATTCTGTACCGTACAGGGAGCCAGTGGAAAGAGGCCAGAATCGGGGTGATGTGGTCCCTTTTACGGGTACCCGTCAGGAGTCTCGCTGCGGCGTTTTGGACCAGTTGCAGGCGGGACAGGGAAGATTGGCTGATCCCAGTGTATAGGGAGTTGCAGTAGTCTAGGCGGGAGGAAATGAAAGCATGAATGATTTTTTCTGTGTCGTCGAATTGGAGGAAAGGTTTGATTTTAGCTATGGTTCGAAGTTGGAAGAAGCTGGCTTTTACCACAGCGTTGACTTGCTTATCAAATTTTAATGCAGAGTCAAATATCATGCCGAGGTTTTTGACATGCAGTTTGACTAGGCAGGATAGACTTCCAAGACTGCCTGTTATCGATTTGATGGAGTCGGGGGGGCCGAATAGGATGACCTCAGACTTGCTCTCATTTAATTGGAGGAAGTTCTGTGCCATCCAACATTTTATGTCCTCATGGCAGTGTAAGAGGCTGTTTAAATTTGACTGGTTGTTGGGTTTCAGGGGGAGGTAAAGCTGAGTGTCATCGGCATAGCAGTGGAAAGAAATGCCGTGCCTTTGAATGATTTGGCCAAGGGGGAGCATGTATAGAGAGAAGAGAATGGGGCCTAGGATGGAGCCTTGTGGAACTCCGCAGGAGAGGCTAGCTGGAGCAGAGGAATAACTGCCTATGTTGATGGCGAAACTCCTATCTTTGAGGTACAAAGCGAACCAGCTCAGGGCAGTGCCATCAATGCCAACCGCGTACCGGAGACGGTCACATACTGCTGTCTTCCTCCCCATGTTACTCTAACAATAGTTTGAAACATTGGTGGAGGTAAAATTTACCATAATTGGATATCACAAACATGTTTTATTACAATTTAAATGTTTGCAGTTGGATAAAACCGCAGAGTAATCAAATGGAAATGATTGAGCTTGTGCCACATGTTGAAGGGTCAAAAAATGAGTTTGGTTCTCATATGAAAAAATGTGTGCAGTCGTTTGTGGCAAATTATATCGAAGATAACAAAAAGGTGAATATATTATTTGCCTCTTTGGGCTCTACAGATTTTGGACTTTTTAAAAACACAGAAGCACCAAAAAGATTGGTGGCTTTATCCTACGTGTCCGAGAGGAGACACTGTCAAACTCCAACTAATTCACATTACAGAATATTTCAGACGGCATTGTCCACACCCAGATGAAGGGGAGGCTGTGCCGGTGTCAATATTACAATAAAGTGTCAGGCATGCTGATCTTCATTCGTTCCCAGATGATCGGGTCCCAGATGATCGTCCGTGATCTCCAATGAGTATCTTATTACAGACAGCTGTTGTCAAAAGAGGATTTGGCTTTGAGTGGAGATGGAATTTATCCCCAGATGGTAGAAAATTCAGCGAACGCAAACTGAGTTTCTATGTCACTTATGCCGGAGCACACATACAAGGAGGTCATGATATGCCTCTCACAGCATGTACACACCTCTTCTCATGTTCTGGTTGTGAGAGAGATTAGAGTTTCCCAAGGAACAGAGACATCAGTTAGATCCTGCCTCTGGTGGAAATAGTGGGAAATAGCCCTGCACTATCAGGGAGAAGTTAATGAAACTGATGAAAAGTATTCATTCTGTCATGCCTTGAAATAATTCATTGTTAATCCTGATGGAACATTCATGGTTCCAGTTCCATTGTTAGTTATCAACATTAAAATTTCATAAGGATTCTGTTTTTTTGAACCCTGTGCTTTGATACATAATATAATTCTACAGATATAGATAGCCCAGAAATGTATTTCCAAAAAATTGCTTTTTCAAAATTTCAGATAATTTAAATCTTGTATTTTATTGCAAAACCCAAAAGGAACTGTTCATATTCTCTCTTGTCAAGTTATATTCTAAAGGTTAGCACAGTGACCCAGCAGGTAGTGCTGCTGCCTCACAGCGGCAGAGACCAGGGTCCTGACTTCAGATGCTTTCTGTGTGGGATTTCCACATTCTCTGAGTGACTGCATGGGTTTCCTCAGGGTCTGCCAGTTTCCTCCCACATTCGAAACATATGCAGGTTGGAAGGTTAATTGTCCTCACTAAAATTGCCCCTGGAGTATAGGGAGTGTATGTGAAAGTTGGATAAGATAGAACAGGTGTGAATGGCTAATCAATGGTCAGCACGGACTTGGTGGGCTGAAGGTTCTGTTTCCATGCTACATCTTTCAAACAATCAATCGACTTTAGTTTTTAGTTTAGTTGAGTTTAGAGTTACAGCCGGGAAACAGGTGTGGCCCACTGAGTCCACACCAACCATCGATCCTCACACACTAACACTATCCTACACGCACTAGGGACAATTTTCAGATATACCAAGCCAATTAACCTACAAACCTATACGTCTTTGGAGTGCGGGAGGAAACCAAAGTTCTCGGAGAAAACCCATGCGGTCACGGGGAGAACGTACGAGCTCCGTACAGACAGCACCCGTAGCCAGGATCGAACCCGGGTCTCTGGCACTGTAGCTCAGCGTTGCAAGGAACAACATTAACGATCCACTTGAGAAAAAAATAATTGCAAACAAATACATCAAGTTTGAGTCGGGTCTAAGTGAAAGGTTATAATACAGTTATTTGGCCCTTGCTCCCTTCTCCCTTCATGTGCTTACTCTTAAGACTATACAAAATGAGGAGAAAGACACAAAGCTGGAGTAACTCAGCGGGACAGGCAGCATCTCTGGAGAGAAGGAATGGGTGACATTTCGGGTCGAGACCCTTTTTAGTCTGAAGAAGGGTCTCGACCCAAAACGTCACCCATTCCCTCTCTCCAGAGATGTTCACTTAGACTCGACTCACAACTTGATGTATTTGTTTGCAATTATTTTTTCTCAAGTGGATCGTTAATGTTGTTCCTTGCAATGCTACGTGGATGTTTCCTAATTCAATAGGATCGCCAGGGCTGTGTGTCTTGTTTTGAAGAACAAAAGGGAACTCCATCACTAACATCTGCTTGCCAAGTCATCAAATACTGATGTATGTTGCAAGCCCCCTGCAATTCTGCCAACCATCCACAGCATTGACCAGTCTCAGAGTGTGGGGTAAATCAGTTAGTTCTGAGATTAGAAGAAACGTCTTCATGTTGTGGGTGAACTATCTACAATGAACCCATGCGAAGAGAGAAGATTGAACTTTATTGCCTTCCATCACAGTGAGGAATCCACTGTGGTGGATGTTTATGTTAACTTTTATATTGTGTGTCTTGTTGCTTTTAAAAAAAAGTATGGTAAATCGAATATCACTGTACCTTAATTGATACATGTGACAATAAAAGACCTTGAATGTTAACCCTATAACATTAAATCCTGCATATTTACCCATCAGAATGTGACAACATTAAATCTAGATTTTGGATATTTCTATTTGAAATGTAATGGTGGGTGCAGGAGTGGTGGGGGTAGCTGCTGCTGGTGGGATAGGTGACTATGTATTGCCGATGGGACAATAGCACAGATGGCTCGAGCAGCTTAGCATTCATCCCATTCATTAAATTGATCTATTTCTGGGACCGGTCACTTAATTTAGAAACATCAGCAGATTAAAAAGAGAGGCTTTAAAGAGTATTCGATAATGTTTATGTTCCTTTACATCTCAGCTAGTGTTACAGATCTCAATGACCAAACAGAGGTGAAGGTAAAGTTTAGAGTAGACAATCTTTCATTATAAATTAAGAGGGTGCTGTAGAAATGTGTACTCTGTTGCAATGTCAGCAATACAGTACGGTGTGCAAACATTTTATGACTGCTAGGCGACACAGTTCCAGTTAGAATTTTTATGGTGTGAGCAAGTTTTCCTACATTATTGCTCATTGTGAGTCATAGCTTTTATTATAGCAAGCTGACGTGTCTAAGCCATGTGTCAATAAAACGTACTGATATGTTTGAACGATGTTTATGGTCTTTCTCACGTGTTGTAAAATACTGAAGATAAATCTGCCCCCACATCTCTTCCAGTGCCCGATATTCATGGGCAGATTTAGATGTGTTGTTATGGAACCTGTCTTGTTCCAGATTCGAACCAGGCCAAATGTTATTTGGTTTTGGACTTGCTTTTGGAATCGTCTATTAAATTTCACCAATGATACATGCCTTCCAGACCCCATCATTCTTTCTACAACAGATTTGGACTCATTTCTGAGCAACAAATAAATAAGCAAGGTCATGTTGATCTGTCCATTTAATTTAATGTTTTATGTAGGAACATAGAACAATACATCACAGGAATGGACTCTTCAGCCCACGATGTCTGTGCTGAATGTAATGCCTGGACTAACTCTTACCTGCCTGCACATTATCCATTTCCCTCCATTCCATGCACAACCACATATCTATCAATTATCTCTTAAATCCCACTATCTCTTAAACTCCACCTCCACCCCTTCTGCACATTCCAGATGCTCAGCACATCCTGTGTTTAAAAACTTGTCCTGGTCATCTTTTAAAAATGTTTCACTCTTATTTTAAGCCAAGCCCTCTAGTATTTGATACTTTCACCCTGGGGAATAAGGTTCTGACCATCTACCCTATCGATTCCTCGCAAAAAAATGTATATGCTTCTATCAGATTTCTCTTCAACCTCCAGAAAAAAGAATCCATCTATTCGGCCTCTCGCTACAGCTAATACCTCCTAATCAAAGTATAATTCGGGTAAAACTCCTCTACACCCTTTCCAAAGCTTCAACATCCTGTAATTGAGCAACCAGAACTACATGCAATACTTCAAACATAGCCAAACCAAAGTTATATCATTATTTCTTGACTCTTATACACAATGGCCTGAACAATGAATACAAGGATACCATGTGCCTTCTTTACCACTTTGTCTACGTGAATTCAACTATTTCAAAAGTCAGTGTTTAGGATCAGGGCTACACTTTTAGCACATGAGAGGACCGTACAGTAGTTCACCAGTGGAATAACATCCATCATTATACCACTGGTCCCTAATGTGGAAATTGCATCAGAATTACAAGAGTGATCCATCATCAGCAATGCTCTGTCCTAATTAGTACATTTGGCATAGAAATAGATGCAGGCACAATTTACTCTGGGTTAAATCAATTATTAATTGCAGATATCAGCACAATGTGATCAAATTCCTAAGAAAGAGTGTTAACTGACAATGTTATGTCAGCCAATGAAGTGGCAAAGTGGAGAGTCTGGGGCTCACAGTAATCAGTCCAATATACAGTCACTTTAGTCAGTCTGGTGAAAAAGGAGGCAGACAAAATATTACAATAACTTTTTCCAATAGAAGCAGTGTAATTTCTCCACAATATTTAAGTATGGAAAATAATGACATAAATTATATGAAAGAGTTAATGATGGTCATTTATAGCTCAGAAGTCCTCATTGATAACTCACTCTGGTGGCGAGACCACTGTCATTATATGCAGCTATTCTGTGGTCAGAAGAAACATCCAGGTCTTTACTGGAAACTGCTATTAATAATTTCCATCTACACCAACTCCTTTGACATACTCCAAAGACGTACAGGTATGTAGGTTAATTGGCTGGGTAAATGTAAAAATTGTCCCTAGTGGGTGTAGGATAGTGTTAATGTACGGGGATCGCTGGGCGGCACGGACTTGGTGGGCCGAAAAGGCCTGTTTCCGGCTGTATATATATGATGATGATGATGATGATGACATTGCTCAGCAGCTTCGTAACTGGTTGTTTGAAAACTCCACAGCAGAGAAAGCAACTTTGCCTTTAAGGATTAATTCCTCCAGGGACCTCCCAGATATGTGCAGAGAATGTGGATGAACTGTTCTTTTCCTACCATAATTGGCTCACCAATCCAATCCAAAAGAGAACCAGGACTTGGCACGGATTGTAGAAGGGTTTCGACCCGAAATGTCACCTATTCCTTTTCCCCAGGGACACTGAGTCACTCCAGCACTTTGTGTCTATCACGGGACATGTCATGGTCCATATTAGGCTTCCCTTCATCCAAGGGAATGGGAAGCAAGCTCACAGACACTGATCTTCTCTTCCGTCCTCCATCATCGCCATCTTGGCCAACATAATTGATGAAGCACTTTGTATTGCAACTATACTATGTCTTAAACTTTGGAACATCATTTCTCCCACACAAACCTCTCGAACTCTGGCTTCCTTTTAAAACTGTCTGTAAAACCTCCTCTGATAATCAACTAAACAAAAATCTCTAGTACTATATACATGGAACCAGTGATGGAAATGGGGGGGGGGGGGGGGGGGGTACGCAGGGGGATGGCGTTCCCCTAGCTTTCAATTTCCAGCTCGGGTTTAATGAGTACTGCAGAAAGATTCGAGTCGTTTATCACTTTATTCAACTCAGAAGAAAACGATTTGTTAACTGCCACTGTTAGCACTTGTTAACAGCCAGTAGTTAACAGGTAGTAGTTATACAATGTGTCATCAATACATCGATCCACATTCCTCAGTAAATGTAATTGTGTTTTGACCATGTATTAATGACACCGCATTCCTTTGAATAAAATTCAAGGGAAAATTTCTTAAACTCGCTGTCAGGGCTACCGGACCGCGAGCACGGGCTCAAGTAAAGTCATATTATTTTATTATTCCACATTATTTTATTTGCCGCTCTGCCACTGTGCCTCTCTGCCGCTGTGCCTCAATTGTTTCAGTTAAATTAGAATGGATGGAGAGAAAATTAAATAAGTAGTACCAATAGTTTTTTCCAGCCTATGTGGTGAATATTTTATTGTGGGTGGTTTTATTTAGCAAAACAATAGTGCAAGCGGAAATATTTTATTATATATCACTATCAAATTTTATTATATATCACTATCAAATCACTATCAAATCAAATATCTATAAATTTCAGACTTGTGTACCCCCGTGAAAATGAGCATACTGAGATACTTTGAAAGACAGCGTCTTCAGATCGATGAAGAAATAAATGATAATGAAAACACTCAGCCAGAAAAGAAGGCAAAATTACTTGAAAATGATAATGTAACAGATGCAGCTGTTTCGCCTGATGCTGCATGAGAAGACATTTCAAAAGATATTGAAAAATGTGATCTTCCAGACTGTTGGACACAAGAAATGTACTTAAACAAAAAGAAAGAATATCCCTGGCTAATTGTTAAAAACAGAAAACTAGGATGTAGTGTATGCAGCAAGTGTCATCTTGGACTTGAACGAACACAAGGAATTCATTTGTCTCATGAGTGGTGCAGTGTTAATGTAGTAGGAGTGAGTGATGACAAAGCAAAACAGTTAATGAGTTTAAGAAAACGATTTTTAAGCACAAAAATAGTGAAGCTCATATCAGATGCCAAAAAATCAATAAAACAGCTGAAAAAAAGCAATCGAAAATGTAGTGTATATGTCACTGAAAAAGGATGAAGCAAAAACAGGTTGAGTTTTTAGAACTGTATATAATATTGTACACAAAGGTAAGCCCTACACAGATATGTCTTCTGATATTGAACTGCAAGAAAGAAACGGCATTAACTTAAGGTACATTCTACACTCTCGTAAGTCATGTGCAGATGTTTCTCACCACATAGGGAACCAGATGCGAAAGACAGTGGTGGGAAATATAATTTCAAAACAATCTAAAATGTCTATTATGATTGATGAATCTACTACTATTAATGGGAAAACTGTTCTAGTAGTCTGCTTGAGAGCAGCAGTCGGTGAATCTTCCCAACCTATATCATTCTATTTTGACTAAGAACATATGAAACGGTGCAAATGCAAAATCTATATATGATGGGCTTCTAAGTTGCTTACAAAGAGGTGGTTTTTCACTACAGTACCTAAAAGAAAATGTGATATCACTTGTAACTGATGGTGCATCAGTAATGTTAAGACGAAATGCGACTTCCGGTGGCGTTATGGACTGAACAAGTCGCACGTCAACTAGCTCCGTGAACATTTCGATTTAGGAAGAGAGGAACGGGACGGGCCCGTTGCAACTTACCGGCAATTTTCAACGAAGGGTGGGGGACGTCATCAGATCGCGACTTTTAAAAGTAAATGTCGACAAGTCGCACCCCCCCGTTAAAAACCGTTAAAAAAGGAACGGGTAAAACAAGACCCGTGGAAGAAGAAGAACCAAGCCAGATGGAAGCCTCTGCTACAGCTCAAACCTCAGCATCGGGTCAGGAAGAAACTGCCAAACGAACAACCCGGAATCCACAGCCTAAAATAAATTGGATTGGAAGAATTTCGCAGCGTTGTGGGTGAGGAGCTTTCAGATATGAAGTCTCAAGTGGTAAATATGACAGTTGAATTACAAGAGATGAAAGCTGAATTAGTTTCCCTTAAAGGAATGAAGGGGGAAATACTATCTACTATTAAGGATCAGTTGGATAAATCAAAGGCTGAAATGTGTGTAATTATGAATGAACACATGGAGGAAGTAACCTCCAAGTTACAAAAGTTGGACTCTGATTTTTCTGGTAAGCTGAACCACATCACGGCGTCAATAGAACAACATGATGAGGCTTTAGGTGAGTTGGAAACTTTAGCCGAGACGAGTGCTGAAACTACAAAAGTAGTATTGTCGGAGACTCAGCGTCTTTCTGATTTATTGATGAGATTAACCGAAAAATGGACTGACTTAGAGGGTCATTCAAAACGACAAAATTTAAGAATCCTTGGAGTTAAAGAAGGCAAAGAAAAAGATAAAAACCTTCGTGATTTTACTGCTGAGTTATTACAAGAAGTTTTGAAAATGGATTCAAAGCCCTTGCTGGATCGAGCCCATAGAGCACTGAGAGCACGGCCAGGTGCTAATGCGCCTCCAAGACATTTGATTCTGAGGGTGCATAATGCTCACGTTTTAGAAGATATGCTGTCAAGAATTGCTAGTAACAGAGCTTTATCATTCCGAGGCGATGAGATTCGCATCTTCAGAGATTACCCCTTTGAGGTGGTTAAGAAAAGAGCACTGTTTAATGAGACAAGATCTATTCTCAAGAAGATCCCAGCGCTCAGATTTGGTATGTTGTATCCAGCAAAACTCCGAGTGACCTACAATCAAAATGAATCCTTTTTTACTGACCATAATAAAGCACTGGAATTTGCTCGGGAGATCGAAAGGTCGCTGAAGGCTTGATTATGATTTCACGGCTATCTTAATTGGCAGACATCTAATTGGACTTTAAAAATATTAAAATTCAAAGATTTAAGTTTAGTGTATATACTATACGTATATTAACCGTAACTAATAATTATTAATTAAAAAACATATATATTCTTATTAATCATTACTAATAAGAAGTATAAGTAATATTTGATTTATCTAAACCTTACTTTGAATACTTAATTAATACACTTTAGATAGAAAAATCGATTTATTATAGACTAATTAGTTTCGGGCCTGCCCCGTTTATCTCTCTTTTTAAAAAAAACAACAAAAAAAAACAATAACTGTGTTAAAAAACGGAGCTAGTATCAATTTTTTTTTTACATCTCACGGAAGTCCTTAGATTTTTTCCCACCTTAGGGTGGCTAACACTAACTGCACTAATTGTAGTTGTAGTTTTAGTTGTCTCTTCTTTTTTCCTGCACTCTTTTAACCTTTTATATATTGATTTTTTTTTTAGATTTAACTTTTATTATCATGTCATTTTTCAGAAATTATATACTTTTGGGAGATATTTCCGGGAGACACTCTACGCTGTACAAAAGATCATCCACCCCTCATTCAAGAAAAATGTTGTAGCCCGGGTGCCAGACCATTTGCTTTATTATAGACCATTTATCGGTTAAGATGCAAGATTCTATTAGGAAAACAGGGGTTAAAGGTATTACATTTTGTAGTTGGAATGTCAAGGGTGTTAATGAACCAATTAAAAGAGGTAAAGTACTTTCACATTTAAAATCTATTGATGCAGACATAATGTTCCTTCAGGAAACTCATCTAAAAAATGTAGCACATAATAGACTGAAAGGCAAATGGATTGATAAAGTATTTCACTCATCGTTTCCCTTTAAATCAAGAGGTGTTGCTATTTTAATTCGTAAGGGTATACCATTTATAAATACTTCCTCTATAGTCGACACTGAAGGTAGATATGTTATATTAGTGGGAGAACTATATTCTACAAAATTGATATTGGTGAATGTCTACGCACCAAATTTTGATAATCCGTTATTTTTAAAAAATATATTTAATACCATTCCAGAATTTGGACAATATAACTTGATAATTGGAGGAGATTTAAATTGTACATTAGATCCTTATTTGGATAGATCTTCAACTCAAAGGAAAACAAAATCCAAGTCGTGTGAATTATTAAACTCTTATATAAATAGTGCAAATATAAAAGATGTTTGGAGGATTGATAATCCTTCAGGCCGAGAGTATTCATTTTATTCACCTGTGCATAAAACTTATTCAAGAATTGATTATTTCTTGGTGGACTCCAAACTTATTCCTCATACGTATAATTCAAAATATCATAATATTATTATATCCGATCATGCCCCTTTAACATTTAGGGTAAAACTCCAAGGAGTAACGGGGAAACAGACTAATTGGAGATTTAATCCGCAAATCTTAAATGAAAAAGCATGTTATGACTATCTTAAATCGCAATTTGAGATTTTTTTAAATGCAAATGACCTTCCTGAAACACCTGCGTCCCTGCTTTGGGAAACATTTAAAGCGTTTGTGAGAGGATGTATTATTGCTTTTCAAGCGTCTCAAAACAAGAAGAACCGAGCTGAACAGAATGACCTGGAAAGTCAGATAAGACAGTTAGACATAACAAATGCCATCGCTCCCTCTATTGAAATACATAATAAAATTGCAGTTCTCAAATATAAGTTAAATTATATCCTTTCAGCTCATATTTTAAGGCTTTTTCAATATACTAAACAAAAACATTTTGAATTTGGAGATAAACCACAGAAATTGCTAGCACGTCAACTCCGTAAATTAGAAGATGATTCTACAATTCATAAAATTAGATCAGAAAATGGAGATTTGCTTAAACTACCTAAGGATATTAATCAGAGATTTTTGCAATTTTATCAGTCATTATATTCATCAAAAATAACAGATACTTCTGCGCAGATGCAAAAGTTTTTGCAGGAATGTAACCTTCCTGGTTTGAATGTGAGTGATAGAAATTTACTGGGCGCAGAAATAACTATGAAAGACGTTGAAGAGACTATTAAATCCATTAAAAATGGGAAGACTCCTGGCCCTGATGGCTTAAATAATGAATTTTATAAAAAATTCAGTGGTTTGATCTCTCCACGTTTGCAAACTGTATATAGTCACGCCTTTAAACAACAGAGATTGCCACAAACTCTGACTGAATCAACAATAATCCTCATTCCTAAAAAAGATAAGGATTCTGAAGACCCTGGTTCGTATAGGGCGATAGCTCTTTTAAATACTGATCAGAAGATATTAGCGAAAATCTTAGCTCAGAGATTAAGTCTAGTTATAGACAAATTGATACACCCCGATCAATCAGGCTTTATAGCCAAACGATATTCATTTTTCAACTTGAGACGTTTGTTTAATATAATTTATTCAAATAGACTATTAAATGAAGATTTAGCAATCATCTCGCTAGATGCTGGAAAAGCATTTGATCAAGTAGAATGGCCCTATCTTTTCTCAGTGATGGAAAAATTTCAACTAGGTGAAAATTTTTGTGCATGGGTGAAACTTTTATATACATCCCCAACAGCTAGAATATTAACTAATCAAATGCTGTCATCTAAATTTCATTTAGCTAGGGGTTGTAGACAAGGATGTCCACTATCACCACTTTTATTTGCCCTTATTATAGAACCACTTGCTGAGAGTATTAGATCAAATTCAGATATTTATGGCTACAACACTAAACATACAACCAATAAAATTTATTTATATGCGGATGATGTATTAATATATATTACAAAGCCAGAAATTAGCATTCCGAATTTATTAAATCTCATAACTCAATTTGGTTCATTTTCAGGTTATAGAATTAACTGGTATAAAAGTGAAATTATGCCAATAATGGAGCATAATCCGGCCATACTTCAACAATTTCCTTTTAAAATTGCCTATGAAAAGTTTAAATATCTTGGAATTTACGTGACTAGGAAATATACTTCTTTATTTAAATCAAATTTTCCTCCTTTACTTGCTAAATTACACAGAAATATCCAATTTTGGAAAACACTTCCTATATCATTAGTTGGTCGTAGTAATGCTATAAAGATGATCTTTCTTCCACAGCTACTATACTTATTTCAAGCAATTCCGATCTACCTTCCAAAAAAGTTTTTTTTTTAAATTGATTCAATTGTTACTAATTTTATTTGGGACTACAAGACTCATAGAATAAATAAAAGACACTTATGTAAGTCTAAAATTAATGGAGGAATTGCTTTACCTAACTTTTTATTTTATTATTGGGCGGTTAATATTAAAAATATAACCTGCTGGTTGGATGATTCTGATCAACAACCGGATTGGTTAAAGATGGAGAAAGAGGATTGTTTACCATTCGATATTGGTGCGATCCTCTTAGCTCCAATAAATTTAAATAAAAAAACATATGGAGGTAATCCCATTATACATAGTGTTATCCGTACCTGGAAACAATTAAAGCTTACGTTAAAATTGAGTAAATTATCTGTTTTCCTTCCTATTGCGAATAATCCTTCTTTTAAACCGTCTGTCTTAGATAGAGGCTTTGCTCAATGGAAAAGTTATGGAATCAAAAGGGTGGGAGATCTTTATCATAAGGGAACTTTTCTTTCGTTTCAGGAGTTACAGCAGAAGTACGGATTACATGTTAATAATTATTTTAGATATTTACAACTTAGAGATTATGTAAAATCACACATGCAAGAATATAAGTTTAGAGGTCCAGAAACACTTGATGTATGCCTGAATCGACATTATAACTCAAATAAATTAATATCTTTTATTTACAATATTCTCCTTGACATTGACATTCCGTCATCAGAATCTTATAGACGAGCATGGGAGGACGAATTGAATCAATTTATAATGCAAGATATATGGGATGAAAGTTTACAACATATACATCAATGTTCATTGAATACTAGACATTCCTTAATACAATTTAAAATAATACATAGATTACATTATTCGAAGACGAAATTAAATAGGATTTTTCCTAGTATCTCTCCTATGTGTGATAAATGTCAATTTCAAGAAGCTAATTTAACTCATATTTTCGTAACTTGTATAAAAATGCAAAACTTCTGGTTGGAGATTTTTAAAATAGTTTCTAAAGTCATTAATAAAAAATTAGATATGGACCCAAAATTAATTATATTAGGATTATCAGAACATACTACAAATTTTACAGTAAGTCAGGTACATTTTCTTGATTACAGTCTAATAACTGCGAAAAAACTAATACTTAAATTTTGGAAAAAACCAATAACCCCCACAATTAAAATGTGGACTATGGAAATGACAGAGACCCTGCATTTGGAAAAAATAAGGTTTGCCTTAATCGACAAACCTGAGTTATTTTTAAAAATATGGTCTCCATTTATTGAATTTTTAGAAAAGTAAATGGGTTTGGCACAGGACTAAAATTAAAAAAAATTAAATAAAAAGTTGAAACTTGAGTTGGGGGTTGGATGTACAGCTGTGGTTTTTGTCTCCCGGATCTACTCCCGTTAATTTTTATTGTTAGATCCTTTTTTTTTTTTAACCCTCTTACTCTCTCTCCCCAAGTTTATAGTTTTATATTTTTATTTTTACTTTCTCTCTTCAAAAATTTAAAAATTGAAGCTATGTAAGAACTTTGTAACAAATGTGTTTTTTCTTATTTCGATTTGTACATATGCTTTTCAAAAATAAAATATTTTTAAAAAAAATTAAAAAAAAAAAAAAATGTTAAGACGAAACGCAGGGGTTGCAAAACTACTTCTTGATGATTTCCCTAATGCAACTGTTTGGCACTGTGCCAGTCACAGGCTTGAACTCAGTGTAGGTGATGCTATAAATGAAGTTGCAGGTTTAAATCATTTTCAGATATTTTGTGATAAATTGTATTCCTTATATCATAGGTCTCCTAAGAATCAGGATGAGTTAACTGCATGTGCTGAGGCTCTTCACTGTCAACTGTTGAAAATTGGTCGTGTTTTCAGTGCGAGATGGTTGCTTCATCTTACCGAACTACAAAGGCAATGTGGCAGTCTTATAAAGCTATTTGGGAGCATTTTGGAAAAGCACACTGTGATGCTTCAAGATCTAGCGCAGAGAGAGCAAAGTACGAGGGGCTGAAAAAAGTATTAGAGTCATCAGCTTTCGTAAATAATTTGGGCTTGTTGATGGACAGTTTGCTAGAGTTGTCTGAACTGTCACTTGAAATGCAGAACCGAAATTGTAAAGCACATGAGGAAATTAAACGAACTATCAAGGTTCTTGAATGTCAAATAGAGAAGCCAGGAAAATTTTATACTCAAGTGGAGAAAGCAACAAGCCAGATGATATTTAATGGAATAATTTTGAGAGCTGGCAAAGTACCTACTATCCATAGACAACAGTTTTTGAGGAGTTTGGTCAATAATATGAAATCCAGGCTGCTTGGATCTACAACAGCTTCCAATGATAAATGTAAAAAGTTAATTAACAAGTCAACGTGCAAGACTTCAAACTGATCATCTCTCAACTCTTCTATTTATTAAGTTGGTGGGACCTCCTCTATCAAAATTCAACCCCGAAGAATATGTGAGGACATGGCTTCTTAGTGGCAGAAGGCTTGCTGAAGAAACGGCATGCAGAAAGAAAGAGGAGGTGACAGAAAAAAATGGAGATTATATACCATTATGGAACATTTTGTAATGTAAACAGAGAGAGAGAGAGATGCCAGAAAGCAGCTATGACATATAATACACAACAAACTATATTATAAATACACAATAAACAAGTTATGCATTCTTGTACTCTTACATGGGTATGACCGCACATAAAAAAATCCCCTTCCCCACTCCTTCCTTCCCAACCTCAGCCTCATAGACCTTAGAGTACCCCTAGTTCCTAAAACCCATTTCCATGACTACATGGAACATCAATTCTCTCTTTTGACCCTGCAAAGTATTTTCAGCATTAATAAGCATTACTATGAATACACAGTAATATCAATGCCAATACCATGTCCAGCACAGGTTTTTTTTAAGTGGATGCAGGAAATATAATGAAACATTAAACTTATTGACAGAAAGATTTGGCTTCATGCCATACGAGGGTGGGTAGAAGGGGCATTTCAGTGGAATAACCACACAAGAGTTTCGTTCAAAAGTTGTCTGCAAGTTAAGTAACCTCAGATGACTCACATGGGTTTACATCAGGTCAGAGTCCCAATGCGCTTCCCCAGCTGTGGAAGTGTTTTTGCCAAAAGCTTCAGTAACATATTTTGAGATGAATAAAATGGTCTCAACAAATTCAGGCAAATCTGAACTACCAAAGAGTAATGTCTCTGCAATCTCAAAAGACAAAGTAAGTATTTGCATTTTTCATTTCCATTCTGTCAAGGAGTGTTAAACCGCTCTCATATCTGTGAACTGTTTGCGTGCTACTGTATGTTTCATTTTTTTTCCATTGGAACCTAATCAGATGTACAGTACTTTGGTCAACGTGGGTTGTTTTTAAATGTGCTATACAAATAAAATTGACTTGACTTGACTTGATATCTGGCACAACCCAGTTTTGACTCAAGATTAAGCAAATATGGAGGTGGTTTAGATTTACATGACTTTTCTGGTAACTTGACTGTGAGCCCAACTTACTGACATTACATCAGCGCTCTTTCATTGCCAGCTAACAGAAGAAGTGTTATTAATTTGGGACTTGTATTTCGCCAATCTCATTTTGATGTTGCATAAGATCCTATTATTATGAGGCCTCAACTCTTGCTTCAGACCCCAGCAAATACACACCATTTAGATAACGTGCTTTTTCAATTTTTCCACCACAAAATGGATGATTTCACATTTCCCCATTTACAAGATCTTCTCCAATTCACTTTTAGTTTAGTTTAGAGATACAGCTCGGAAACAGGCCCTTCGCTCTACCAAGTCCGTGCTGACTAGCGATCGCTGTACACTAGCACAAGAACTACACAGAACTAGGGACAATTCAAAATCTTTACTTAAGCTAATTAACCTACAAATCTGTAAGTCTTTGGAGTGCGGAAGGAAACTAGAGCACCTGGGAAAACTCACGCAGTAACCTGGAGAACGATCAAGTCCCATACAGAAAGCAGAATCGAACCCGGGTCTCTGGCACTGTAAGGCAGCAACTCTACCGCTGCGCCACCGTTGCGCCTTAACCTATGTTGCCTTCACAGCTTACTCAATATGGTCATATTGTCAATTTGATTGATAAGGTAAGATTGTGGGGCATTTTGACAGGATGGATGTGAAGGGAATATTTTCTCTTATGGTCAGGAGAAAGTTAAAATCCGCTACTATGATAATCCTATTAGTCTTGTAGCTGTCCGCAATCTCCCTTCCTCCAATTCCCATTGACTCTTTGGGGGCCTTTGGGACAATCCAAAAAGGTGATCATCCTTTGTAAACATTTCTTAGCTCCACCCACATAGCCTTGCTGGAGGATCCTACAGTAATGTCATCTCAGACTGCTACCATGACATTTTCCTTCAACAGGGCAAGACCTTCGGAGTGAAAGTTATCTGGGGAAGGGTTGTAGACTAGAAGGATCGAGGAGTACAAGTACATAGTTCCCTGAAAGTGGTATCGCAAGTAGATAGGATCTTGGAGAGGCTTTGTTACACTGGCCTTCATCAGTCTGGTTATAGAATATAGACGTTGGAAGGTTATATTACAGATGTACAAGAATTTGGTGAAAGTTCACTTGGAGAACTGTAACTGTTCACACTGTAATAAGAAAGATCCCATTGAGCTGAAAATAGAGCAGAAAAGATTTACAGCAATGTTCCTCTACCGCCACCCCTCCTCCTCCAGGGCAGAAGAACCAAAGATTTTAGATTTAAGCTAAGAGGGGAAATATTTATTGGGAGCCCAAGACAACTTTTTCCACACAGAGGGTGATGAATGAATGGAATGATCTGCCAGATGTAGTTGAAGCACGTACAATAACAACATTTAAAAGACATTTGGATAGGTACATGGATAGGATTGTTTCAGAGGGGTATGGGCCAGACCCAAGCAAATGGGACAAGCATCTTGGTCAGCAAAGTTGAATTGGGCTGAAGGGCCTGCTCTGTGCTGTGTGACTATGACTCAATGACTCTGTAGTCACACAATATTCTGGATTCTGTTTTCTTTCTCCTTTGCATTAACTGTTAGACTCGTGTACAGTACAATTTGTCTGGATAGAATGGAAATGAACGTTTTTCATTGGAGCTTGTCGCACAGGACATTAATAAACCAATACCAATAGGAAGAATGTGGAGGCATTGGGGAAGACGCACAAGAGATTTATCAAGTTGTTGCCTGGATTGATGTATATTAGCTGATGGAGAAGTCGTACAAGTTGAATTGAATCTGAAGCTTCGGAGACTGAAGAAACAACCTGAGAGAAGTGTATGCCTTTCATAATTTTATAGTCAGAGTAAGGTAGTCCATCTTTTGTTGAAATGTCAAATATTGGAGGGAGTAGGTTTAAGGTGAGGGTGTGAAAGTCTAAAGGAGATATGCAAGGCAAGTTTTTTTTTAAAGAGAGAGTGATAGATGCCTGGAACGTGGTGCCAGAGGAGGTGATAGAAGCAAATATAATAGCAATTTAGACAG
Source organism: Rhinoraja longicauda (assembly GCF_053455715.1). Classification (NCBI taxonomy): domain Eukaryota; kingdom Metazoa; phylum Chordata; class Chondrichthyes; order Rajiformes; family Arhynchobatidae; genus Rhinoraja; species Rhinoraja longicauda. The sequence continues at coordinate 42,974,907 of NC_135962.1, read as the reverse complement.
AACGGGCAGGGAAGATAAGGATAAGGATCATGTGCAGGTAGATGAGATTAGTTCAGGGTGGGTGTAGACATGTTGGGCCAAAGGTGTTCTTTCCTCTGCTGTACTATTCATAGGTCTATGACTTTGTTCCAGGACTGGCCAACTTCCAGATATATGGTTTTGAGACAAAAGGCACTCCCCGGGTGAATATCCATGTCTGTTAATATTTAATAACTGAACACATGGTAATTGCTGCCAAGGAACTGCTCAAGCACAGAGGGATTAATTTTGCCAGGGTGAGATCTCAATTCCTCAGAAGAGAATTAATATTGTGGATTGTTTTATAAAAAGGATTATCAAGTTAAAATGTAAATAACCATAGAAATAATGGATTCCAAAATAATTGCGGCTTAAAAATCACACAGCTCAACAATAAAAGATCAACAGTAGTTTATAAGACATTTTGCCTTTAAATTTAGATTAAATCTGGAAAAAGATTTCTGATGACATAATTGCAAATTCTTTTTTGAGTGCATGACATTTTTAAAAACTAATTATGCAATTAGGATACATTAAGAGTTTACACACCTGTTGGAAGTTATGAAAGACAAAATGCTGGAGGTAGCATCTCTGGAGAGAAGGAATGGGTGGCGTTTCAGGTCGAGACTCTTCTCCTGCTGAGTTCCTCCAGCATTTTGTGTCTATCTTCCGTTTAAACCAACATCTGCAGTTCCTTCCTACACATTTCATCTGCTGGATATTATGAATACATATAGACATGTTTGATATTTAGAGATATTTTTTTCATGAATCTTGTGGCCATTCTCTATATGTTTATAAACTATAGCCATTGTCATCTAAACCTACAGTTTAGCTCCACCAATGCTTGACCCGTAAAATTAACTCTTCTGGTTTTCTTGTATACAAGCTTATATCATAGTGAAATAATTACTTTCTTTCCCCTGTTGTTATTTAGGCCAATGAGCCTTAATGTTGTCTTTTATAAAATGTTGCCTCGTCATTGATGTTCGGTCCAAGTGGCTGAATACAGGTGCTATGGATGTTCCACAAAAATGCATCATCAGCCCCTTACTATACTCCCTATACATTCACAACTATGCAGCAAAATTCTACTCTAACTCCATTTATAAATTTGCAGATGACACCACTGCAGTGGGTCAGATCTTGAACAACAATGAGACAGAGTATAGAAAGGAGATAGAGCGCTTAGCAACATGGTTTCAAGATAACAACCTCTTCCTCAACGTCAGCAAGATGAAGGAGCTGATCATTGACTTCTGGGAACACGGACTGGTTTGACGACTGCTTTGCCTAAGATCACAAGAAATTAGAGAGAGCTGTGGATGCAGCCCAGTCGATCACACAAACACGCTTCCCTACCCCAATCACTTTCAGGAATGCAGTCAACATAATCAAGGACCACATATAACCCTTTTCTCCCTTCAAGCAGAGGATACAAAAGCTGGAAACCACCTACCGCTAGATTCAGGAGCAGCATCTTCCCTGCAGTTATCAGCTACTTAACCACCCTCCCATGAGCCAAGGGTATAATCCTGATCTCCCAACCTCTCTCATTCTGGCTATGTTAAAAACAAAAACAGATTCCAGCAACTGCAGTTTTTTGTGTCTCCATAAAAGAGAGGGGGAGAGCTTTTTGAAGAGAAAAAAATTACTAAATTGAGAGATAAAAGAGAAATGCTGGAGAAAGCATAAATAGGCTTTTAAAGTGTCAGCTTTGGTGCAATGGACTGCATTGCCACTTTGCTTGAGTTTTCTATGATATATGTCACATGTTAAGAGGCCTGTTCCCATACAAACAGCAAGAAGCACCCCATGGCCTGAGCTGAGAACCAAAATAAGAAACTAATATGATCTTTATCAGGTAACATGGGAAAAGCTCCTGTTTGCTATGTAACTAACATTATAGTTTAGAAGCCCTTCAGCCCAATTTGTCAATGTTGACCAAGATGCCCCATCTACATTAGTCCCATCTGCCCCCGAATGAATCTGAATCTGAATGACCTTTATTGTCATTCAAAATGAATTGAACGAAAATCATTTGTCACGCAACCACAACAGTACAGAGTAAAAGACACAAGACACACAATTTTAACACAAACATCCATCACAGTGACTCCTCCAGACACCCCTTCACTGTGATGGAAGGAAAGAAAATTTCTTCTCTCCTCCCCCATCCTTCTCCCACGGACAGATAGTTCGACTTCTGCCGAGGCGACAGAGGCTCCCGACTCGTGCAGCCCCCGCAAGGCGATGGAAGGTTCCGCGAAATGGCACAAAACCTTCCAAACCTTTCCTATTCCTTTTAAATCTTTCACCTGTCCAGATGTCTGTTAAATGCTATAAAAATACCTGTCTCAACTACCGCCTCTGGCAACCAATTCCATATACCCACCACCCTCTGTGTGAATAGGTTACCCGTTAGGTTCCTATTAAATCATTCCCCTTTCATCTTCGACCCATGTCCTCTGGTTCTTGATTCCCCTAATCTGGGTAAAAGGCTCTGCATTCACCCTAACTATTAAAAATAAAAATAAAAATGCTATAATTTAAAGTGCTTGTGAATTCTAATGTGTAGTAAACAGAGTACACTGGTGGAAGAATTATGATTCAATGTGGCTGAAACTATCTATAGCAACTCAGAATTTTGCCATTAAACCTAATAGCGGCTGCAATTAAATTGATATATTTGAGATTAAATAGTCTCACATAAAGTATTTCCTTTATACTGTTAATGAAACATAAATGAAGGTCGTCACTTTAGCAAGTGATACAAGGGAGTTTTTAAATGACAGGGAAAGATTCTGTGAGCAAAAAAGTTGAAATATCAGGCAAAAAGAAAGAGGAAGTGAGTAATATTCTGAGAATGGGAACAGCAGAGACGAGGTTAATGACGACATAGCATTTGTTCAGCGTCTAAGCATTGTGGTGAGCTGATTTAGAAACTTTATACGTGCAACATATTGTTGTTAGCAAATTGGCTAATGAGAAAATGCAAGTGAACAGCTATCCAATTGCTAACTTATTTAACATGTGAAACACTATCTGCTCCTCACAACTAGTCTCATGTCTCTTATAGTTTACAGTCTTGTTGATTTATTCATGCGAGTCCTATTGAATATTTTGAACTGATTACTGATGCATGTTTATCATGTTTATTGCAATCTATGACGCAATTTCAAAATTTTGAGTTTATTTGTGAGGTTACAGTGAGAGGGACTTAACACCTAGATGACAGTAGCCAAGTAAAAATGCTTATTTAAAAAATATTTACTGTTTCGATCTGGTGCAACTAACTAACCTTCCAAAATCTGAGACATAGGAGTTGATTGCACCACATGGTGAATTGCAGATGGAGGATTGCATATGGATTGGAATGGGATGCAATGACCTGGATAACCAATTCACCAATGTCTGATTTAGCTTAGTTTAGAGATGCAGTGCGGAAGCAGGCCCTTCGGCCCGCCCGCTGTGTCCATGCCAACCAGCAATCCTCGCACACCAACACTATCATACACACACTAGGGACAATTTACCATTTTATCAAAGCCAATTAACCTACAAACCTGTACGTCTTTTGAGCATGGGCGAAAAACAGACCACCTAGAGAAAACCCATGCAGGTCACGGGGAGAATGTACAAACTTTGTACAGACAGCGCCCACAGTCTGGATCAAACCCAGGTCTCTGGCTCTGTAAGGCAGGAACTCTACCGCTATGCCACCCTGATATTTGGCAATTAAAATGAACCACACAAGAAAACATAATCAGCCCTCAGGACTAACTTGTGTTGAGTTCATAAATAGCCCTAAGGTTTACCTCTGCCGATGGAGACTCAGTAAGAACAACGTAACATTTAAATGGAAGTATATTGCTAATTTTAATGCTATTGGATGTGATTGGGCTTTGATCAAGGAACCATTTGACTCACTCCATGAGGAGGCAAGGAATAGGAGCAAGAACAGGCCATATAACAGCATGTCTGCTCTTGATAAAATCATGATGATCCAATAGCTCAGCTTAACTTTTCTCTCTAAACCCTGATCCCTCTTTAGTACAAAAATCTATTCCAACTTTGAATACATTTAATGATCCAGGTAATTAATGACAGAATTAATGGGATGTGGAATAACATAGAACTAGTTGAATGAGTGATCAATTGTCACCATGGACTTGGTGGGCCAAAGGGGCTGTTTCTATGCTGTATCTTTCAATCAATTTCCACTTAAATAAATTTTTGGAGGCTTTACTTCAGAGGCAGTGTGCCTTCAGAGGCAGCTTTACTTCAGAGGCAGTGTGCCTTCAGAGGCAGCTTTACTTCAGAGGCAGTGTGCCTTCAGAGGCAGCTTTACTTCAGAGGCAGTGTGCCTTCAGAGGCAGCTTTACTTCAGAGGCAGTGTGCCTTCAGAGGCAGTGTGCCTTCAGAGGCACTTCACTAGCAGTATATTTTAACACAAGGGTTAGAGTAACCCAATTATGATGAATGCCCTTCGACTCAAAGTTAACTCTTGTTTATCTTCCCACAGATGAAGTCTGACCCACTGAGCATTTCCAGAGTTTTCTGTTTTTATTTTAGGTCGATCGAAGTCTGGTATCAGTTGGCAGCATTGATGATTCACTGCAAACCAAGAGTTGATCTTTGCCATCTTATTTTGTTTTAGTATTTAGGAAGTATTTCTACATAAAACATGATTCTTATAATACAACACAAGATGAACTTAACCCCGAGTGGAAAATCAAAAACCTGCAGCCTCTGAAAATCTACATTTAAAAAGGTAAAAAATGCTGAAAAAACTCAGTAGGGCAGGCAGGATGTATAGAAAGCAAAGAGAAAAGAAAGCTGGGTTACATTTCAGGTTTCAGTCCTTATTAAAAAAAAAAATGTCTTTGATCAGAAATGTTAAATATTTATTTTTCCACAGATTCTGCCCGGTCTGCTGAGTGTTAGAAATGTTAGCAACAAGGAGGAACTCAGAATGCATTTGAATTAGCTTCCAAAAGCAAATATTATGGAGGCAAGTAGGAAACTAGTTATTCTGGATCAGATACTGGGCAATGAGTCAAGTTTACTAAATGATCTCCTGGGAAGTTGTAATTATGGCCTGATTGAAAATTGGCACTCAGTTTAACGGCGAGAACTGGATCTGAAACAGTAGTGTTAAATTAAAATAAGGAGAATTATTGGGGACCGAGGATTGAGTTGGATAGAGTGGACTAAGCAAATAGGTGGGCATTTAATACTGTAGACAAGAGAGTGGCAGACATTTAGGAAATGAACATGGAGTGAAAATTATGCACAGTTCTCTTCTCCTGCTATTGGAAGGATGTCATTAATGGAAAGGATGCAAAAAAAAAAAAAAGATGGTACTGGTCTGTAAGGAATGAGTTGAAAGGAGAGGCTGGATAGGTTAGGACTTCTTTTTCCTAGAGTGTAGGATGCTGAGGGGTGACCTTAAAGGTTTATAAAAATAGATAAGATGAACAGCGACACTATTTTCCTCAGGGTAGGGGCGTTTCAAACTGGAGGACATAGGTTTAAGGTGAGAGGGGAAGATTTAGAAGAAGAGTCTCGACTCGAAACATCACCCATTCCTTCCATCCAGAGATGCTGCCTGTCCCGCTGAGTTACTCCAGTACTTTGTCTATCCTCAATGGACCCAAGTGGCAGCATCTTCTCACTGAAAGAGGCTTGTATATGGAACGAGCTGCACAGGAAATGGTAAAGACAGATACAATTACGAGATTTAAAACACTTGAACAGGTATATGGATAGGGAAGGTTTGGAGGGATATGGGACAGGCACAGGCATGTGGAACTATTTTGGTTAAGCAACTCAGTGGCATGGGTCAAATTGGGCCAAAGGCCCTATTCTCTATGAAGGAGGAAGAGGTTAAAAAGGAAGAGGTTAAAATTAATATAGGCCCCTTTTGAGAAGGGGTTGGAGGAAATAGCTACGGGTAACAAGGAAAGAGCAATTGAGTTAAACCGATCAGACTTTATGATGGAAGAGTCTCAGTGATATCAAAAATATGGAATCACTATCACCATGGCATTAGTCAAGTCAAATTTATTTGTCACATACACATACACGATGTGCAGTGAAATGAAAGTGACAATGCCTGCAGGTTGTGCACAAAAAGAATTACAGTTACAGCATATAAATAAAGTTAATAAGTTACTATTAGTGTCGACAAAAATTTAGTCTCTGGGGTTATAAAAGTTGACAGTCCTGATGGCCTGTGGGAAGAAGCTCCGTCTCATCCTCTCCGTTTTCACAGCGTGACAGCGGAGGCGTTTGCCTGATCGTAGCATCTGGAACAGTCCGTTACTGGGGTGGCAGGGGTCCCTCATGATCTTGCTTGCTCTGGATCTGCACCTCCTGATGTATAGGTCCTGCAGGGGGACGAGTGTAGTTCCCATGGTGCGTTCTGCCGAACGCACTACTCTCTGCAGGGCCATCCTGCCCTGGGCAGAGCTGTTCCCAAACCAGACTGTAATGTTGCCGGACAGGATGCTCTCTACAGCCCCAGAGTAGAAGCAATGAAGGATCCTCAGAGACACTCTGAATTTCCTCAGTTGTCTAAGGTGGTAAAGGCGCTGCTTAGCCTTACCCACCAGTGTGGCAATGTGCGTTGCCCACGTCAGATCCTCTGCGATGCGGACTCCCAAGTATTTAAAACTGCTCACCCTATCCACAATAGACCCATTTATCTCCAGTGGCGTGTACGTCCTTGGATGTTTAGTATCAGGCAAACAATGAGGAGAAAAGCTGTTAAGTCCTCTGGTCCCAAAACATCCTAGAATCTTAAAAGTAGTTGAGACAGTGGTAACATTGGTTGTTATGTTCCACAAATCCTTAGGTGAGCGGTACTGAGGAATTGGAGAATTGTCTCTATGATACGAGTATTCAGAGTGTGGGAGGGAAGGGAAAAAAACACCAAAAAAACTGGTAACCATTGACCAGTTAGCTCAACATCTATTATTGGACAAATGTTAGAATCAATCATGGAGGAACATTTAGAAGATCATGGTAGACACATCCTCCAAATGCTGGAGTAACTCAGCGGGACAGAAGATCATAATCTGATCAAGCAGAATCAGGAAGGCTTCAAGAAGGGGAAATTATATCTTGCACTTAAAGTTCTTTGAGGAAGTATTGGTCAGAGTGGATAGAGGTGAAGTGTTTCTTGCAAGATATTTTGATTTTCAAAAAGTGATCAGCAAGATGCAACACCAATGGTTGCTTCACAAGATGAAGCGGCACGGGCGGCACGGTAGCGCAGCGGTAGAGTTGCTGCTTTACAGCGAGTGCAGCGCCGGAGACTCAGGTTCAATCCTGACTACGGGTGCTGCACTGTAAGGATTTTGTACGTTCTCCCCGTGACCTGCGTGGATTTTCTCCGAGATCTTCGGTTTCCTCCCACACTCCAAAGACGTACAGGTATGTAGGTTAATTGGCTGGGTAAATGTAAAAATTGTC